>NW_008648989.1:149931-202525 GCF_000247585.1 Phytophthora nicotianae INRA-310 | reverse complement strand
GTGAGTACTCGCACATTCGTGAGCTATTAAGCTCATACATCTCCAAGACGCAGCGGGTATTGATCGCTGGTACGGGCACAAGTCGATTGCCAGCAGAAATGGCACTGGATGGCTACGCTGATGTGGTGGCAGTGGACTATGCAGCGAATGTGATTCAGAAAATGCAGACTCGCTCAACGGAGAATAACTGGGGCGTTAGCTTTGTAGAAGCAGATCTGACTCAGATGACGGACTGGGAGTCGAACTCTGTGGACTGTGTGATCGACAAGGGGTGTCTGGATGCGATGCTACTCAAGCGTGAGACGGACGCGGTTGATACCAATTGGAAGCTCGTGACACCAGATTCATCGGATGATCTGAGTGACGCCAGGAGCAGCATGCAGCAGCTGGCGCGTATCTTGAAACCCGACGGGTTGCTCTTCTTCCTGACGTTCGGTAGTCCCAGCAACCGAGTGAACATGTTCGACTGGGTGTCGTCAGATAGTGAAGACAGTATGGAATGGGAGATCCTGCAGTGTCTAGAGATGTCTCCGACGAGCGCTCAGCACTCGTTTGTCACTCGCTTCTACCTGTTTGTAGCAAGGAAGAAGCTCAAATAAGCTGTTAATGCCCACCTTGTATCAATAGATCGGATGCAGGATGCTTTCTAGCTTTATTCGAGTTCAAAACGGTACCTTCATACTCACTTACTCTTCGTCTTTCATGAGAGGCATGCAGCTCATTTCTGCGTATTCGCCTCCCAGTGTTCGCATCAGATCCTGCCACAATTCTGCACGAGCGTTGAGTGCAAGGGACACTGGAGCCTTCACAGCAACCCACGAGCCTTGTTGCAACTCAGAATCCAGTTGACCAGGAGACCAAGCAGACACGCCACTCATAAAAACCACGTCCGTCTGCTTGGCAGTCTCATCGTAAATCGCTCTAGCTGCTGCATCCAGATCCACGCCCACAAAGAGACTGGGGTCATTCGCCGTCGGGAAGTTGGTGGTGGGTACACGCTGGCCTCCAAAGTCCGCTCTGCCATGTAGAACCTGCTCATAACTCAAGTCAATTCTTTCAGCTCTTTAAACAGGCTGAATCTCGTTCTTACCTCTGCGTTCCTCGTAAATACTGGGCCTCCCTTCCGCACTGTGCTCGTTGCGAAAGCTCTTGTCACTCTTGACGGTACTTGGAATGCGCGCCCGAGTGGCTTCTCCGATATTTTATTGACGATAAATCCCTTGGATCCTTCCGGTCTGTGCTCTGTCAAAATGACCACCGAACGACTGAAAATCCCCTCCAGAAGTGGATGAGCGAGCAGAAATACACCCGACGCTGCATTCCTACACGATAGTCAATACTGTTTGAGTTTTCTTGTCCATATCTATAGCTGAATGTGAAGTCGTACTCTGCCAATTGCACGCCGTCGAGCGTCCATGTCTCGAGCGGCTTTTTGGTGGGCAATTCAAGAGCTTTAGCCTCTGCCAACGTGTCATTAAGCGCCCGAAGCGCCACGAACGCTGTGTCAATGCCATCAACGTCACCTGCGGGCTTGCGGAACTCCTCGCGCACGAGCTGCAACAGCGTGGGGCGCTGAGTATCCGGGAGGTACAAGTGACGACCACCGAGATAGCGCAGTAGCGAGCGGTTGAAGGCCTCTACGTGCGGCAAACGCGTCTTTGAGCCTGGAGCGAGCGATGATTCGCGCAGATCCGTCGATATTAGCGCTCGTAGCGACGCATGGCTGTCCAGGAGCTTCGCGGCGGTCACTAACTCTCGGTACAGCGCCCGAGGCAGGCTCATTGCGGTGGGTCGATAATGGAACGCGATGATTGGGCCAAATTGAGACGAGCAAAAAATTGAATACTGTGGATGCCCAATTTAGGGCATTCATCTTGGTCACCGGATGTGAATGGATTGTTGGCTGCTGCGATGGGAATCTCATCTTGGGACACAGCTTTGTCGCCCAACTGTCCTGCGATCGACGCGAACTGCGTTCTGGTGATCTCAGTCGGTAGCAATTGCGGCCGTCCGCGATGTTCGAGTCCGCTGCCGATACCGTTGGTTATGATTGCCTCAAATTCGCCAACGGCGAAGGTCGCGCTAGATAAGACGTTGCAACCTTGGTGTGGGTGGCCACGTAGAACACCGGTACGTAGAGCGCGGAAAAGTGTTCTATTTGGAATACACTGCTGACACCAAAAATCCTGGTGACTTTCAAACCTGAGGGTGTGAAATGAACTGAGTTACGTCCTGAAATTCTTGGCCAAGGTCTCGCCTGGCTCAGTCTGAGTCTCCTGTCGTTGAGTTTTGGCGTATTTGCAGGCTTCGACAGTTTCTCTTGTTGAAGTGGTTGTGACATCCGTCCTCGACGTCGTACAGAGATTTCGCACCTCCCTTACGAATACCCCGTTGTGTCTGCTGACGTATCAATGTGTCTAATTTGTCCATCAACCCTGTTTTGTTACCCCGTGCTTATATACCCGTCAAATCGCTTCAAGCATCCATCACTCATAACGAGAGGGACTTCTGTAAAAGCTCCGATTTGGAGCAATCATTTCAAGTGTTTTTCGGTAACACGAGATTGTACACTGCTGTTTACGCGGAGGTGCATAATATCAGTGGAGCACGATCGCAATCTCATGTCGGCCACGGTGCCATCGCGTGTGACTGTAGGAAGGAGACTGTGTGCGAGAGAGAGAGAGAGTCTTCATTCAAAGTTCATTGCACACCACACAGCGTTTGGAAATTGCGTTCATGTGCTTTTACTGTCATGCCAACAACAGTATTTCTGACGGTAGATCGAAACGGCCAAAAAAACAAATTCGTACGCCCGTCTCTAGCGCGTGGGGTGGAATAGGGCGCCTTTCCTAGACCTTTCTAAATACTTTTTCAGCCAATCATCTTCACTCTCGTAAACAAAGCCCTCTTTTTGCACCAATCCGCGCGCAGTGGAACGCAATCGGCGGCCATCATCGGCTTCAGTTCAAAGCTCATTTTCGGAAGAGCTGCACAGTTATCATTTTCCTGGCAGCCATGCAAGAAGACACTCGTATCGCTGCAATCCCGATGGATGATGACGACGACGAGTTAACTGAGTTCTACCCGCTAGACAGCTTGGACGAGGAGCCGCAGCCGCAGCGGCATTCAGAGGAAACGCCCGTCAGCAGCCGCCCCACGGTAGAGACTGTAACTAACGGACCGTGGACGACGTCCCGCGACCACGTCGCGCTGCAGTTCTTCTGGCAGTGTTACGACGCCTACGTGACGTGCAAGGACAAAGAGAGTGTGGCTCCATGCTTCTATAATGCACAGTGTGTCGGTCAATCCGCCGACAACGAGTTCGTGCAGATTGTGCCGGTGGATGAGGTACGCGAACGCCACATTCTGGACGATATGCGTGTCCAGCTCGTGTCTGTCAGCTCAGGTAAATATCTACGCGCCACACACGTGTCCAAATACCTGAAATGGTCTCGTACGCGCGACGAGCAGACCGTATTTGTGATCCAGATCGCCGACCGGAAGCCGCTCACTTCAAGTTCAAAATTCACATTAACTAGCTGCTTCTGGCCTGACCGCGCCGTCGGATTCACACAGACTTTCCCGCTTGGAGGCGGTCGAGAGGTGAATAAGGCCATTGGATTCCTGACACTTGAGAAGAGAAAGAATCAGGCCCCGCTATTGTTTCCTATCCGGTTCAGAGCAGTGTTACGCTCACAGCGAGACGATCGAGGGTCTTTGGTGGCCAGATTTCGACGGCCCACGCCGTTTGTGACTGCTACTGACATGTTGTTTATCGGCGAGGACGATGCGGACAGAGTGAGCGACATCCCATTGGCACGCGTGGCGTCCCCGCCATCCTCGGGCACTGGAGACCGCACGTCGGTCGGCGGTCGCCTGTCCGTGTCGGAGGAAGAGATCTGGGAGAATTGCACGTTCTGTAATGTTTTATTCCGTGCGCGTGGCGACCTCATTGCCCATATTCGCGATAGCCACGGCGAGATCCTGCATCGCGTGTCTGTCCCAGGAACTTTTTGCACGCGCTGCGGCACCCGGCGAGTCGATGACCGGTGCACGCGCTGCAACCAGGACGCCTAGAAGGAAGATAAGTGTTGAGAAACGGGAGGATATTTAAGCTGGAGTGCTAAGTTTTCGTGTCCTTCGTGACTTGCGATCATTCCTGTGGATGTATATTGTATTTGGCCGATATTAATAATGAAAAGTTTTTTATTCCGGTTTCGTTCATCATACTAGCAACAGACAGCATTTCAACAATTGCACCTTGCAGCATACACTCCGCGTTGCTGACAGGAAGTGGTTATGCATTTCCATTGAGCAAGTGGTTGCCGTCTCAGAAGGATCGCTAGCTAGCTCGTCGACACCTTCACCCAACAAGACCTGATACAACCGGTTTTTTGAAAATCCATTTATACAGGTAATTGCAAGTTTGAGACGATACAAACCTTTTCAATTTCCGTACCGATAATACGGAGATTCAATTATAGAGGCTCTTCTGATTACGTAAGGCTTTTGAAGCTCTTTTCATTTTTGTGGTCCACGATATTTCGATTTCTGAGGCCACACGGACGTGCGCCACCAGAAGTGAAAACGCCGAGCAAGTGACAATGGCCGAGAAGGAGTGCACCGTGAAAGTGACCGAGGGCCCCGTGTTGGGCAAGTCTGGCAAGAAGATCTGCTGCTCATGTCCGACCACCAAGCAGGCGCGTGACCTGTGCATCGTCAATAACGGCGAGGAGAACTGCAAGGACATCATCGAGGCGCACAAGGTCTGCCTGCGTAGCGAAGGCTTTACGGTCAAGTAAGCGAATAACTCTAGCACTAACAGCAACGCGCAGACATCCTGCTGCACGTATATATGAAAAACACGCGAGCGACAACAAGCGTTAATAATAATGCAACAGAGCGGCTGCTGCTCGTGATAAAGCACAAGGAAGTTTTGTTGGTTGGTTCGTTTGGGCTCTGCTGGCTCTTGTGCTGCTCTAGCATCACTGAACGATGTTACGTATCGGCACTAACGTCGTCTATAGCCCTTCCTCTTCGAGTGGAATGTAGCCTCGGCTAACATGGAGAACCATGCGATGCCGGTGGAACGGAATGTCCTTTTGCACGAACGACAGCGGCTGCGAACAGCGGAACAAGTTAGCTTTGAGCTCAATGCAAACAATCAATTCGTGTACGCACCTTGTTCAGAGAGAGATAGTCGGCAAACATGCACGAGAAGACGCCGCAATCGGATCCGTTGTTCTGCTGAGGCGTGTCAGGAGTGGTGGTCACCAGCTCCCACCCTTCGTCGTTGAATTTTTGCTTCTTCTTGTGCTCGGACTCGTCGTGTAAGTATCTAGCACGAAGGCAGTGAGCAACTGTAATAACACTAACATAACGATAGCCATGACTTACCTAAGGAGCACTTTAAGACATGCAGCGCCGCTTCCGTGCATTGAATCGTAGTACTGAATGCGCTTTTCTGTCATGTGGATGACAGCCATGCACCAGTGCATCTGTTAGTCACAAAATAACAAGAACTGTTAACCAATTGTAAGAGCGTCGTTACTCCAGTTGTGAAGAGCACTTACATTGCCAACATTCACTGGCATGAAAATCTTGTCCATTGCAAACAGGTCGATCTAACATAATCAGACAACTATGTTAACGGAGAACAGCAATAACAGGAGTGTTGTAGACAAAACCTACCTTCCGTGTCCATCGGCGGACGTTGATGAAGTTGTAGCCATTCTCCGACACCTTCGTATAGAAGAAAGAGTTGAAAAAGTGACTGCGCTTTGGCAGAACACCAGCCTTGACAAGAGCTTCATCACGATCACTTAGCATCTGGAAATAAAAGTTAATCACCTGCAATTTCACACCCACACGGTCAGTGGTTAAACTGCAGCTCATTTTGGCAGATTTGGATACAACATTGCAATACAAACCTCATCGTTCAACCACGTTCCCGGCAGCATGCACTGCAGATGACGACGTGTGATGTCCACGTTGTATTTATTGATGAGGACCTCCTCCATGGGACCTTCATGCAATGCGTTCTCGACAATCTCCAGGAGCTCTGGTGGTAGCTCTTTGTTGCGAGACTTCTCTTCTTCTTCATCAAACACATCTTCGGCAATATCGTATATATCTTCAAGTAGCACTTCCTCCAAAATCGTCTGTATACGCAGATATCCACATAGTCAGCATCAATGCAAGACCATCGCATAACACCACGTTACGAACATTTGCCTCCCGCTCCGCAAGACGGTTGTAGAACAGTAGATCTGCCTTCGACGTGCGCGACAAATGCTGAGCTCGGAGTATCTCTGTGAACAACACCAAAAAACATCAATAAACTTTCAAATACAAGTAATTTATCAAGCGCGAGCGCAACGGACCCTCCAACTCTGCAATTTCTTCTTCGCGAGACTTCGCCGTGATGCTAGTTTCATCCTTGCTACCATTAGCGGCAGTCGACAATGGCATCACAATCTTCTTATCCTCGTTGGTAGATTTCAATGCCTCAGTGTCCTCCTGTCACCATCCCAACCCATCAGTTTGACTACATACACATAATGCAGCATATTTTCCTACCTTTGTCTCATTGTCACTGGCAGTCCCAACGTCCTCGTCCTTGGAACTCTTGGGATGCTTGTGCTCTTCGTTAATCGGTCGCGTTGCCATCATTCCAATCCTAGCTATGTTGCCAATACGACGACGGTCTCTATTGTCATCGAGTTCGTTCTGTACCCTCCTCCAAATGGCCTGGTTACGCGATCTCTGCTCGCGGACGTGGTCCACCTTCTCAAAGACCACCTTCTGCTTCTTCTTGGGCGAATGACGATACCCCTCGCCGTCAAATTCCTCTAAACGCCTTCGGAACTTGTCAAAGCTGATCTGTTCCGGATCTGAGACCTCCAGACGCACTGACACTCCCGTGTAGAACGCCTGGTCGTCTAGCGGAGGTTTGAGCAGATCCACGGGGAAGTCCCGCTGCAAATTGTAACTGTGGCAAACCGCGTCCTTCACGCGGTGCTGATAGCGCCACTTATCCAGCGACACTTGTGTTTGCTGCTGTAGTAGTGTACATAATGCGTTAGTCCACAGCGAATGCATGAAGATAGCAGGATGCAGCGCACCATTCGGCTCTGAAGTTATGTCTCCCCTTTGGAATAAAGTGCAAATGTTTTACTATGATGACGAATGAGAGGTGTTGACTACTATGATATTCATGCAGACACGAAATATTACATTACGAACCAGAAAAATTAGGTTACTACGCTGCTTAGATAAAGTGTGCACACGAACATTCGCACACGCACGGGTACAACACTCACTACTTCATAGTTCCTTGGTGGCCGCAATGATGGCCGGATGCTCCAGCACTTGGTCCGCCGACAATCGATGACGTGGGTCCTTCTCCAGCAGCCCACGGATCAGCTCCTTGGTCTCTGCAGGGACGTCGTGCCACACAGGCAGCAGGAAAGACACAGGCTCAGCCTTAATGCGCCGCATCACTTCGTCTTCAGTGGAGCAGCCCGTGAGGTCGAACGGATGGCGGCCAGATATGAGGATGTACAGGATACATCCGAGCGCCCACATATCCATCGCTGACGTCATGTCCTGACACTCAAGGGCCTCTGGAGGCCAATAGCAACGAGTACCTGACAGTGTCGACGTGCGCGGTGACTCCGGCTGCGATGCCCGGCCAGCACAGCCGAAGTCGATAATCTTGAGCGTGACGTCCTCGGTATCATCATTTCCATGGCTTTTATTGTTATCATTGACGAGCGCCATGATGTTTTCAGGCTTGAGATCGCGGTGGACGATATCCTGTTGATGCATGAATTGCAGTGCACTGGCCAACTGTGACACAAGCTGTAGCGACCATGTGGCGTTTAGAGTGTGGTGTTTCTCCACGAACGAGTGAAGCGACGTGCCCGGCACGTATTCCACCACAATGTAGTGGAAATCGTTATGGTAGTACGATCCTTCGTAGCTCACAATGGTTTCGTGGCCGCCAGCACGTTCCAGCCGCTCCAATGCCATTTTCTCGCGCTCTACCTCCTCTGTGTTACCCGCAATTTCCTGCACCATTTTCACCGCCGCCACTCGACCAGTCTGCTTGTGCACGCATAGCATCACGACGCCAAATGTGCCACAACCCAGTAGTTTCTTCGGCTCATACTCAGTGTCAAAGTAGCTCGACATGCTGTCACCGTCGTCCTCACAAAAGTTGCAGCTGCCGCGTCGGACTAGAGACTCGTCGTCTCGGCTTTCACCTCCATCCTTCTCCAGTACTTCACACCGTGATTCGCTGCTTGTAAGGGCTGTGATGGCAGCTACCGCGCTGCCCACTGCCAGCTTGTTGCTCCAACTTCCAGCACTCTCCTCTCCTGCCGCGTGGCTCCATTGGCGCGAACAAAATCGCGTGGCATATTCTAAATCTCCACTTTCCGCGGCTAATACCAGATTCGCCTCCAGGTTCAGCCCGGTACGCGCTGGAACTCGCGCTAGCACTCCATTGCCGCCCGTCCGAAGCACGCGGCGAATGCAAACGCCAGCAGCCCGCATATTTTGATATTGTTATACCTCTTCAGTCCTGCTCAACCAGTTGAAGAATGATCTCACGCTCGCACTGGGTCTCGCTTGTTTCTATCTTCTCTCTTTTGCGCCTGCCTGAAGCGTCTCTAATGCACGCTTCCCTTCCCATCAACGTTTGAAATGACGCTTGAATCCGAAATCGGCTGTGTACCGTACGGTTTAGCCACTCCCCTTTTCCAGCAACCGTAACGGCTGTTTGTATGATAATCACTTGGGAGCTGCACCCTCTCGCAGCAACTGGTCTCGCAAAAGTGATGCCACATTTGATGTCGTTTCGAATTCCCGAACTTTCCTCTCCAAAAAATGTACCAGTAGATGATGTGGAGGATTTCTGTATTTCCGATAGATGCATCCAGAGGATAGATGGAGAAATTTTCGTTGTCTTGAATTCGTACATGCAGTGCATGTCATGCACTGTGCATGATGCACAGCGTGTAGTGGTGGCGGTGGTAAAGTATGCTTATGCATAGACACGGTGTTTTACAGAACAATCAAATATGTCACTTTTTCGAGGGAATCAAGTAGCAACAATGGCCGAACTTCGCATCTGCTCCGCCAAGCTGGAGGGCTTACCGCCGTTCCCGACTTGGAACGGAACGATTGCTGCGCCTCTCGAAGACGCGCGCGGACTCTGCAGCACACTGGGAGCAGACGGAGAGCTGGTGGTGCTGCAAAATGACAGGAGCGACGATGACAATCACAGCTGGTTGCGCATCCTGAAAGTGCTGCCTCCTGCAGTGGAGAAGTTTTCAAGCTTCTGCCAGTGCTGGACAAACGATGGAGCGATGATCGTAACGGCGCACGACTGTAGCGTGGTGCTCTACAACAGCAATGACTTCAAGGTGCTGGCAAAACTACAGCTGCAGTATACTGTGGCGTCCATGGATATCACAAAGAGATCCCAGACTGCAACAAGGAAAAGCGACGCATCTGAGATTCTGCTGATAGTGGGCAGTGCGTTCGGATGTTTCCTGTACAAAGTACTTTTGAGCAATGCCAGAGGCACTGGGGATACGGCAGAGCTGAAACCGGTTGCAAGAGTGCAAGATGGGGTTGCTGTGTGCTTGGTCAAGTTCTCGAGTGATGGCCACTATGCAGCCATGGGTACCATGGATGGTAGACTATTCTTACGAAGATTGGATTCCCATGAGGACGACGTACTAGCAACATTCGGGACCTGCGTATTGACCCGAGTACTCAAAGCACCACGGGTCACTAGCATGTGTTTCTCTGCCTGCAGTACGAAGCTCGTGGTGGCTACTAGGAAGGGCAATGTCTACGTATTTGTCTGTGCATCGGAGTCAGGAGAATGGCAGATGTTGCCAAGCTGCAAGCACCTCAGTGAGAATCCCAAGCCTAAAGCAGGTAGCGCCGCGGGTGTTAACAAGGTGGCCACTGCGGCGCAGACACTGGTGGCCTGTTGGGGTCCTGTGCTCGTGGTGTGTTCGCGTGCCGTTGCGTCACGGGTGGAAATGTACGACTTCGAGTCAGGCTACCTGCTGCACTCGCTGCAGCTTGCGTCAACGCCAGCAAATGCTGCGTTGAACGAATGGGTGGACCTGCAACTGGTCACGGGAGTTTTCAGCGTGCAACTAGCTTCAGCCAGCGGATACTCGTCAAGGCTGCTTTGTCACGACACCAGCGCCAATGTCGTCGTGGTAGAGTGGTCCTTCCTAGACGTTATCGCGCAGCGACGCTCTACCGTAGAGTTAACACTTGAAGGCTTCGATAAACTTCAATAGGTTCATTGGTGCACCCAATACATTCCGCGCCACCAACTCTCCCTGCTGCGGCATGGTCTAATCGTCTGGCGACGGCACCACGCAGACACGAGAAAGCACCGCATGAGACTTTGGAGGGCCTCCGGTTGGCTCTGCCAACGTCGCATTGTGCCATCCCTAGGTGAATCACCTGACGACGCCCCTACGGTGCTGCATTGGCGATCGGGAGCTTGTGTTATGATATTACGGGGCATCATCACCAGTCAGCTACTGCCACACAACCATGGATTTTTTCGAGATTTGGATGATTTATGCCTCATTTCAGCCAATTGCCGCCATATCATAAAATATTTCCGCCAATCCCCATCTCTCCGCGGTTTTCTTTGCGTCATTTTACTTGCGACACCCGCCTGAGTCGGCGTCTGTATGGCGGCTAGGAGCTAAGCTTAATTGTTCATTCCTCCATGGACGCCACCAAGCGACCAGCTCTGCCGCTGCTACTGGGCGGCGTGGCGCTATGCACGCTCGGCGCACTACCGCTACTAGAAGTTTGCTATGCGGTGCGACAGGTCAGTGCGTCCCCGGAGAAGCTGCAGGTGATACAGGCGCTCACTACAGTGGATAAGTTCGCCATCACGCTCAGCGCGCTATTGGCTGCTCTCGGAGGGGTTCTCCTCGCTCTTCATTGGGTTGAACTACCCGTCACTTCAGCACTTAAAGCTGCAAAGCTATTGACAATAACGCTCGCGGTTGCTGCGCTTGTGGACGCTGCATTGCTGACTTCAGTGGCTTCGCACCGAGGACCTGATACGCCCTGGAAGGCCGAGACCTACGCAGACCACGAAGGATTATTCGAACAGCAGGTGAACGATGTTTTCTGTCATGCTAAAGGGCTGCAAGTCTGCGAACTTGGTAGCGTAGCCGAGGCTCGACAGATCTTCCCACTTCAGGATTGGCCCGTAGATTCCGATCGCGCCCCGGGCAGACGAATTGCCACAAGCTGCGAAGGTTTTAAGGACGATGTGCAACTCTGGGACTACCAGAACAAAATGCAGTTGTGCAGACTTTGTGGCAATATTACTGCAGAAGAAGAGCAACTTCAAGTAAAGTTTGGAGCAGACCATACTGCTGAAGTATTAGCGGCCGTAGAGTTGCTAAGTTTTGGAGAGCTGCAGTGGTGTGGAGAGTACTTGGTGGCCAGAATACCAGATCATGATGTGGGTCATTCGCCTTATTGGAAACATCGGAGGGAGTTCCAGGTTCTCCTGGAGTATGATACGCCACCATGTAGTTTATTTTTCACGGTGAAGGTGCTGCAGCTGCTAGAGGTGGTGGCCAGCTTATGCTGCGTAGTGCTGGTGCGCTGGATCTGGACGCTGCAGACGTTGAAACTGGTGCAGTATAAAGATGGGGGAAAGATGGACGCCGCGTAGATGAGAGGAATGGATGTAAATAGGGCAGAAGTCAAGAGCGTTGCCGGCTTATTACGGCAGGTAGGTGACGGCACATAGCTAAATGAATGTAATTTATAAGGGTTTGTTAGCTACAGCGGGCTACTTGTTCAGGTCTTCTGCACAATCGAACACAACTTTTCCGCTGGGAAATCACGACTGACAACACAAAAAAAAGCGAGAAGTCCCCAAGGTTTTCTTGCATATATACTCAACCATGGATCGATGTTCCCCTACAAGTGTTTTAAAGATTTGACATACTTGTAAGAGATCTATGCTTACATAAAAGTACATGTGTGTGAAGGAGGCAAAGACATCGGCGGATGAGTTGAGTACAATGCAACATCGAAAACGAAAAGATGGTAATTCATTGGAATTCACCTAGCACGTTCGTAAGGACTGCAGCTACACAAAAGAAGAATGAAATCAATAGCTCCGTGCTTCTGCTCTCAGGCTGGTTTTCACCATGACCCGCCAACTCTACAGACTGCTGACTCCAGCACACATCTGGAAGAACGTCACTCGGATTCCACCAGCGCCACCGACCCATTCGAAGAATGGTTGGATTGGATTGCAGCCGCTTTTCGATGAGTGACAATGCTGCGAACGTATGAAAGAAAACAAATGTGCTGTTGCTGCCAGGGAGGTGAGGCTACTCACGACACTGGCGGCGGCGTGGAAGTTGTCCGTCCGCTGGGGGGAGATGTCTTGCCCTCCCCCGCCGTATTGGGATGTCCCTGCCAGGATCGGCTGAACGACGTCGAAGAGGTTGAACTGAACGGGATGGTTGAAGCCAGCAGGGAGATTAGCACCGTGCGGACACCCCAGTAAGCGCCAAGTGTCAAACTCCAAGACGGTGTTGTTGTCGATAGTCGTGGGCTTCAAATAGCCGATGTACGATGGAATCCAAGGGATACTCACAGACGTTGAGTTCCGGGCTGATGTGAATGCAGAGAACGTATTACACGCCTGGACATTGTCGCCACGCATTGGCCTTGAAGTCTAACCCACCTTCTGTCTGCCAGGTTTGGCAAATCCCAACATCCACTTTCAGCGTGTGGAACCCACCTCAAAACGATGTGGAACCTCTACTCCAGCAAGGTCGTTGCGAGGACCAGAGCTGGTGTCTGGCTCAAGAGCGGCAACGTTGGCACGCAAAAAAGCTTCATGGTTTCCAATGAAACTCGCCCCTCTAGACACCAAGTGGTTCTGACCCGTTCCGGTTGCATTTATCATCGCGTCCACGAATGCCCATACCAACGCCTTCGTGTAGACCACCCCTCAACTCGACAATGAGGATCCTATCGTCGAGCCACACCATCCAACGGGACCGCATCGATTGCTGCTCGGACTGGACGTAGCGGTTCCAGTCGGCTTGGGTCGCATCGCACAGCTCGAACGTGACCCCGTCGCTGCCGTCGGGGAGGGGGTTAGCGAATTCTCAACTTGGCTCCGGTCGAGATGGCGGATAGCGTCGTTGATTCCGCCATGTTTCTCACCGGAAGGGCGGGCCAAACCTTACCATACATTCTTGCGGCGCGTCCCAGACAGAGAATACGCCATACTAGTCCATCTTCTGCTTGTTAAAATAAATACTGCTACTGCTTCAAGTCAACGTTGAATTTCCAATACAAAAATCAAGTTATTTGGATCTGGATCATCGTTAGGTGGAATACCAACTGTCCATTGTATTCACTGCTAGCTGCTGTCTGTCTAGATGAGGTTCTGCAGCTCCACCTCGTGTCTCGCCAACTCCCTCAGCATAGGTTCATCAAAGTACTTGCTGACGTTCACGTCCTCACTCAGTCCCTTGCGACGTCGAGTCTTGACCATGAACTCTCGAGCCAAATCGTTCACCGGTGCAGGTTCCAGTGGTCGAAGCACAACGCTCGTGTCCAGTGGATCACCCGGTACCACCGCCCAATGATCAAACACTTGAGTGAGGAAAGCTTGGCCCTGTGTGAACACTCGCAGATCCGTCTCGAGTCCGAACGACTCGATCACCGGCACGAAGCCTCGCACTGTATACAGCGGCGAACCTGCCTTGGGAGCATCGTGCGTGATGTGTCCACGCCTACGACTCAGCACCTGATAAAGCGACGACACTGTGTCAGCAGGACACTGGATTTCCAGTGCATACATAGGCTCCAACATCCTCGGAGTGGCAGTCAGGAAAGCCGAGTAAGCCACACGACGGGACGTCGGGATCACTTGTCCACCACCGCGATGAATCGGCTCGGACGCAATGGTAGCGTCCAGGATCTTGAACTTGGTATTACGGATGGGTTCGTCACACAACGGACCTTCGCGACAGCTCCATTGGAAACCCTGTACAATACTGTCCTTGATCATATTCAGCGAAGACTTGTTCACTTCAGTAGCCAGCGTATCGTCCAGCAAGACGTTCGGCCCATTGCTTTCCGGTCCAAAGGCCCATACGGAGCGAGCAGCGAGCGCGTCCCATTTGTAGTTGGTCTGGAAGAAACTAGCGACTTGTTTCTTGCCCATGTCGAGGTTAATAGCACCTGACTCAATGTCCTGCGCTAGACCAGCGTCCAAAGGCTCGGAGATCATCGTGATCTTGTTCTTCTGGTTAGGTGTCTCGGCAAAGCACTGGACCGAAGAGGTCTCGGCCACAGTCTCGCAGAAGGCCACAACAGGGTCAGCTACCTTGATCTCAATCTCCGAGTACATCCTTCTCAAGTCATGCAAGATACAGTCCGCTGCCAGCTCTCCAGTGCACAGAATCACATGCTCTCCACTCTCTTCCACTTTCGTTCGTACAAGTGGATAACTCTTGCTGATTTTCCGCAAACCTTCGAGCATCTTCGGTAGTTCTGCAGGGTTTAATGGTTCCACAGCGAGCTTCATCACTGCGGTAGTGCCAAACGCGATGTGAATAGGTCGGAAGATCCCCACTTCTTCGTCTTGTAAGAGGTCTTCGTCTGCATCGGTGATGGTGGCGCTCTTGGTGATCGAAGCGTCCACTCCTTCAAGTAAGACCCAGTTACCTGCCGGGATACGGTTCACCTGAATCTTGTAGCGTCCTTGAGCAATGCACACGCCTTCAATTGTCCGCGTGCACATATCTTCGTCGTCTTCAGCGCTGTATGCCTCTCCCAACACTTTAACGTCCTTGGTCTCACGAACTTCACCGGAATACACGCGGCCGAATGCGCTAAACGTCGTGCCGTCAGGAGACGAGTACAGCTTGACAATGTTGACCATCAAAGGCGCATTGGAGTCGCACGACTGGATTCCTCGCACAATACTCAGCTCAGCGTTCTGGTTGCCAGTGTAAATAGTCTCCAGTTTGGTCTTCGCTGTCACAAGCGGCGAGGGCACGTGAGTCACCACCATATCCATAAACCCCGTCGTCACATTGCCGAAGAATTTGCCCAGAACAAGTTTAAGCAGCGGACGAGGGTTCAGGTTCAATTCTTCCTTTCTCAAGCGTAATCCCATGGCACGCAGCGACGCCGAGAGCTCCTTAGGGTCTCCGTTCAACACCTTCGAGTACATTTTGTACAGCGGCTCCAGTACGAACTGGATGAATGACCGCAATGCACCAGGATATGGCTACAAAATGCCAGAAAACAGGAACCGTTAAGCACAAATTATACAGTAAAAAATCCCGCAAAACTCACCGATTTCTTCGTGAATGTGCGTGTCTGTGGGTTAAAGTACTTGTCGCCCCAGAACCTCTTGGCCAGCTCCGACGAAGGCACTCCAGGGTACGTCTCCGCGTAGATTTGAGCGAACGACTCGAGCGTAAAGCTCCATCCATGTTGACCCGAGGCAAAGCACACATTGCCCAGCTCTGGTGACACGCGCTGTTTCTCCTGGTTCGCTGGCGTATTCGCGTCAATTACAGCATTAATCTCCTCAATCGTATGCAGTAGCTTGAAGTACGCGTCGGCAGGTGGCAGTTTGAGCTCAATAATGAGTCTGTCCACCTTGTTGAGCACCAATACAATGGCTACGTTGGCTCTCAATGCCGCCTTCACCAGTCTCTCCGTCTACAATAAAAAAAAAATCAGTCATCACATTATAAAAAAAAAAAGCATAAAAACAGCCCACTTTACGTTCATCATGACGCCCTCAATAGCGTCCACCACGATCACCGCTCCGTCCGCCACTTGGAGAGCTGCGGTGGTCTCGTCCGAGAAGTTGACGTGGCCAGGACAGTCCAATACATTGAGCAAGTAATGTTTCCCTCTAGATGTGGGCAGCACGAGCGACACTGGTGCACTCTTGATGGAGACTTTGCGCTCCTGCTCGTCCTTCCTGGTGTCTGTGTATCGTTTCTCAACTGCAGGATCCCACTTGTCCACGTGAGTCTGTTGCACTAGCAGGTCTGTAAACAGCGTTTTGCCATGGTGAAGGTCTCCGAGGACCGCTACGTGGCGGATGAGCTGCGGGTGGTCCATTAAACTGGTAAGGAACTGGGTCGAATAGGTCGTTCGAGGGATTTTCTGCTCCAAAACGGAGAAACTTTTGGTCTTAACGGGTTCGATGATGGGCTTTTCGATGGGCTGGGCATCTTCCTCCATTACGAGCGTCTCGGCGTCCCCGTACACGTCGCTGGCATCGGGGTAATACTGTTTATCCTCGTGGAGGACGATAGCGTTGTCCTCGTCATTGTGAAGCGCCAGAGCATCCACTTGACGACCTGCATCGTCCACCTCTGGCTCACTCTCGTGGTCGCTAGCTGCATCACTTTCCGAGCCGGACGAGGACTCGTCCTCGCTGCTATGAAGCTCCGGACCGATGTAGTTACCGAACTCGTCGTATAGAGACTCCTCCATTTTTGGATAATGGGGTGAATGGATTAGAGGATACGGATCTTCATTGGTCAAAAAGAAAATAATAAGAACTATTGATTGGCCGAAAATAAAATGACGTGGTGGACGCACGTGGACGTATTTGGAGGACATTTTTTATTTCTACTACAGCTAGAATTCTAGACAGCACTCTGCTTCTGCGAGTTGTGCTGTCGCGTTGGGGATGTAGAAATTGGAGCGGCGCTGAGTCTTAATCTTGGACGTTGAAGTGCTGGTTGTCTGGATGGAGCCATAGTGCAGCGTTGGTTGTCTGGATAAAAGTTGAGAGGTCTCAGTACGAGGCAGAGGTGTCTTCTTCTGGAGCTTCCAGACGTGAACAGAGCCGTCGACAGCGCCAGACACAATAATTGATCCAGAGCTACTGACAGCAAGAGAGCTGATGCTCGCGTCATGAGCTTGAGGGATTTCGTAGACGAGTTCAGTACCTGCTTGTTCGTGTAACTTCCAGAAGAGAATCTTGCCGGCAGTGGTGCCTCCCACCGCATACTTGCCATCACTATCGAAGCAGCGCACTTGGCCTGCTGTACGGATATCCATACTCCAGAGTTTTTCACCGCGGATATTGAACTGGATCAACTCGCTCTGCACAGTCGCACAGACGTACGATTTGTTGTCTTGGGCGAAGGCAATGGACGAGATGCCACCCTCATGCTTAGACGCTTGAATTTTGCTGTGAAAGACTGCTCTACTCAGGTTGAACAGATATACCGATCCATTTCGAGTTCCTGCAGCGCAAAAGCGGCCATCGCGACTGACGTCCAAGCACAACACAGACTCTTCGCAATCAAGGAATATTCGGATAGGAGTAGCCACAATGAATCGCGACGTATACCGCCAGAGTTTAATACTCGAATCCCACGAACTCGTGACGAAGCGGTCCTGAAGCACACGGATAGCTGAGATCCCATCCGAATGAGCGAATACTTTGTCTAATACCAGTCCAGTTGAGGTCGAGTGCATGTATACGCTGTTGTCCCATGACCCAACAAGCACAACGCTCTCGTCTGGCGAGATATCGCAGCAGGACAAGGCAAAGTTGCCAGAAACATCACGATATTGAGCCACGTCTTGAGTGGAAGAAAGCTTTAGCGTTTTGTCCTTGCTTGTCGTCCATAGAAACGAATTGTCTTTCGAGAGAATAGTACTTGTGACTTCCCCTTTGTGCAACTGACACTTGGAGATCTGCTTCCAACTCCAGGAGGTTGATAAACTGTACTTGGTCCTTAGCCTGGATGTCCATCTCCAATTCTTGGGTGGTTTCCCTGAGCTTATACTGCCCCACAAGTGCGTAGATAACCCTTCAATAGCCTTCGGAAGGCGATTCCACGAGCTCTGGCAACACACAAGACTGTACCGATGTCGAGTTCTCTGATAGGGACTCAAATCATCCTCAGTTTCATCTTCAGACTCGGTGTAGTCCTCGAATGCACTAAATGCGAACTCTTTCCGTTGCTGAAGACGAAAATCGGACGCGCTATTAGCAGGAATTGAGACTCTGCGGACATGAGGAACCACAACTCGTGGTGACAGGAGTAAGTCTGGAGTAGCCACCTCAATCTTCCCTTCGCCCTCATTGCGTGACGGATGAGGCGTAGAGAACAACAGCTTCGGTGTCTGGCCAAACTCTTGGATCTGCGATTCCAGCGAACTTTTCTGTACTGGATCATCGATCGTTTCCAAGTCGACTGATCCCTCGTAAGATAAATAGTAAAATACTGGAATCAACAACACATGTGGTTAATATACAACCGGCAGTCAGAATTCGAGTGAACAAGTACGTACAGTTATTGGCCTTCACAGCGTCGTCGCCTTGCTGCTTGTAGCCAAAGATCAAATCAATCCAGTGGTGCAGATTTTCTGACACGTAATCACTCTCGAGTGCAGCGCGGTTCTTCCGAACAAATTCTATTGGATCCCCATGTGCCCAGGGCGGGAGCTCCACGTCGTCTACTCGGTCGAAATTCTGCGTAGTTCCCAGATCGAGATGCTTATGATTCTTCAGCCATTCATCTGCTGGCAGCGTGCAG
The DNA here is from genome assembly GCF_000247585.1 of Phytophthora nicotianae INRA-310. Taxonomy (NCBI): domain Eukaryota; phylum Oomycota; class Peronosporomycetes; order Peronosporales; family Peronosporaceae; genus Phytophthora; species Phytophthora nicotianae. Next base: position 183,893 of record NW_008648989.1, on the reverse strand, counting down.
TCAAAGAACTCGGGAATGAGTTCCTTCACATCGGTATGATTGGACACACAACCGTCCCAAGTCACCTTGATACTACGGAACAGGCGGTCCGGAGCATCAAACTTGCCACTCTGAAGACACAACATGCACTCCGGAACTTTCCGAACCAGGAAATATAGCACGTAACCGGGAGTGGAGTAGTGAGTACCATACAAAAACGGCGGCGGCATTCCTTCAGCTTCGTCGCCACGAGGCATCACTTCGTATCTTGCTTTGAAATACTCGAGACGTTCTTCATTCAGCGCCCCGACAGGTTTCGAGAGGTCTCGGAACACTTTCGGATCGCCCAGATTGAGGTCCGAATTCGTATAGTCACTCAGAATCCATGGGAAAACCGGGTATTGGGTCAGATCATTGCGAGTCCGACCTGACGCATTATTCAAGAATTTCAAGTATTCAAAATTTGAGAGTTCTCGACGTTGCCACTTGCGCATCATATACTGCAGATCTTTACGACGACAGCGTTGCAGCTCTGGCTGGCCCACCATGAGGGCGTAGAAGTCATCACGTTCTTTTCGAGTTTGAAACGAGAAGAAAAAGCTGTCGCCATTTTGTAAGTAAATTTCCAGTCCGATCTGTTGCAGCAAGTAGCGGCGCTTGTAGACTTGATCGATGTTGGTATATTCCCAGTTGAGTACTGGATCAAACACGTTGTTGAGCGATGATGGCTGGAAATACAGACGCAACGTTGTCAGCATAAGACAACCGGGAAACTTGAGCAGTGGCTCGATGCGGTTCGCTACACACCCCGTTTCCATCAGCAATCTTTCACGAAAATCAATCAACAAACTCGGATCGAACTTGTCTGTCATCCTGGGTGCCAGAACTGGAGCTAGAAGTGTTTCTTCCTCTGTTTTAATGAGCATTCGTCGTGGCAAATTGGACACTTCGAAGATAACGTGAATACTTGCGAGAAATGCCTCGTACGCCACATGTTGCAGTGTGAAAATGTACTTGGCCGGCATTTCCCCGTTCAAACTGCTACTGCTGTTGCTTCGGATTTCGCTGTTAGGAACTTCAATTCCTTCTGTTGTATCCTTGTAGATGTATGGGTGGTCGATGCCTCGTTCTCGCATTTCAATTACTTGTTTCGTCTGGAACGTCAAATATAATAATGGTGTTTCCTCGGTCTCAGTACCAGGGGCTTCTGAAATTGATGAAGGTTGCAAAAAGCACTCAGTCACAGGCTCAGATACCATACAGCGGAATGGGAAGCGTAGAATTGGCAATAGAAGATCATGAGGCACGAAAAATAATCCACGAGTACACACTTTGATCCTGCCGGATACTTTGCGGTGCGTGAAGGCGCTCGGCTCCAAATATCGGCACGCACTGTGATCCTGTTGGTGCAACGTTAGCAACTTCAACTCGGATCTCAAAGTTTATACTCGATATAAATTGAAAGAAACCACGTACGTCCAGGAAGAACTCGCCGTCCTCGAGCAGCAGCAGACTGAAGCGCGTCGTCTGGGCATTCTTGTTGCTGCGACGCCGTCTATGCATGATGGATATCCCCTTTCGTGTGTCTTGAGGCGCTTGAGATCGAGCAGGGGGCGATGAGTCCGTACCCACCGTAATTAGGATGGATTGTCTATATTGATATTCTTTACGAATGGCGGGGATTCAGTGCCAGCTTGAAGAAATCGGCAAAGCTGTTGAAAATTGTTATCGAGTTACCAGTGACTCGATCTCGATGAATGACTACTTCTTATTTACTTGTTTACTTATTTCTCCCTAGAGAAAACAATTATATGTTTTTGGATACATGCAATGGTACCCGGCGGCAGGTAGACTGCACTGCCTTCTCAACAAACGGCAGTGCAACTATTCCTCCTGTCCGACTCGACGGATCCCAAAGTGGCGATCTCATGCATTTCCTCCTCCGGTTCGACTTCAGGTACTGGAGGCAACATACACGTAGGTGCAGTCGGAGCCGAGCTCGAGCGCGATCGGAGTGGGGGCGTGTTATTGTTGCATTCCCCCTCCCCCACGTACGTCAATCGGGTGAGTGAGTGCACCCAATTGCGCTTGGAGCTCCTGGTATCTGCGGTGAAAATGACGCGTTCGCCATTGGCTTTAATGACGTAGAACATCAGTCCAATCTGTGAAGGCAGCGAGGCGCCGAAAAGCGCAAACTTCTTTTGCATGGAGAGGGCCTGGCAGTCCTGTACTCGGAGAATGGTAAGCTGCGTCTTCATGCCAGTGTTCTTCGCAGCATGCGCTGCTGAGCTGTACATTTGGAGTCGGTGGCCTCGCAAGAGGCAATAGTACCGTCTGTTCTGGAAAAATGGAGCGTTCACAGGCAAGCTCAGGAAACCCTGCTCCAGGATGGTGTCCTCAGGCTGGCCGGCAAAGCGAGACTCGCGGTGAACGAACTGTTTGGCCAAGGTTTCCATCTCGTTGAGCTCTTCTGCCGAGTAGTGGCACTTGGCTTTCTCTTCATCAGTGTATTGTGGTCGCTCGAACTCCTCGGCATTTTTTTCCACGAATCGGACGCGACGGTGCTTGCCGCTGTTATCCTTAAGACCCATGGCTTCGATGTACGAGCTCCACTTTACAGCGAGTGGTGATTGCGATTTCTTAAGACTGGGAGCTAGAGGAGACACAGGAGTAGCACGACGAGTTACGGAAAGACCAAAAGGCGCACGGCTAGCCTCGCTCTGTTGCTTCTGGTCCTCAAGGCACTGATCCTCCTCGTCGCGGCTCATATCGAGCCACTTCTTGAGATGCGAGCGACGCGATTCACGGCGCTGGTTCTCGCATTCGAGACGTCGAGCTTCGCGGATAAGGCGCATGGTGGTATGGAAGGAAAGGAAATGGGTCTTTCTTCAGTGGCGGAAGGAGACTGCGATCGGCGACTGCGATGCCCGAGTGGGTTGCGGAGAGATGCGGATGCGAGACGGGTCTATCCTCAGTGTTGTATGCTCGCGGTGGCTCTAGCAGCTTTCGATGCTTGACCCACGCTGACGTTTGTTTCCAGTGGTGTGTGTCGTGACGAAACGATGAATGAGGCAGACCAAAGCCCAAGTCGTTCGACTGCTGTTGAAGAAACCCGGAAGATGCCATACAAAGATCAAGAGTGAGTCCGTGTCTTTTTTGCGGGACTCAGCGTCCCACTCTGGTCCCACATGCTCAGATATTTTTCCATACTGGAAACTAATACCTTTCCGAACTGCTGAATGAGTTTGAGACAATATTTTTAAAAACAGGTTTACTAGACCTTCGATATTACATGTCATGCAAAATCATGATGGGTTAGCTCGAAATGATCTCAAAGCGGAGCCGACCATAATTACCGCTGAGGTAATGCACGCACGCTTTCGGTAATCCTGAATAACTATAGAGCAGAACCCAACACCGTTTCATTCTCCGTTCATTATTTCCTGTCGTTCAGACAGGAAATAATGGAGGCGTTTCGAGAGTGTTTTTGGTGCTCTCTTTACATGTGAGCGTTTCTTTTTATTTTTGGCCAATCGCAGCACCACCCAACATGGATACAGATCCCACGATGGGACACTACCTGTAGTACAGTACTGCACCCTGTTTTCGCGGGGTGGGCCATATATGATTTGCAAACACATCATGTTTCAGCTCCGAAACCTGAGGCCTGTTTGCAAAAGTAGCATTATATCCGGAAGTTTATTAAAGGTCCGAGGGCGCAAAAACGGGTGCACTACTGTACCGTTATCGTTTTTATGCTATTAATACCAGTATTATATTTCGTCACTCTCAAGGCAAACGGAAGATAAGTTTGTGGTGAAGTTACTGGTATATTTACACCCTAAGCGTGTCTTCAGACGTACTATAGTTTCTGGTTTGATGAACCCCTGACTCTGTCGGACTCCTTGTCACGCACTCCGACTCGGACTGTGTGTTAAGCCAGATCTGCCAGGTAAGAAACCGCAGATCAAGGGGATGAGTGTCACACACATGGGTTTTGCTGTGGCGCATGTCGCGAGAGGAATCAGTATCGTCTTAATGAAAGCTAGTCAAACCACTAACTTCAACAAAATGTTAAGCTCATCCATGCAGCCCACCATCTTCAATTCTGAAGTGGACGTTATCTCCAGGTGCGCTACAAAAGTCTTGGATCGGATGCCTACGCTTTTGATTTCCCGCTGTGGATATGTTTGATGTCTCTGTGTATTGGAATATGCCAAAATTCACCACCAGAATTCTAGACCACAATGCACTGGTTTGGTAGCTCCATTATGTATAATCTTCTAATAACCATAAACGCACTTGTCGATGGTGACTGTGGTGGTAACGGAGTCCATCGTCGCTTCCAGCCACCACTCAGTCTAGATGCTAAGGACGCTCGTTAGATCAGCATTGCTATTCTTCAGAGTCATTATGGCGCTCTGCTAGGTATCAAAAAAAATACTGGCAGGACTTAGATCGAGAAGCGAGTTCATCTGGAGAAAATAACGTAACTCTAAACGCGGTCGCAGTTAGTTAACCTTAACGAACCTCAGCACAACTTAGATGCATCTGATCGATGCGTTCGTACTCGCAGTAGCTCTAGGACACTATTGCACTGATATCACCGTACGAGGTCCTTAATTCTAAGAAAAAAACTTTGAAAATTATGGTTTTGGAACAAAACTTATTTCTAAATACGATCTTTCAAATTTAATTTTTTGGATCAGATTTGAATCCGAAGGACGCGCCATTTTTTCGGATGTTGTCACCTCCGCCGCCACCACCGCATGATCTGGAGCCTGCTCTCGGTCCCATTATCATCAGCAACGTCAACGCCGGTGTCGAGTTCATCGACGACCTCGTACGTTCTCCACCCATAATCTGTCAAATCTAATACATCTAACGCAATCACCACCAGGCCAATGACGACGAGCGCGATGAACTGATAGAACAGATGAATCTGCACGGAAACTCGATCCAGTCGATGGACGGCCTGGAAGCTTTCACTGGGTATAATACGTAGACTGGCAGTTGCAATAACAAACGGAGAAAGCTCACGGGTGTTTGCCAACGCTGGTAGATTGGTGGAACTCTGTCTGTCGAGCAATTATATTGAGGAGATATCGTTCCATGCACTGCAGTCGTTGGTGCATCTCCGCGTGCTGGACTTGTCGGCTAATAGGTATCTCGATACGGCAATTATTCCTATGCGTTTTCAAGCTGTAGCTGACTTGATATTGCAGCATTTCATCTACGCTTGGATTCCCACAACTGCCACGTCTTGAGGAACTATCCATGGCTCACAACTGGTGCGTTGGCTGCATATGTTGGCATTCATGAGCTGCAGCTTAGTTGATACTGTGGTGTTTATTGCAGTCTGCATGGCTTCAACGGTCTGACGCGCCCCGTTAAGTTCCCTAAGCTGCAGTACTTGGATCTACGAGGCAACGAGATCTCAGAATTAAATGACCTGGCCGTGTTGCAGAGACTAAAGGTGATTAGCGTTTGTAGCTCAATTGGCTGGGGGCTTCAGCGTATATTAACGTTTCATATGACACTTGACAGCGACTCTCTCACCTCCGACTACAAGCAGCTAATGGCGACCAAGCCAACCCAGTATGCGACCTGGATGGCTATCAGCATAACATTATAGAGGTCTGAAGCGAGCTGTAAAGGCGGTTGGATGATCGAAATGACTGACAAGCTCATGTTTTTAGATGCTACCAAGGTTGAAATTACTGGATGAGGAAGAAGTCGAGTTTTTGAAAGAGATGGGCAGTCTACACATGCCAAAGTATCGCTCACTAATGCGCCGAATCGTCGAAAGCAAACGGAATCCAAGTCAAAATCCACGTGATATTAGACGAGAGCCTGCAACGTCGGATCTACACCGACAAAATCGATGTTTCAAGAGCCAAAACAATAGTGAACGAGGAGTGCTGCCTCTCAGTGTGGACACAGAAGAACACCCGCAAGACGGAGAGAAGAAGGTGTCTGCAGCTTCGCCCCTTCCAGCCACCGTTGAATCTGAAGACCCTAGAAGGCAGTCTCAACAGCGCATTATCCTGAATGATACCAGTACAAACACCAGTGTGGATCTGGAGAAGGACATTTTGAAGCGTGAACAAGTCATTGGACAGCGAGAGACTGAATTCTTAGAGAAGGAGAAGGCTTTCCTGACAAAGGAGAATGAGTTTTTCGTTAAGGAGAAAAGCTTGCTGTCGCAGCTTGCTGATCTTCAGGAAAGGTTAGAGATTGCAGAGACCCGAGCAACCAAAGCGGAGGCCACTGTGATGGAAATGTCGAGTCGTCTACTTCAGAAAGAGAAGGATCAAGCTGATGAATTTATGACTTCTCAGTCTCAAACAGAGAAGCAGTTAGAGTATGAAGCTACTCTTACTGCACTGAAAGGCTCGCATCAACAGGAGATAGAGCGTCTCAGTGCTGACAAGGATGAGTTAGAGAAGAAGTTTACAGCACTGGAAGCGGATTACACAATAGTAACGCAGAGATTTCGTGAAGCTGAAGAACGTTTACAGCAGAAGATTGTTACATTGGATAAAAGTGAGAACAAGGTACAGGAGCTTACTGGAGAGTTGGAACTTGCCCGTAAAACACACGAAGCCATCGCTACCCAGTTATCAGATGAAGTCAAGTACCATAAAGACCGCGTGGATCAAGCTGACAAGCGCAACAGTCAACTGGAAAAGCAAGTGACCGAGTTAAAGACGAACGTTGAGACTGTTTACAACAAATGTATCGAGAAAGATGAAGCCATTCAACAATTGAAAAAGAGTTTAGTCGCTCGTCAAGATGAGATCGGCACGCTAAGATCTCAACACGAAAAAGATACTGAGCGTCAAGACAAGTTACAGCAGCAACAACAAGATCTATACGAACGTCAGCTACAAGCGTCGATCATCCAGGTAGAAATGGAGTTTCGTAAGGAGTTTCAGCAATCAGCACAAAAGTTCCAGCTATTACAACGTAAAAACCAGGAACGTATCAAGGAGATCAAGCGCGTTCAAGAGGCGTATCAAGTGAGTCTCCAACGCGAGGCTGCAGCAAAGGCCGAGATCGAGAAGCTTGAAGCCATTCTAGCAGACGACAAGAAGAAGTTGTTTGTGGAGGATTCTAAGCGTTCGGATACATTCAAAGCAGAAATCCGCGAGCAAAAAGCCAAGCGTAAAGAACTGGAACTACAGCTTCTAGAAGAGCAGAAAAAGTCTGCACAACTGGCTGCTGTAACTGCAGAAAGCGACGAGAAAAGGCTTGAAAACGAGCGACTTCGAGAAGAGATTCGAGCTTTAGAAGAACAGCGCGAGTCCTGGAAGAAACTGGAGGATGATCTACGTGCTGCTCTTAAAGTGAAAGATGTTATGCACGCTGATAAGCTACGTCAGATTAAGGAGCTTACTGACCAGATTCAAAGCGCTGAAGTGCAGTTTAATGGAGAGATGGCAGAGTTTCAGGCCCAGATTGAAGACTTGGAGGCTGCGTTAGATGAGAGTCTTCAGAAAGCTGCTGAAGAAGAAGTGAAGAACGAGAAGCTCAGTGCTAAGATTGAGACGTTGGAGAAGGATATACCCAAGAAGGAGGAGCAGTTAACCTCGCTTGGAGCTGAACTGGAGAAGAAAGTGTCGGCTCTGGAGTTTTTGGACCAAGAGATGCAACGCATGCGAACTGTTCTTGAAGATCAGGACAAACTTTTCCAAAAGCGAATGCAGAAACATATTGAACAACAGCGTGAAGTAGTGGAGCGTGTTCGAGCAAGTGCAGAAGAGGAACGAGAACATCAGCTTCATGGGTGGGAGGCTGAGCGAGGCGAGATGATGCGTAAGTATGAGACTCTGGCAGCTGAAATGGAGAACGTAGCGGCTCATAATGCAAAGCTGCGAGTTGCGTTGGATCAGGAGCGTAGGAAGACAGCGCAAAATGATCGAGATATGAGAATTCTGTTGGCGCAGATTGATCGCGAGCGGCAATCGAAGAAAGAGAACTTACGACAAATTAAGTCTCTTTTCGAGCAATTACAACGAGAAGCGTCATAGTTTAATATTAAAATGAGTCTTCGTCGCTTCCATCTTCTGAAAAGTACTCGAGTTCTTCAGATTCAACTTCCTCCTCGCTCACATCGGACTCGCTTCGCAAAGCTTTTGTCTTCTTCGCATCCTCTTTAGCTTCATCCTCACTCTCCTTTTCAGTTGCAATTGCAGGCCTTTCATGATCACTTTCATTTCCATGTGAGTCCTCATGTTCATCTTGATGCTCTCCGTTTGCCGTAGCACCTACAGTCGTCTCAGCTTCATTCTCATCTCCGCCTTCCTTGTCGCTTTGAGCTTCACCTCTAGGTGGCAACGTTTGGTGTTCATTCGACTGTGAAGCTTCAGCCACCGATTCTTCTATAACGGATTCTTCCATCATACTCTCTTCTAGCCCACTATCACCGTCTTCCATTGCATTTTCAGCCTCACGAGTTGTTGTCAACGATGGTTGTCTCTGTTCATTCTCGTTTGCATCCATTTGTGGTGTTTCTGGTAGATTCTGTACCAATCGATCCAGTAGCCGCTTCAATTGCGTCTCATTTACGACGCCTGGAGCCAAGAATCGACCGTTGTCTTGCTGTAATTGGCGAGTGATCTGCTCCGTTTCTGATGTTCGTGTAAGCATCGGGAGCTCTACCACGTGCAACTTCCTGGTAGGAGGGGATGCACCATTGCCATCTCGATACACATACAAAGACGTGGAGCTCTCGCCAGTAGCATCCACAACACCCTTCAGATCGTCTTCATACTCGAGCGCTAGCGTCGGGATCGGCGCATACTTGAGTCCAAAGCGGGTGGGTACGATCATTTACTTTAGAAGTGCGCAATATTCGTGTCGTTTCGCGGTCACGTAGGTTACGATAGGAGTACACTTTGTGTACCCTTTCATAACGCAGTTTCCTGGGAATTATAGTCACTACGTCGACTATTTATGGCTTCTCATATGCACAATACGCGGCTGTAGCGCTCCATGATCGCCTAGCACCTCGGCATTTAGTCATCGTCCTGCATCTACAAAGTGTAGCCATCTTCCAGTAATGGCAACTGTGCAGCCAATCTCCTTCGAGAATCGTAACCCTATCGAGCGGGTTACATTCCGCTCTGAAGACCTGACGTGGCACGGCAATTTGCTCAACTTCGCGGGCTCAGACGACGAGAGCTCCATCGACTCGGACGCTGTCTCTGATTCCGACGTGTCTTCGTCAATCTCGTCCTTCGAAGCGCCCTCTTCTAGTGATTCCAGTGACGAAGAGAGCGACTCGGAATCAGATTCAGGCTCGGAGTCCGATTCATCCGTCTCAGATCAGGACCAAGTGGACATCGTTGACCAACATTCATCCGACGACGAAGGCAGCCGTCCACCAGAGTCCACCTTCTACCGTCATCCCTCTTTGACGCTGACGGGGACTGTATTGGACGCTGTTGCGGACATGGCTCGCACCGACAATCTTGGCTACATTGCGTGGCTCGTACCCATTACCGGCATCTTCACCATGCTCGGTACCGAATTTCTGGCCTGTGTTAACCATTTCACATGCTCCGAGAACTTCCCAACTTTATCGTACGCCGCCACGTTCCGACCGGAAGCTTTCGCCTTCACTGGGGGCATGTGTCTTACCGCCATCTTCATCTTTACATCGGTCGTGCTCTTCTTCTGGTACCTGCGACTACGAATGCAGCGAAGCTCGGACGAGCAAGAGAACACACCGAAGCAATTAATGACCGGATATGCTTGTCTCGTGTCTGGAATGACGGCAGCCATCTCGCTCTTTGGACTCGCAGTAATGGATATGCGCAATTATCATGACGCGCATATCAACTTCACCATCGCCTTCTTCATCGCGGCATGGGCTACAATGATTGCGGTACAAATAGCGAGAAAGAATGTTCTTCATGAGGACGAGAGCGCTGAAAAATCTTTCTCGACGGATAGTCTTCTGGTTGTACTGCGTCGTCGCTCCTTTTGGCTCTCGCTGCGTCGTTGGAGAAGGCTGGATGTGTATACAGCGTACACGCTCGGTCAATTGCTGCTTAATACTGGACTGGCGTCGACGTTCTTGTGTAAGTTTTTGATTTCTCATGATATCTGATCATTACTGACTGTATATTATTTGTTTTCTTTTTAGTTGGTTTGTTTTTCCTGTGCGCTAACGGTGTGTGGCCAAACCCGCTGGGTTTTACTGCAGTTCAAGAAGCCTTTTTTGAAGCTGTAGCCATTATGTGCCAGCTTCTCTTTATGGGTACATTTTCTTGTGAGTTGGCAAGACTTGCTCGACTTGTTGAACGCAGTGACTACGCAGAGTTAGAGAGGACTGAATAGCTACAAATCAATTTGCATACTACCATTTAGAGCATGCTCGCTTTATCTACGCCTGCTGGTTAAGGTATTCGACGAATAGGTCGCCGATATCAGCAACAGCGCATGGTCGTAGCCGCGTGATCTTGATGTACTGACGACGGTGACGACGAGCTTCAGCCGTGGACAGCGGACGAGTGAGTCGCAGCTCGTTCTTGACAGTGTGTGGTGGCACTCGCAGACCGTCAGCCACTCCAGCATCGCGTTGGTGAGTCAATAATGCCTCCACTACAGCGTTCGTGACTTCATCCAGGGCTTGAAGGAAGCTCGTCTCCGCAGCAGGTGCAGCCTTGGTGGCAAGACCTGCCTTCACGGTCTTTCCGAACCGAATAGCGTCGGTGATGGCGTCCAGCGGTATTCCAGCCCCATCTACAGCAAAGTCGTCCGGAGTCAGGCGAAATAAGGGACTGTCCCATCGATTCTTGTCCATTGGAACCTCGAAGCGAGCCGCAAGCTCTTGCAACAGCTTGGAGTCAAGATTTTCCTCACTCGCTGCGTTACGCTGCAACGCTATCTCCATCGGCGTGTCCACATACACCTACAAGCATATAAGGTATTAGTGCACATTTCTAACGCTAACTGGAACTCTAAAAGAAATGCGTACCACACAGTATGTAGTACTCTCTGCTTTAGCCTTGCAGAAGAGTTCGTATCGCTCTCCTTTGGTGTAGTTGAGAGCATCCAGCACCACTATCGTCTTGGTATTCACAACCTTCTCCACTGCAGCTTTCAATGCACTCCGAGTGTTCTTCTCCGCTCTACTATCTGCAGTCAATTAGAGTAAGAGGTCCGATGAGTCGAGTATTGTGCTCCACCCATTTCAGTCTTACCGGCGTAACCCTTCGTCTTGTCAACATTGACTGTAGCCGGTGAGATGCATAGGACATCTTGATCCGGCAATTGGCGCTTTAGATGGCCTACCAACGCTGTAGCCACCGTCGTCTTGCCAGCCGCAGGAATCCCGCACACAACGACGAGAGGCATGATGGAAAACGCACTTGGCTGTTGTAGCCATCTGTCAGCACAAAATGTAGCCATGTGTTAGCCAGGTGGGGGGATCTTAACCATGTTGAAGCTGTCGGCAACAAGAACCGGTCATTGCTGCTGATCTACCAGGTTTCTATCCACAATCGAGAGTGGCGTTTCCTCTGCTTGGACAGCAGTAATTTTAGCTTTGTTCCTTCCATCCAGGGGACGTCAAACAACTACGGTCAGGCTTCGAAGCCATCTTGTTCGATCTACGCTTGGCTACACCATTTTATCCATTGCAGCAAGTAGCTCAGGCCATGCCGAACTCTACGGGTAGTGAACTTAACGTGCTGCTGCGTCATGTACCCAAGATCGTCGTGTCTCGCTTCGTCAACAACCCAGATCGACCTCGAGGACCCGAGAGCTCCTCGTTCCTCGCTACTGTGGCTCTCTTCGACATCTCTGGGTTTTCATCTCTCGGTAGTCGACTCAGCGAAGACGAACGTCGACAGAGCAGAGAAACCAAAAGCAATAATACTGAAACAAAAGTACAAACTGCAGCAATACAAGGACAAACTAACCGACCGCGTTTATCCAGTGGAGCACGCAGTAGCAGTGTAACAGCTCTCCATAGTGACTCAAAAGTATCCAAGTCGAGGATTTCTCAACCAGTACTATTGGCGCTACCAAGTTTTATCGGTCCTACTGTTGGTAATATATCCAGTCGAAGCTCACGAGAGTCAACGAGGTCGTTGAAAGACTACGATGATAGCAGTTCGGAGGAGGAATGTCTTAGTCCAAGTGATATGATGCGCCAAAGACGACAGAGTAGTGCGTTATACTCATCGTTTACTACCAAGACGTCAGTAGCGACACAAGGTATCGCAGTCGAGACACTAACCACGACGCTAAACAAGAGTCTGGAACCCGTAATTCGAGTGATTCTGAAGCATGGAGGAGATATCATCAAGTTCGCAGGTGACGCTCTTATTGTCATGTGGGAGACTGAAGCTTCACGCGGTAAAGTTACACCAGCAGGAGAGCTGGTTTATCGTGCAGTTTGCTGTGCTTTGGAAGCTTTACATGCACTTGAGGGTACTGATACCGATACTAACGAGCAAGAAAGTGAACCCTCGCATGAACAGCTACTCGGAATGCACGTGGGTATTGGTGTTAGCAACATGACAGGAAACCACGTTGGTGGGGTATTAAACCGGTGGGAATTTTACCTTAGCGGAGATGCTAACAGACAGATGAGTTTTGCTGAGGAAAGCGCGAAAAAAGGTCAATTGGCGCTCTCTCCTGAAGCTTATGGTGCTCTTGAAACGCGGTTTGGAACATTACCGGAGTTAGATGTGGTTTGTCATGCAAGTGGGAATTATCTGATACTGGAGATACCAGGAGAGCCTTCGATATCTGTACCGTATCGCCAAAATACTGCAACTGTACCACTAGAAGCGAGCTCCGACTTGATCGGGTTTCTGCGATGTTACGTACCTGGGGCGATTGTATCACACTTGCAAAAGGGTCTTGCTCTTACTCCCTGTCGACTGAATGTCACCGTTGCGTTTGTGAAACTTGAAGGCGTAATCGAGATAAAAGACGCACAAAAGCAGCTACAAACGATCCACCAGAACTTGTGTACTATTCAAGAGTGTGCGTACAAAGCACAAGGTATGCTGCGTCAGTTCGTTATCGATGATAAAGGAGCCATCGCCATCGTCGCTATTGGACTTCCTCCGTTTTTCCACGAAAACAACTGTAAGTGTTATGCTAGTGCTCTCGATTTACAACTTAAACTAACCTTTTACCTGTTTGGCAGCTTTTCGAGGCATTAAATTCGCATCTCAAGTTTTGGACAGTGGAATAAAGGCATCCATCGGGTATGCAGCGTCAATATTACCAAAAATATCATTTGACTAACTTATATTTTTCTATAATGCAGGATCACAACAGGTTCTGTATATTGTGGTTCTGTTGGGAGTAGTGCTCGAGCAGAGTACGCTGTTGTAGGAGATTCTATCAACTTGGCTGCTCGGTTAATGTCTGCTGCTCCTGTGGGTGAAATTTACTGTGATGATCGGACTCATAAAGAGACAAAAGGATCGGTTCATTTTCGAGATACGCTCGAAATGAGTGTGAAAGGCAAGACCAAACCTATTCAAGTCTTCCCTGTGCAGCAGTATTCACAAGCTTCTGAAGCAGTCGCCACTTCTTCATCAGAGCCGACGTGTCCAGCACCGTACAGAAGCAGCGAAATCCTAGACGCAGTGCCCCTTTTCGGCTCCATTCCAAGATGTAACATCAGTGATACGAACGCGCACCGAGCATTAATTGTTTGTGGAGACAGCGGCACCGGTAAGACTATGCTGCTGAATCATGTGGTACAGCGACATTCTCTGCTTTGTTTCAAGGGAAATGGTGACAGCATGGATACTGCCGAAGATTTCCACTCGTGGAGAAATATCGCGAAAGCTATGGCTACAGTCATGGTGAAATCTTCGTTGAACAAGGCTTCATTGCCAAGAATTGACGTGGCTTCTTTGACAATACATCGACCAAGTCAACATGGGCGAGCTTCAAGAACGAGTACACTGACAACTCATAACGAAATCAGCGACAGTGAAGCCGACCTTGACAACAGCTTTAACGGACGCGTAATTGACTGTGCAGTGGACACAACACCACAGCGTGTTACAGTCCTGGACTATTTGTTACTTCACCAAAAAGTTACGAAAGAGACACTGAAAACTCTACGCCACTGGTTTCCATACGACGACACAGGCACGACTGTAGAGCCTACTGCTGAAAAGGGAGAAGGATCACTGAAATCCTTTCGGCAAGTGATGTTCTCTATGATTGCTGTAGTCAGCGCTGTAAAGCCTATCATGTTGGCTTTTGACGATGCTCAATGGATGGACAACCGAAGCTTGAGTCTTGTACTTAAAGTCCTCGAAGAATTACCAAACGTGTATTTCTTTATCACGGTACGAGGCTTATCTTCCTCGAGTGCGAGGTCAATGCTGCTCGCTCTAGTCATGAGTCTCCCCAGTGTTGATACACGACAGATGAACTGCTTTACATACCAGGAAACGAGTCTTTTCTTGTGTCAACAATATCATATCACCATCATGGATACACAAGTTCTCAACTTTGTATTTGAAAGAACAGAAGGCAATCCTGGATCTCTCATCAAGCTCGTAAACTTCATGCTGGATGCCAAATACATTGCCATCGAACCGGAGACCAACAACATTGTGATTCTTAAAGACTTGGACGAGATGGATACATTGGTACCTCAACATATACGAGCTCGCGTCATGTCGATCGTAGACTCGGTGGATGCCCTCGCCCAGACAGCATTAAGACTGCTAAGTATCAACCCTCAACCAATTGAGGAAATGATGGTAAATGGTGTTTTAACGCTCTTATTGAATGCAAAATCCGACGCGAGCATGAGCGAGGCAAGCAGCATTCGACTCAAGGTTCCCAAACCTACATCCGAAGTGCCATTACTCCGTCAAGTTCGTGAAAGTCTCGCGCCTTGTGAAAAAACACTTTTGACCATCGATCCGCACAACAAACTCTACTTTTTCACCACTGAAGAGATGCGTCTTGTGGTGTACGATATGATGCTGCCATCTCAACGTAAAGTTCTTCACGGTTTGTATGCCGAATGGCTCAAATACGCTGCCAAATCTGGTCAAGAGCCACCGCTCCTAGCAACAACTGGGTCGAAATCTTCAGCTGGGAACGTGACGACTACCGAGCCTATTAAAGCATCAGCTATTCACCCGATGCCGTATCAGCGGTACGCCTTATTGGCTTACCATCTTTCCCAGTCAGATAACCCAAAAGAAGCGCTGGAAGCCTATTATCTCGCTGCCGAAGGTGCCATGGAGGCCAAAGAACTGGGTTTTGCCGAAGACTGTATGCACACTTCTATCAAAATCTTGAACACGCATCCTCGCGTCAACGATCTCTCTGAGCTGGACACTATTCTACTGCGAAGTCGTATCGAGTTTATCCGCGGTACCATCGCAGTGGA
Source organism: Phytophthora nicotianae INRA-310 (assembly GCF_000247585.1). Taxonomy (NCBI): domain Eukaryota; phylum Oomycota; class Peronosporomycetes; order Peronosporales; family Peronosporaceae; genus Phytophthora; species Phytophthora nicotianae. The sequence continues at coordinate 168,514 of NW_008648989.1, read as the reverse complement.
GAACAACGACTTGAACCAAGCGATCGCCCACTTGTCCTGTATCACGCGGTTATTTAACCGCAAAGGTAGCGTCTTGCGGTATCATTCAATCAACATCCAGCGCGAAGGTCTGCCACTTCGTTCACCACTCAGCCTTACCAGTAGCCGTCGTACCAGTTTCCCCATGTCGACTATGGTTGATCCTGCACCTGCCACACCTGGTTGTTTTGGGGTATCAAGCCCACCCGAGACGCGATGTATGCCTCGCTTCTTCTCTTTCAACAACATCTTCCCATCCCATTCACGGTTGGACGCGCCACTTAATCGCCAACTTACGACTAAAACCACACGATCCAAGATGTCGGCACGGCTCAGACCAAATCGCATACAGGCAGAGCAAACTCTTGAGGCGTTGGACCACATTAACTTCTACCGACGAAAGGCATCGGCGCTTATTAAGCAGATCAATTACGCCAAGAAGAAACAGGATGAAATGCATCGCCATATCCAGAAATTCGCGCAACGAAGTCTACAAGCGAAAGACAAAAGATGAACGCGGTAATTTCCGCTATCAAGTGTAAAAATGACGTACAATGGATGTCTTGAAAATCTCTGTAAATTGACAACTTAAATGTTTTAACATGATATTTTGCAACACCAAAAAGCTCCAGAAATTTACCTATTTATCCCTCCAGCTGCAACAGATCCATGATTGCACCAATTTTGCTTTTGTACTCGAGATGTCCACCAATAATTTCTGACAGGTCTACATTCTCGACGCCAGCAATGTCGATAGGTGCGATACCCGCGGAGTTTAGCGCCCACCCTTGATAGCGGTACATGACACCGAGCATCCAGTCCTTGTCTGAATATCCGTTAATGAGTCTCCCTGACACCACACGACGAGCGTTAGCCCAGTCGTCACGTGCCATAGGAACAGGAGAACCCAAGAGCACTGCGTTTTCTACAATCCCACACGACTCGTCTATCGTCTCGCTCTTCGCTAGTTCCTTTAAACACGAGAAGATCAGCCTGGCGCCCATGCCGTATCCAATCAAAGTAACCGGACGGAGCCCCTGTTCACGCTTCCGCAGTGCATCAGCCAGTAGTTTACCAGAAGTATCCGCAGCGTTCATTGTCACAGTCCAGGCATTGTCAATGATATCAGCAAGCCGAAGAATCACTCGAGGGATTGCCACTGCAGCGAATAACGCTGCAAGAGCAGTGTACTTGACGATTTCAGTGGTAGCGTAGTTCGAAACTTGCTCTGCTGCAAACGTCCGCATCGATTTACCAAACCTGCGGAGTCCAGCCTCCTCCCATATCAAGCAGTACTGGTCTCCTTGAGGGAATCGGTCTTTCCATCTCCAAGCACGCAGCGGTTCATGCTTCGTTCCTAACTCCCACACCGACGAGGTACCGGTATTCGCTGTAGTACTCTGATTACTACTGGAAATGGCGTTTGAATCGCTGTTTAAACTCGTAAAGTCGCTGTATCGCGCATCTTGGTCCGCCACTGCCATCTTGGAGAGATCTGCAATGCCCAATGGATCGTTCTCAGAATTCCCGGCGTCAATACTGTACGTACGACGTAAAATCGCAAAGAATTCGTCTTCGCGTCCTTTATAGCGATCCATAACTTGGTCCACCTGGTCCACTTTCTCTGGATTCTTCTGTCTGTAAAAAGCTCGCAAATACTCACGACTATCTCCCCATGCTCGACGGAAGCCTCTGACGGGTGGGTCATCGTCATCCAGCCATCCAGACACACAAATGTAGACGTTCATACCGTCTCCGGCAGAGACTAAATCGAAGCTAAAGTCATGCACTCCTCTGGTTCTAGTATCCGCCTTCATGCCCATAACTCCAGCCCCAGCTGTACCAAACAGTACAGTCGTAGCTGTGACTCCAGCCGCTGATCCTACAGCAGCTCCGATGGTCACGCCTGCTCCTCCCAAAGCTGTTAAGCTCGCAGCAATGGCAGGAGCAGCCAGACCACCGGTCACTGCTAACAACGCACCTCCAGTCACTGCTGCAGCGCCAATAGCAGCGTTACGCTTCCAGTCTGTTATCTTGGGTTTAGCAGCCACCTTCTCGAGTGGCATGGCTGTAGCCTCAGCGTACAGAGTCTGGCCTATATCCACCTCTTCTCTGGTTACGTCCGTCCACTGTAGCTCCATAGCTAGAACTAGACGTCTTAATAGCGTTCTAGATCTGGCATCGTAGCCCACACTTTTTACTGTAAACCATAGCAGTCTTTTGACGATTTCTAGACGGAAAGTGTCGGTCGTTAGGAGATCTGAGGCTTCTAAAGCGTCACGTTCTGTGCGGTGCTTGAGTTTCCTGGCCCAGCGTTTGAAGCCACCTGCAGCTTCGCGTTCCGGGACTACAAGGGCCAAAAATGGGGCCGGATCGAGCTCTTCGACGGTCGCGGAGGAAGGTTCATGTGCTTTAGCGACCAGTTCTTGTCTTCTGGAGGTTAAAATGGGTAAATACGCCTCGGTTTGGGTGCTAGAGAGCCCTACGAAGTGCTCTATTAGCAGCTTTAGATAAGCTTTAGACCACACGAGCGAAGTGGAGCCATCAGTCACCGCCGGGAGGAGACAAGCGCAGAGACCAGCGACGCCGCGCTTCTGAGACTCGGAGAGGAACTCCATCGCGTATTCAGAGGCGATAGGTGCGGTGGAAGTGCTGGGAGGACTCGACGAAGCGTCGGGGCGACGAGCGAAGAGCTTCTTCATGGGTGTTGTGATAATGGATGACTGTTCAAACGTTTTGATTGGCTAAATTTGATGTCTGATTCTGAGTCGATGGGATATGGCTACAGCGTACTTAGTGGCTAAGTTCGATGTAGCCATGAGCTTGAAACGACGCAAACGTTGAAGTGATCCTGTGGCTGCTATGGCGGAGAAGGGGTTTCTGGTGGATGCGGTGGCCGAGTTCGTGAATGGCACTGTGTGGCGTGATGCAGTGACGCATTTCCTCGAGACGCACTATAAGCGATTTCTAACGGATCCGACACCAGAGAGCAAAGTAAATGGCTACACATTGGAGCAGTATGACTCGTTCATGGCGTTCAAGGACCGCGTCGAGCGGATGTTGGAAGGTGTCGTGAGTGAGTTAGGCTGCTCTGGGGAGGACCTGGTTGAGGCTATTCAAGAAAACTTAAAGTACAAGTCGGCGCTATCGACTGAGAAGAGATTTTGTATCCAAACACTACTCACATTCGACGACTATGACGCCTTCTACTCGAGAATTCGTGAGTACGCAGCCGAGAAACAAGGTATCGTGCAGATATACCAGTATATAAGATATTGTTTTTTCATTATTGACGGTGAGATTTTTCAGCTGTTGGATACGATGAGACCGTAACCGGGAACGCTGAGATCTCCGAGTGGGCATTACAGGAGGCAATCGCAAGATCACTTCTGGAAGCTCACGTACGTAATAGTTCTGAGATAAACCGAAGCGAAAAGTAATGAGTTGGTCTCGGTTTGTAGGCAAGGGGTCAGCTGGATGAAGCAGAGGCGAGCTGGCTCCCATGGGCACAAGCTTTCGTACAAATGAGTGAGGCAACTGCACCAAGTGTCGGTGGTGAAGAATCAACAGTGGAAGGTATGAGGGCAATTGGTATTATTCACACTGGAGTATTAATTAGTGGCTAATTGATCGTTAGCTAAGGAAAGTGAAGCGAGAGCGGAGACGAAAGATACTGCTGAGGATGAGCCAGAAGAAAAAGAAGATATTCGTATGCAAGAACTGGAGAAAACCTTGATCCGAGAGGTGCGATTATCTATGCTGAATATGTTGTACTATGAGCACTAATTCTACTCGCTACAGAGGTTCAAAGTGGACCTCCTCGTTGCGCAGCGAATTGCCGACGCTAATGCTCAGATGAAGAAACAGATGCTGAACCTTGCCGCGGCAGTGGTGAATCAAGACGAGCAAGTCGAAGATGTAGCTATATCAGCAGAAGAAGAGCTCGCTGGGCTCTTCAAGCATATTGAGACTATCGGTGATCGTCTGAAAGACGTGAAAGCGCGGTGCTTCATATTCGAAAGTGTCACGCAGCAGCAAATGGATACCATGTAAGATATTTTTGCTTACGGTAAGGTTGGCTGATTCTAACACTGCATTGCCCTAGTTATCTCTATCTTAAAGAAAAAGTTCATTACAAGCAAGATCTCGTCTCACAAGAGAAGGAAATAGCAACTTTCATCTTCACGCAGGTACAAGAGAAGGACGAATCTTTAATTCCTTTGATGCTGGAATGGCTATTACTCGAGTCGGAACAGCTTCGAACGCAAAATCAAATCCAGGAACACCTCGCTGGTCCACGCGACGAAGGGTACTGGACGCAAGTATGGGATGAAGCCTCTCAAGCGTTTTACTATGTCAACTCGGAGTCTCAGGAGAGTGTTTGGGAACCTCCAGCTGCTGGTTTCTACGATATCAACAATGAGTTCCAAGTTCCTGGATTAGAAATCGAAAACGCAACACCCGTTAATGATGGACTGGATTCGAATGCTGAGGCAAAGGAGAAAGATGTATCATATACAGATGGATCTTACAATTCCGAGACTCTTACAGAAATTCCGAGCTTGGAGCAAGCGTCATCTCAGCTGGATGCTACGTTTGAGTTGACTATCGGGCCAGACGCAACAGAAATGGTAAGTTCGACTGAATACTGGTGTGTTACCACCATAATTAAAATAAAAAATGAATGTGCAAGGTGGAGATGGATAACGTGTTGGAGCGCATTTCTCGCGAGCACGACCAAGAGCGTAAGAGGTTGGAACTCGTTTTCGAGCTGGAGAAGGCACGTCAAAAAGAGGAGTTGCGTAAACGTAAAGAGAAGAAACGTCGAGAGAAATTGGCCAAGAAGCAAAGACAAAAGGAGGCAGAATTCCAAAACGAAGCTCCTAAAGAGGATGGAGAGGCTTCAGCTCAGCCTTTGCCTGCGCCAATGTCTTCACGTGTTGCTGAGGCGAAAACTGAGGACAATTCTCATCTGGGTATCAACGTTCCTGGCCATGGCCGGATCGACTTGACTCACTTACTCAGTGATACACACGCCACTCGCCATCGTCAATTAAAGGGAATCACACCGACTCACGAGCGAGTCATGCTTAACCCGGCAACGCTACGCTACCTCACTGAGCAAATGGTGATGAAGCAGCCTGAGGTCTTAGGACAGCAAGTACGGAATGAGATTGTGCTAGAAGAAGCGGATGAAAAGTAAGCAGGGGGTATATGAGGACCATTTACATTCTGCGTTTGCCTCTTTTGGAATAATTTGTGTTGTTCAGAGCTTGGTCTTTTGTTTCCTTCTTCATTTGCCGTAAGTTCTTCAACTTATTCCGATATTCTGCTTCTGCTTGTTTCTCCAAGTATTTTATTAAGGTTTTGTAGACCTCCAATGCTGCGTCACGCTCAATAACCGGAATTCTGGAGTCTTGTCGAATGGACTCGACAAAGTTGGAGACGCTCTCGACAGCGTGCTTCTTCTTCTGCAGTAAATGGCAGACAGTCATGATAAATTGCGAAGATAGACGAACAAGGATGCGAACGTACTGTGTTGTAGTCGAGCACTTTACCTCCATACTGGACGAGGAGCTTGGCTACACTGAGAGACTTAACGTAGTGCATGGGTGAGCATCCAAAGCGATCGCGACTTAACGCGTCTGCTCCATGACTAAGCAAGAGAAATACGACAGGCCGGTGATTATTTGCCACTGCCAAGTGCAGTGGTGTGCAACGACCCTGATCATCTTCAAGTTAGTTGACGTCAATTTACACTCACCATTTATTACTCCAAAACTCTCACCAACATGGTGCGGAGCATCAAATCCGCTTTCGTTTTCTGCAGTAAGAGCTTGACAGTCTCCATATCTCCTCTAGCACACGATTCATGCAGCAGCGATCGCCCAGTTTTGGAATCCCTCGTGTTGATCACAAAGTTCGGATCATCCTTCAGAAGCTGCTCCAGGCCTTCTACATCGCCTGCAACCACCAAATCCAATGCTGAGACTTCTGGCCGGGGTTTCTCCTCAACAACTACAGTATTCTGGCTGGAAACACTAAGGAGATCATCTACTAAATCCACGAAGCCGTCCATGACAATTGCTCGATGCGCCGGTTCGTTTTCAACGTGCTCACACGTCACATATTTGAGGTGGTCAACATACTTTGTGTAAAACCTGTGTAAAGTCTCAGTACAGTCTCAAAACTGTGGCCATGGTGTTCGCTCGACGCCTCCAGCAGCTTCGGACGCTGCCCAGAGAGCTTAAAACCAATGCAGGGTCCATTATAAACCTCTCAATTGCTCGCAATATGTCCGACAAAAATGATGCTGAAGATTGGAGCAATCTTAGCGCCGTTCTTAAGGTGAAAATCGATATTCTTCAATTAATGTTATGATATTCCACGAGTTGATTGGCTTTGAATTGATTCGAGCAGGAACTTCGCAATATATCGCGGGAAAACGGACTGGAGGGCGACATGCCGGACACGAAGTTACTAAAAGAGTTGGGCTACGGATCGTTAGTCATGGCTATTCGCAAGAAACATGGAGGAGTTGTGGAAGTCGCAGCGAAAATGGGTACACGCAAGGACGAACAGGTTGTCGACGTGCACAAGAAAGTGAGTGCACGAGCTAAGCGCCGCCAGAAGCGTCAGGAGCGACTCAACAAGCACGACTTTTATTGAATACAGTAGCATCAAAGCACTCGATAAAATTTTACATGAAGCCATGCCTACTCACTTACGATCCACGAGCTGCTGTGGTTTGTTTTACTCTGAAGAGTTTTACGTACATAGCTGTCAAGAGCGGATTCGTGCGTGTACAGTACGAGCCGTCCAACGCGCAATACGTCGCCCTTAATCCACGCTCGAGCCAAAATTTTAGCTACAACCTCTTGCTCAACACTGCGGCTGTTATTGGAGCGAAGACCAGTGTCCTTGTCTTTCTTCACACTGAAGACAGCAAAGCGCAGCTCTCCCTTCGGGAATTTGGACTGGAAAGCACGCTGCATTTCGACGAGCCACGATCGCTCAAACACGTAACCTCGTCGGCTAGACAGCGATATGACCAGCGGCGATCCTGTTAGTGAGCCAGCAAAGTCTTGGTTTGTTACTTTGCCGAGATCCTCGAGCACATGCTGTACCACGTCGCCAAAACATACGCCAAGTTCTCGGAATATGATACTGCGAGTACGTGGACGCTGGATAAAGCTCGTATCAGTGCTCAAGCATTCCAATATAGCATCGGCGGAACATCGTACGTCCTGGATATCAACGTATGTGAGACATGGAGCACGCCATAAGGCTGCAAGCCCTCGGTCTGTAATGCTGTTGACTGCCGTAATACTCCCCTTCCGACTGTTTGACAGAGATCCTAACTCGCGAATGCGCAACGAGCGAAGTTGAGGGCAATTGGCAGTCAACGCTAAGAAGAACTCATCGTTAAACACGTCTGGGTCGATCATTTCGTCGATTTGTGGGTAAATCAGTGCATCGCACGGCTGAAGTCGATGAAGCACGACGTCCAAATGTTCGAGCGCCGGACAACCAGCCACGAGCACGTTTAAGCCTCCAGTTGAATACTCATTCCGTCGAATACGGAACGGTGCCCGTGTGTTGTACGTCAACTGTAGACGTGTAAGGAATGGCTTCGTCGTCTGACCAAATGGCAGAAAGAATTCGTCCGAGAAAGGCACAACAACCCAGCTAAACTCTCGCAGTGCAACGCAAGACTTGCAGAATATTTTCCAGACATCGCGAGACACACACAAGCTCTCATCTGACGCCACCAACCTCGTTCCTTCACTGTACGAGCGTTTCCAGCCATCCAAGTACTCCAATCCAGGACACATGCTCTGCACCTTCATCAAGAACTCATTGGACGTTCCTTCTCGATCGAATTCGCTTCTTGAAGGCACCGTCAACTGTCTCAATCCCCCAGAAACCTCGTTCCACCTCTCTAACGCAGTATAAAGTCTCCAAAACACAAAATCTAAGTTGTCTGCCACTGCGTCTGCATGCAGTTTCTCTTTTTTGGGTAGAATCAACGCTTCCAAGTGTTTGCAACAGGTCGACGCTGCGTCTAGCAGATCTCCCATTGCCAAGTGGTGCAGCGGGACCCCCGTTAAGTCCAATCTACGGAGATTGGGACATAGTTTCAGTATATTTCTCCACTCTATCCATTGCTGGAGGTCGGAAGCTGCTGTTTCCTCTTGATCGGTCGGTGTCTGAGCATCCAAGTCCCACCACAGAGCTCTCTTCTCCGGTGTAATTATGATTCTCAGATCCAGTAACTTCTCACCCACGTTACAAGTGGATAACTGCGTAATTATCTGCTTCTCCTGCTCTCGCTCGTGGCCTGTAGTGAACTGTAGCGTCAACACAGTTGTGTTCTCGTGTTCTGCGCAGAATTCCGCGACGACATCCCTCCATGCTCGACAGACGCGCGCCAATCGCTGCAGGTTGAAAGTGGACGGCTCAGTTAACTTCGTCGCGAAGTTCGGAGCACTGTGGCTGATGTCGGACGCGTCTATTTCATGAGGAATGAGCTCGGGCGCTGCCGCAAACGAGCAGATCTCGCGCTGCAAAGCTAATGGTAGCGACTCCATCGCTGAAAACAATTTTTAAAGACATTTTGATGGAAAAAATGAGCTGCAATATTGCCAATAAGTGTAGGTTAATTTTTTAAAATTTCAAAATATTGTCAGACATTGGACAAAAAGTGCTCTCGTAGCAGAGATAATATTTTATAAAAATATATAAGCTTTATTTGGTTTTCTATTTGGTCCTTACTCACATGTATACTCGTTTTGTTGTCAGCATTTGACGATCCACTCGAACGGAGTCGAGCTGGTGATATCTCCGCGATAGAAAGTGCCCTCAGTCACGTCCTGATATTTCCAGTTAGCGGTGAAGACCGAGAATTTCGCAATGGAGAAGTTGTCGCCGCTTTCTGCAGCGTTGATTGTACCCGGACTAGGCTTTTCCTGTTCCAATGTCAACTGGAAACGCACTGTCGGGTGGTTGGATTCGAGTTTGTGTCGAATATTTCGAAGCTTGTCTTCCCACACTTGGGGATGCCACAATTTCTGCGTGAAGTCACGCAGATGACCGACGTTCACGAGCATCAAAGCAAACGCCTTGTTCGTAAAAGTGCCAGCAGGTTCATGTGCCACAAGCTCCAATAATGGCAGAATAATTTTGTCAAAATCCTGCATCACACCAATTTTGACATTGCGTTGGTGGATGATCGACGGCATGCGCTGAATGAATGGGTACACGCCATCGCCCGACGTCCTCGTTAAGGCAGCGATCGAAATATCCGAGAGATGCGTCATGCTTGCAAGCGACAACAAGCCTTCACCACTGACACACTCGAGAGCTTGCGGGCCAGCATATTTCCCCGCCTCTGAGAAGCTAAACTGCCCAAGATATGGCGATGCCTTCGACAACTGCCATAAGAAATCATCGTCAAAGACATCGAGATCAATACGATAGCGAGGATGGAGAAAGACCTTGAAAGAGCGCAGGAACGGTAGCCCCCGGACAAGAGCGCATAGACCAGCTGATGAATAGGGACGCGAGGCATTGTCCAGCGTCGAGATCTCTGCTTCACTCGCCAAGTCTGCTGCAGCTGCGGCTTGCAACGACCACGCCCGGATCAATTGCTCCGCTCTCGTCATGAAGCCGATAGTCGTTGCAAGTACCGAGCTGGCACTTGTAGCTCGTTTTCTCCTTAAAAACGCGCCAGTAAAATCAAACGAGATGTCTGTCAGACGGCATTTCTGTGTGGCTCCGAAAGGTTCGAAGAATGCGTCGGTGAATGGTACCACAGCCCAATTAAACTCACGTAGATGTGAGCATTGATTGCAGAACTTCTCCCAGATATCCAATGATACACGCCACTCTTCGTCGCAGAGCGCAGCGCCCCACCCATCGTTTACGTACGTGAGCTTCCAGCCGTCCAGAATCTCCACGTTTGGACAGAATCGAGTGACTGCAGTTAAGAACTGGTTCGACAGAGCTGGAATGTGCGGGATCACAAGCTGTCGAAGTCCACCGCAAGGACCGCGAACGAACCAACGCTCTAATGCTGCAGAAAGATGCTTAATCAGAGCCACATCATCGATATCGTTGCGATAATTCTTCGGAGTGCGCTTACTCCACCGCATCGGTAACGGCAACACCACTGCTTTCATCTTTAAGCAATACTGTGAAGCTGCATCCAGAACTTTCGCCAGATCCCGTCGAGTAAGATACGCCATCTTGGACACGTCGAGCCGCTGTAAATTCGGGCATGAACTGAGCAGCGCCTGCCAATCCACCACCTGCGTCATCTCTGTGCCAACATTTTTTGAAGTGTGTCCGAACAGAGCCACCCGCAACTCTATCACTCTTGGTCCTGCAATGACCACACCTTTAAGCATTGTTGCCTGCTGTTCCGCTGACTTGTGCGAGAGATTGAGCTTGATGGTGCGTTGCTGGTACTGGGCCAGAATTTCACCCAGGAGATCGCGCCAATAGTGACAGACCAACCGCCACTCGGCTATTGTGGCCAGTGGCGTCTTATCAGGTCTCGTGAGTCGTCTCCAACCTCGGCGCTTCGTGGGCAGCACCTTGGCCTCCGATACATTCTTGACCGCGAATGAAAGCACCAACGCCATCACGGCTCGAGGCAACGTTATCATACTTAGACGATCGGCCACGCGCACGCTGGAGACATCGTATAGCTTGGGCTTGGATTGCAGAGGCTCCGCGCTCGTCCCCAAAGCTTGGGGAGCTGCCTGCACTGGCCGCTTGAGCGAGGAGCTCATGACAATGAGGAGCAAGGCGCATGTGGACGGCGGAAATTGCTCCGGCTATACACAACAAGTCAGATTTGCCCTGGGATACAGAATATTAGAGCCAGAAATGAGCTGTGTAAAAGCATATTGATAGTTGAAGTTCAGTTTCTATTTTTCCAGCAACTCGTTCGACCACCAGACCTTACTTGTAGAGTTAGCTTGCCAAGTTCGTTCTTGTAAATATGTTATTGTTTCTAGTGGGGATGTTTGCGGTGGTTGGCAGTCATGCAGGCTATTTCTTCCACCCTCCTGTTTCTTCTCCTTAGTAGCCTACTCCTTTTAGCTAACTTAGGGTACTCCTATATGGCATATTAGTTGATTTTACTTACTGTATTGGGAAAATGAGACGATTTCGTGGTTAAGTGGCCTTCTACTTGACTTTTTCCGGTTCTCCTAGAGAGCCTTTTAAAAACATCAAAGACGCGAGTTCATCATGGCAATCCACTTATCCGACCGTAGCCTTGGTTACTCGTTGGCGCTCCGCGTCTGTCAGTTGCTGCATTACCTCCGAAGGAACGTCGGAGAGACAAGTCCATCCTCGTTTTAAATACTTCCTCAGTCGCTTGATCGCCATGCTTTGGGCTGGCGCGCCAGAATGTAGCGGGTAATAGAACACGAATTGCTTTTTGCCTACGTTCTCCAACGCAGCTGCAAGTGAATCCCCGGCGGTAGGTATTTTCTTCCGAAGCGATTGCTGTCGATTGAGCAGTAGATTCCCGGCATCGCAATCCACACCCGGGTGAGTCTGTTGCAGCACTGCCGAAGGGTCCACGAGGTCGATGTCGATCGAGGAAATTCCGTCTGCACATATTGCAAGAGCAAATGCTGATCCCTTCTGTCTGCCACTGGTAATTTGGACTTGGCGTTGAAGTGCTCCCGGTGTTTGGGCAAGATGTTGTTGAAGTTGTTGCTGTACAGACGCAGTTGTTGTTTGTGGTGGCAGGATCTGGACATCTATGTCATTCGCAGGCTCACCACGGACAACCCAGTCTCGCAGAAAACCTCCATAGATACTTACATCGCACTTCCACACGAGCGCATGCGCCAGCTGCAACATGATGTCGTCGCGTGACTGCCAACTCGGTGGTGCAACACAATTCAGTATCTGCGCGAGTCGCGGATGGTGCTGCATTTCTTGACCATGATCACCTAAAGCCCTGGTGACCAAGGGCAGCATATTGTCGCCGTGCGTTTGGACAATCGACGATTGGATGCGCCCCACGATCACAGGCATGAGCACCTTGGCTTCTCCAACCAGAGTAATCGTGATCTCTCGAGAGGAGCTGTTAATATCCAAGATTCGCATACTTTCCACATGTCGACGACCAACACCGCCCTGCTCACTTGACAGAAGCTCCTGGATATTCTCCTCGAGAGCTTTAATGTTCTGACCACCCTTGCCAATAATTTTCCCCATTTCGACGTGATCGGGCAATTGCAGCGTCACCTTCTCCGGCTCGACTACTCGCAACAGCTTCCTGACTTCAAAATCTACACGAGCGCTCATACGACGTGGACACGTGACGACTAAAGTGTTCCTGTTTACAGTTGCAGTCGCTGCCGGGAACTTGCGCCGCAACTGCTTCAGCCACGCACCGCGATCCATCACGACATATCTCCGGACGCCATCACTGAGTTCCAACCGTATGATCTCTTGCGCTGAGGACTGTAACAGGTCCTTAAAGTCGACAAGACGACACCACTCTGGTGCCCCAGCTGCTACTTCCTCTTCTGTAACATAAGAGATCAATTGCACAGTTGGTTCTGCTCGTTGAGATCCATCCGTCAGCATTTGCGAGCCAAAAATCACCAACCGGCCTACATTCTTGCTCTGAGAGACCTGATCGAGCCATAACGTCGTGTAACTCCCAGCTTTCACGATTGGTTCAGGTGGATCACTGTCCTTGTCGGACGATGATGCCGCCGGTTGTGTGCGCCCAGCAAAGTCGGTCATCATATCAAGAGCTCCATTACGTTTTGCCGAGTCAAGAATCCGTGTAAACCCTGCTGTCGGGATGCCAGGAGTCCGTGTTGCAGCGATTTGATCAAAGTAAGCAGAACACAATGCTCGGCGAATACTAGAGCCGATCCCATTGTTCTGTTCAACTGTATCCGCGTCATCCACCAGGTCGAATTGGAGGCGATCAAGCACCTTGAGCAGATATTCGTACGAGATCTCGGCACTTGTAAACACTTCCTCATCAAATCCACACCCCCGACACCATTTCATCGCTTTCTGCTGTTCCACAGCGCCATAATAACCGTTGATAATGTTCAGCAAAGTCAAATGGTCACCAGACGGGTCAATGTACTCGTCAAATTTCGTGACAAGATGCAATCGTTTACGGTCTGGTAAAAGACGTTCGGCGCCATTCGATGCAGTAATAAGAGCAGCGAGTTTCGCTCCAGTGGCGAGACAGCCGAAGCGACTGCAAGCGATGAGAAATCTTCCAAGTCGTACATCCACACCGAGTGACAATAACACGCCCCCTTCTGGCGTCAAAATACCATTTTCATCCAGTGCTCCTAGCTCGTGTAATCGCGCTTCAGCTCGTTCGAAAAGAGACGTGTTGATTGGATCAATCATCTCCAACCTTTCATTTTGTCGCTGCAAATCCTTGTCAAGTAGCACTGCCTTGTAGATCATAGAATTCTGCACAGCAGGCTCAACACTTCGGCGCGTGCTTGTTTCTGCCGAGGAAGGTGATGACAAGTCTTGGTCCTCTGGAAACAGTCGAATACAGATGCCTGACGCAGTTCGTCCAGCCCGACCAGCGCGTTGCGTCATGGATGACTGCGTTACATGTTCCGTGACCATCTCGTTCACGTCGACAGAAGCGTTCCAGCGCACACGACGTTCAAGTCCTGTATCGATCACATAGCGAACGTTCGGTAAAGTAACACCAGTCTCAGCGACATTTGTCGAGAAGATAACGAAGCGCTGGTCTGGGGGCGGATTCAAAACGTGATCGCGCTGAGCCCGAGATATTTTGCCGTGGAATGCAAGGATACAGACCTTGATATTCCTCATTTTTGATATGGATTTTTTCCGGGAAAACATTCTTTTTGAATGTTCGTTGTCGCCTCTTTGGACATCAACAGCCAGTTGGAAACAAAATACCGTGTCGGAATCAACAACGCGAGCATCCTTCGCTTCTTGACTGTTTGACGCCATCAAGATATCCTGGCGTGCCATCTCCAAGGCATCGTTAATGCTTCCTTCACCTGGTAGGAAGATGAGAATGTTTCCCGCTTCCGTCGTTCGTAGAATATCCATTGCCGTCTGAATTGCTGCTGAAGTGAGCACTTTACCTACGCCAGCAGTGCCAACAATCTGTTGGTCGACGATAACGTCGGAGCGATGCTCAATATGAACCGGAAAAGCGCAGCCAGTGACGGCGAAGATGGCCGAACGCGTCAACGAAGGGTCCAGATACTGTCGAAAATGCTCCGCTTCCTCCTTAATCGTCGCACTTGTCACCACCACACGGAATTTTATATCGGCGGACGTACTTTCACTCTGTTGAAGCTGTCTGAGCTGTCTTAGTGCGCGTTTCAGCAGAGCAAGAGAGAGATCCACGTCTACTGAACGTTCATGCGCTTCATCGACAATAACGACACAATACTTGGCCAACAGTTCCTTCCAATCATGCGCGAGCTGGACAAAAAGCCCGTGCGTCATGTACTCAACGCGTGTCGTGTCCGATACGTTGCTCTCGCCTCGACCAATTAAGTATCCGATCTCTTGTCCGTGAGGCAAGCCCCTCTCTTCAGCAACTCGTTTAGAAAGCGACACAGCGTTCACACGTCGAGGTTGCAGTACAGCAATCCGTCTTGTCTTTTCGTGAGGAAGGATATTATCCATAAAAATCTGAGGGAGTTGCGTACTTTTCCCTGAACCTGTGTCTGCTGTAATAATAACCACCTGGTTGTGCTGAAGAACGTCAACAAGTTCATGTTTCTTCTCGTACATGGGCAAGCAAGCAGCGAATTGTTGACGTTCCATCAGTAGTCGACGCAAAGAGGCTTGGTTTGTTTCATCAGGAGTCACTGGTGTGTCGGTTTTGGTATCTTTGACGCTTTTCTCATACTCTTCGAAAGTCTTCGAGTACACGTTGAGCGCGCGACGAAGTCTTGCAGCCATCTCACGGCAGAAAGTCGCTTCTTTCACCTTCATTGAAGTCTCCATGGCCTTGCGCTTCTCAAGCATGGCATTGTAGTCGTCTTGGATTGCTTGACGCTCCATGTCAAGATCCTGAGAATTTGCAGCGGCGAAATCTACGATTAATAGGGGTAGAACACATCGTGGGTTGGGAAACACGTGGAAACCATTACCAGGGAGAATGGTATTGTCGCTTGAAGACTGGCAATTGCTTGCTATGATACCGCGCAGATGCAGTAAGGATCCCCCTGTTTTTGTGGAGCTGTAGTGATATGCAGCATTAATGTCTGGAGAAGAATACACACCGTCACCGTACGACCGACCAACGAGCTTAATTGATAAGTCAAAGCCATTCAACGCAATAGCAGTTGCACGCCATCGTTCAGGTGTTCCGTGATACAGAGGCTCCGTTTCACCTACAGAAGCTTTAGTTGCTTGGATTCGCTTCAGTTCGGAAATATATTCACTCTCCCGCGCAGACGCTTTGACGCGCCTCACGCTCACAACATTAGACGACATCTCCGCTGGCATTGTGCTCAAGACACGCTGATATTCTGAGTCATTGGGTTGCAGCACTTGTATGGGTGATGGAGGAGCCATCGGAGGACTCGTTAACGACAATTTCCAGTCACTTCGAAGCAAATTGCTGATTAAATCAGCATCGCTAAGTGACTTGAGACGTCGAATTCGCGCTCGTTCACTATCCATGATTTTGTTTACAATGAGTCGGTTGAATGTATGCGCCGCCGTAGTCTGATATCTGGCGAGAAATCGACATATCATAGACGAGATTGGGATCTTCCCCCACGGTGTGCTCACTCGTCCATGGTTCTGCTTTGCTGCTTCGATCAGTGCGTCCCAGGAAAGCCACATCAGAAAGTCATGCTCGGCCCCTCTTCCGATACCGCGGGCTCCCTTCCTTCGTCTGGCATACATTTCTGGTAAGTTATCCGCTCGTTCATCGACATCCCAATGCGAAATGTAGAGCATGTACTTGGCGAATGGAAGCCACAACTCAATACTCTTTGTCGCGTCATTGAGATGCTGTATCATTTCATTCTTTGTGAAATTGCCGCCAACTTCTTCACTAAACTCTCGTGCGGCGGTCTCGACGGGGCACTCCCCATATTCGATTTTTCCACCAAGAAAGTTGACATAGCGAGCCGGGTTTTTGTCCATCGGACGATATTCTACACCTACAAGAACCTCCATGCCTGATGCACCCGCTCTTGCCAGTAACACCCCTCCTGCTTTATGAATGGCTGTGTGTCCTCTGTTCGATCTCGTTTTAGCGTCCGATTGGTCCGGTGTCCAATCATCCGAATTGTCTTGCATTGAATAACATTTCAGCGACGGCCAAACGTTTTCTGAAATCGCTAAATTTTGAGGTGGCCTTATGTTCTCGTTTGAGCAAAAATCACGGCTCGGAGGCAACTCAAGGGTGCAGTTATTGAGTTGCCCTGTGTCCTCAAGAGCTCTGACAAAACAAGAAACTGTTGGGTCGTCAATATTCACGAGTCCAATACTGCGAACGGAGGTTGACTTATTTTCGCAGCAGAAGCGAACGCATTCGTTCACGATCTCGCGAGCACCCAAATCACGAGGGTACCCAAATATTCCAGTTGAAATGCCAGGGATTGCAACAGACTGCACTCCGAGTCGTGCAGCTTCGACTAGAGCATTCCAGACAGCGTCACGGAGTTGCTGGGCATGTTCCGGAGTTGGTTGAGCGGCATGAGAGACGTTGGGACCGACGGCGTGAATGATGTACTTGCACGGAAGTCTTCCACTTGCAGTTGACATTGCAGTACCGACATTTAAGGAGCTGTGGCGACGAATCCAGTCCGAGCTTTCGGCTTGGATGGAAGTGCCACCCTTGTCCACAATTGCGCCAGCCAGACCACCGCCATGTAACAATTGAGAGTTCGCTGCATTGACAATAGCTTCTGCAGTGCTGGCCGTGATATCTCCTTTCAGCACTAGGATTTCCGAGCCAGGCATTCGGCAACGAATTAGCTCCTTGCCCCCCATTACATCGCGAGAAAATGCAGAAGTAGGACCTTGAGAGCTAGGCCGACGTGTGACGGGGGAAGCTTCTTGATTGCTGCCGATAACTGTGCTAAACCGCATTCGCCAGAGCGTTGGAATGCTTTGCGAGTGTTCGGGGTGGGATAGCATCATCTACGGTAGTGATGCGGTGCTCGCGCTTTAAATCTTCTTGAACAGACGTCGGGTTTGGTAGCCCGGCGGCTTTGATACAGGCGAGAAGACGTGTGCCCTCGCATTCGTCTCCACCGGGAGGGATCATGGTAGATGCTCGGTGATGAAAGAAATGTGAAATGAATGATATGGTGAGCGGCCTCAGTCGCCAAAGGTGAAAATAACTTACATTCGGGCAATGATACGAATCTTAGTGCGAATGGGTTATCTCAACCTACGGCGTGTTGAAGTTCTGTGAACGATATTTTTGGGGGTAACGTGTTCGAACCAAACACAACTACAAGCAAACCTGGATTCAATCCGTTTCAAGGTGTGAATCCGTTTCAGATCAAGTTGCCGTTTCTTATCACGAGAACCGCAGGTCGAGTCGACCGAAATTTTGCCAGCATTCTCTCGTGGATATCATGGCCGCTGCTACTGCAACTACAAGTGCCATTGGTTTAATGTTTTTCAAGTATTCACTTTCATTTTCACATGGGTCATACAATAAATCTGGTTAATATTCGGCCGAACTTATGTCTTGCACATTTCGCGGTTTTGTTCAGGGTGCGATTCCATGAAAAAAAAAAAAACAGTTTCACAGCGATTATACTCTTGTGAATTCTTTTTTTCTTTCTTCGCATTTGTCGAAAGCTTGATAGTTAACCGTTCCGGACAGAAACTACTGCCGTGGGTTGACATCTTTGTAGGAATCCAAAGAAAACAGTCGGATCTTTTTCCTTCTGCATATTCTAGGAATCAAAAAAATTAGCATGTATCTATGTTAGGTTACAGTAAGTCAGTCGGATCCTGGCCTTTGGGTAGTAAGTACCCAATGCACCCAATGACAATATGCCGAACGCATTGGGTGCCAAAACGGATCAAAAATGGATTTTTCGATGTATCCAATGGGTACATCAGATTCTGATTACACATGCAAAACATTGGGTGCCTTCAAAAATGGATCTGAAACGGTTTTATTGAATTTTCTTATTTCCAACTCAATATGGCACACTTCTCTGTCCCACGAATTTATGGCTATTTGACAATTTTCCGCCATCTGTAGGTAGAATTTTGATGCACTGACACCCTTATTCGAAAGCTTTCGGAATAACGGTTCTCCTCATATTTTTTGTGTTGTATTAACGGCAAGTAGGATGCAAATAACAGCGCAAGAGTGGCGCCAAATTGCAGCTGGATAAGGTTTTTTTTTTTTTTTAACTTTTTCGTAATTCCACTCCAAAATAGCGATATTAGATCAAACTTTAACCAGATGCTCCTTTTGGGTATCTCAATACATATCGCAAGCCAAACTGCTCACAATCGCGAGCAAGATCCCTAATTAGGCCGTCAAAGAAGTGAGGTTTTTTGTCCGTTA
>NW_008648989.1:145588-148716 GCF_000247585.1 Phytophthora nicotianae INRA-310 | reverse complement strand
GCCCATGATAAGCGTTGCAACTTGTGTGCTTCAGAAAGCTTCGGTTTCACCCTGCATATGAATCTCCGTAGAATCCTGTTTTTTAAATGGCGGTGTAGCGTTGACCTAGCGATCCCTGAGGCAGCGGCAAGTGATCGTATCGTCTGCCTCTGGCACAATGGCGCGGCAGCGACCCGCTCTGTGATTTCTTCTTTACTCAGACGAGTAGACCGTCGCGGATACGCCTTGCGCGGAAGTACGAGGGATGATGGCTCATTTCGGAGGGCCCAGATCTGCTCGATGGCTGCCCGGCTTATGTAGAAGACCTTCACTGCTAGCGACACCGTGCCGTAACGAAGGTGGCCCTCTTTGCTTCGTGTAGCAAGGAAGACCGCCACCGCAACACGAGTGTTGGCCGGAATAGCCTTGCGCCGAGCGTGCGTGCCATTTCCAGTTGTTGGTTTGGTGAGTTCTGCTGTGAAGAATTAGTGTCTACCGCCATCCATTTTACTTGATCAGTAACAACCCTAAACGCGTAAAGTTTTGTCCAACAGTATGATTGTAACTATTTGAGTGAACCACAAAAAAAAAAAAACGAAGTAGGCATAAATTCGTGGGACAGACGAAGTAATGGGTAGGTTAACGGCTTTACTGAAAACAAGTAAAGCCGCCTGTCCAATACATATCATTAAGCTTATTTTAGTGTAAAACAAAAAAAAAATGCAATCTAGCTATAATCTAGATAAAATAACTGATAATCTATCAATAAATAATTTTGACATTGGAGGCCCATTGCCAAAATTATATCGAGAAACAACTTCTCCTTGCGACTAGTTGCAAGCATCCAGCAAACGTAAACGAAATACAAGCGAACGGGAACACCAGCAATCAAGGGATTAAAGCACCAGATCGGTCGTGGGACGAGATCCGACTCTGGTTGCTCAATCGCCTACTCAGCGGGAGATTTTTGTTAGATATCATACAGGAAAGCTCATTTTCGTTAGCTAACATCAGCTAAGTCGCATAAAAAACGCTACTCCAAGATGCGAAGTGCGAAGAAAGTCGGGCCCGCATTCGCCGTACCAAGGGGCAAATACCAAAAGCCATCGCAAATACCCTCGAACAAGGCACTTTAGCGAGAAATTATGATGAGCAATGTGCTCTGCCAGAACGAACCATTGTTGAGTACCCCAGCGACGATAAGCGCCAGGATAAAAGTGCAGCTAACTCTCAAAACCAGTTCGACGTCGATAACGTAGAAACACCTTGCGGTTGTGCCAAACCATGCGCACAGAGTGATTGTCGCAATCACAAAGAAGACGTGGTGTGTGTGACGAGAACTTGCAGCCAGATTTCAAATGCCTATATAAGACGAATGAAGGAATCTTGTGAATTGGAGCTACGAGTGAAGAACGGGGGTATTAGCTTGCATAACTCTCGTCGGATTCGCGAAAATGACGTAATCTGCCCTTACGAGAGGAATCTACGTGTGGTGGATCCAGTGAAGCTGAAGCAAAGAATTAGCGTAATCGAAGTGTGCCAGGCCGCGCGAGCTATCGGAAACTTGGGACGTTTCATTAGCCACGGCTGTGAAGCGAATTGTCACATCGAACAACTCAATGTGGATCACGGAACCAAAATTGCGATTGTTGCTGCTCGGGCCATTCAAGCAGGCGAAGAAATCATATCGAATTACGGACCCGATCAAAAATATCTACTGCGCGTGTGGATCAGCACAGTGTGTCAACAAGAACCGTCATGATCCCTAGATATGGAGGCAATGATTTCCAGAATTTGGAGTGGTAAATAAGCGACGACATGAATAATAGGTAGAAGCGTAGGAAGAACAAGATAACTTGCATGTATGTAGAACGTAAGTACTTCGTACGAGTAGATAAAACAGCACTCGTCTTAACAGTAAAGTCAAAATAAACAAATCCACTTGAAAACTCCACTCTAAACTGTTGCCATAGTCAGTTCTTCAATCCAGTGGTATAACCGCATGCAGCACATGCACACATGAGTCGCCAATCCAGGATGGAAATGTACGGGTACAAATCCTGTGTACCCAAGATCAGTGACCTGTCAATCTAGTAATTACCTGGTATATGGTACCAGAGGTACTAGGAGCCAACCATTGTATATCTACATAGCTTCACTAAAGATGGTTTATGGTTTGTATTAGAAACCAGACTAAGCTTACCAATAATGCATCAGTCTTAAATGTACTCTTCTAGGTAGCAAGCAGTTCCTTTGAGACTGGGAATAGTGAATTTACCTTTAGCACTTCCTCTATGAAAGGTGCTCGTCACAGGAAACATGGATCCATGTTTTGATGTATGGGAAATCCGCTGCAAATCACCAATCGCACTCGTAACGTTGCTTTATTTGTACGTCAAGCCCTTATCGCCCCTACCAAGTGGGAAACCGTGGCGTTTAGTTCCCAGTAGGGCTCTTGGGATCCGATTGAAGGAAGCTCATGGCTCTCAAACGCCAATAGTGTCGGGTTTGTTTGTGCGTCATCGGGAGAATTGTGAGTTGTTTCTCGCCCTCCCTTTCAAAAACATGGGGTCTATAATGCCTGATTCTAAATTCCCGGTATCTTGTGTCCAGCTTTTCTGCAGAGGTACGGTTTTGCCTAGAATTCTCTAATCGCTTAGGATACCTCCAACGATAATCTTAACGACAGTTTTATTCTAAAGGTACCGTGTTAGGACCTGGCCAAAAGTTTTGAGCTTGGAGTTATCAACGAGTTACCTATTCTGTGTGTGTGTGTGTGGGGGGGGGGGACTTTAGGAAGTCTTGTCGAGTACGATCGGAGTTTATTACACTTCTTAAGACTCCAGTTTTAATGGATAATGTGTCAAACCAATTTTAAATTCATCTCGAATGGATATAGATCATTCCAATGTGGCCCACAAACTTCCGCCGAGCATTCGATCGAGAAAAAGCTAAACCCTTGTAACTCCTTTGAACTGGAGAAACGAAGCCAGAGGCACGCATTCCTCTACCTTTCATCACTTTCTTGACACTAACATGTATGCATTGTGCGGTATATCATGGGTTTCTAAGCTGTATAACATAGGAGTGTCTCCAGCGCGTGCATCGTCGGCTCGTACGTCTCCGGCTCATGAGTCTCCTGCCCCACG
>NW_008648989.1:142760-144498 GCF_000247585.1 Phytophthora nicotianae INRA-310 | reverse complement strand
CCACGCGGAATGTCTTTAGGCCTTGTCTTCTTCTTTGAAACCACGCCCTTGCAAAAATCTCGCCGGTTCGTCATAATGGCACCAATCGTATAGAAACCCATTATCAAGAGCTGGACCGCCAGAACAAACGAGGTATAAAATCAATCCACCATAATCAGCCTCATCGCCTTCCCCGAAAGCTTGTCTCCGAAAACAGCACGTAAGTTGCGGACCCAGTAGCAGGACCTGGCGTCGTATCCACAACACCAGACGCTGCAATATGCTGCTTTTGTCCACAGTAGAATTCGAAACTAACATGCAGTAGATGCAGTGCAATTTACAACATATGTAACGCAGCTATTACACCACTAAGTAGTTTCACTTACCGAATGAATAAGCAGAACGCGCACAGCAAAGCATCAATAGCTTAGTGCCCTCTTGTGGGGCTTCCTCTTTCATGTACATTCGAACAGCGACCATGAAGGTAGCAGTACCTCATCGAATGTCTGCTCCAGCACATTGACCATGGAACGAATTTCCAAGCACGATCAGTCTTTGTACGGGGTCTTGACAACTATTGAAGTATTAATTCCAGCTGATATACATAAATCGATATCTTGCCATGTAATGACCGAACGTCCCGCGCAATATTGTTCTGACTTTTTTTCTTGACGCCAGTGGTTTTCCAGTCTGCCCCGATTGGGGATGATTGCCCTGTGATCAACAGCCCCATGTATACCCACAGCTCGTGAGGTTGGATTGGCTTGACTGACAAGAATTCCTGGCGAGCGTCTCGATGCGTCTTCTCCTAGGGGGAGTCGAGTAGATCCCAGCGGCCTTAGCCTTCTTTTTCTTCATCTCCTTCTTTTCAGACTAAGCTTCAACACGCTTGTTCAGCTGCTCCTGCATGTAGAAATTACTGCGCTCGGCAATATGCTGCCACATCGCTACCGGTATGACGAGGAAAAAAATAGCGAGATAGGCGACCCTCCCCTCTACATGCTTTGGGGGCTTGTTGATCTGGCGATAATCAACGGATACATCCTGCACCGAGCTTACTGCAAGGAGAAGGGGATCAAGGCAATGCCCACGCCGTTCGAACTGCAATTGTTGAGGTATGGAAAAAAGTGCGCGAATAGGAGGCGAGCTGCCGTTGGTTTCGGTAACGGGGGTATGTTCATGCCTGCCTAAACTGATACGGATTTGACATTCTGGGAATCGCGTCAATAATCAATCCAATATCTCCAAGCAGTTGACGAAATTGTCGCAGCCGAAGTGAATGCCGTCTAAGAACGACCGTCGATCGAATACACCGCGCAAAGTACCCCAATCCACATACAAGCAGACACTAACGCGCTCGTTAGATTATCAGTATGGTCCAGAAGTCAATTTGTGTATCCAGCGCGCAACTCATAGGTAGCACTCGAAATCTGTCAGTAATGCGTCGACTGCTGCATCGTGTATTCCATGATGCGGTGATGGTATCCACCATCAAGTAACCAATTCAGATCCAGATGTCCTGGTCGTTCTAGTTCATCAGAGTCATGATAGGCGATACACTGGGGCGATATACTGTCTAGATGAACTGGTACACCAACTTTGCGGTCGCATAACCTTTTTGAAATTACCAAATTTAATTTTTTTTAAAGAAAAGAACCACCAGAAAGCTCTGTATCGCATATTTCCAGTAATGGTGAGTTCTTTCAGTATATCCCTGTTGTCGCGTATCTGAGAATATTTTAAACCCTTTTGCGAGCAT
>NW_008648989.1:138545-140365 GCF_000247585.1 Phytophthora nicotianae INRA-310 | reverse complement strand
TTTGCTCTCCGTCCATTGCTCGGTTTAGTATAGGCGTGTGTACATTCATCTGATGGATATCAATCAACTATAGTTCCATTTGTCGGCACTAGGCGGAGTTATTCAAATCAAGCTAACAGTCCATACACTTCATTTCATGCAATTTACCCCCAAATTCCGGTAGGCTTCCTTGTTCAAGCAATCGTGTCTTAAACCTCTCTATATTAATACCTGCTTTGGCCTTCGCTGCCAAGCACCTGTTGACACGGCTGTGCCATTGGTCTGGTGATAATCGTGTGAGCTTCCATGTCCCGTTCTCTAGTACGAGCAGATACTCTAAATCTAGAGCTTGCTGCCACTATTTACTCTATGAGCCTGTTGGCGCGTCCCTTAGACTTATGGGAATTTATATTCGATTGACTATGCTATCCACTTCAATTATCCTGACAATGTGCGTTTGGAAGGATCTGTAATCTCTAAACCACAACGGACTTTTCCTGCTCCGCTGTGGTCGAACTTCCGTCGTACCATCCGCTCATGTTGTCGTTCTGGATTTGCTCTTAACTCCAACTGTATAGGCAATCTTTTTGTGTGCGCTTGGCTCCCAATATCTCCGGCAGTAAATTGTTTAACCATGTTACTCCCAATTGATCTAGAAAAGAGTGCTCTCTATTATCCACGTGAGTGGAGTTTTCACTTCGGTCGGTTAACTGCATTTAGCAAATCCATCTCAACTTTCTCAACAGAGGTCAACCTTTCGGGCTCTTTTCGGAATGACCTTGTGTTGATATTTGCACAATTTCTGTGCCAAACGTGATCGTTCTGGCTACGTTGCGCTTGTTGTTGTACACGTCTATTAGGCGGTATCCTTTGTAACCTCAGAAATCCCAAGAAATCGACTCTTTACCGCTCTAGCAGACACCGTTTTGCCCTTTCAGACAGCCTCTGGTAGGTATGCAAAACACACACAGTCCCAGACCTACGTGGGCTTTACATCAGGAATAATTTTTTATAGCTCATACGGTGTCTTATTCTTTAGGCGGTTCATAGGGGTGCAATTTTGCACATTTGTCAGGTGCTTTAGTGCCCCTGACCACCACTTAGCAGGCGAGCTTGTATTTCTGAATGCGCACCACACTTTAGTAATTTCCGTCTGATGATCCCTCTCACCTGCTCTGTTTCCCTCTGGAGTGTATAGATTCGACGTCTGAAAAGTCACCCACACCCTTTCAATGCAAACTCTTTTGGGGCTGTATTTACATATACAGTGCCACCATCTGACCGAATCCACCGAATGGTGAACTTTCCTTCACGCTGTAATTGTAGTAACATTTCCTTTAACCTTTATTACACCTCTTTTTTGCAGAGGAGAGAAGTTAAACGCCATGGTGCCTGATCATCCGTGACGCAAAGAAAGTATCTTATTAGTCCCACCGTACCATATTGCAAGTGTCCTCATTTGGTCTATTTGTACCCTTCTGTATTGTGCTTGTTGTCCGGCCGTCTCGGGCTCCGACCATATTGTTATAACCCATTCAGCGCATCTTCATCTCTGTGGACGTCTGGTAGAAGAATGGGGATTTGATCAGTACTGCCCTACTAAATTGAGCAATCATGGGATCAGATTCCTGATCTCAACGAGTTTATCTCTGTTCAACAACTCAATTAATTATGTCACTCTTTTTTAACGTTGTTTCCACTCTTGTGTACTTGGGACATGCAACCCCTTCGATGGCTTTGCCTCTCTTGCCGAGTTGTATAATTGGTTGTCTCTAAGACTGCGATCCTGTATATATAGATATCATTCACTACAATGGCCACACCAGTTTATGCCGCCGTAC
>NW_008648989.1:134559-136770 GCF_000247585.1 Phytophthora nicotianae INRA-310 | reverse complement strand
ACGGTTGTCAGGGAGTGCTCCGGCAGGGAAGCGAGACCACGTGAGTAGTGCCACCACTCAGAGCTATAAGACGTGGCGACGTTGGCGGTGGAGGGTCTTGGCGGTGGCTGGTCCATTACCAACCACTATAGGTGGACAACATTTAAACATCACAGCTGTTTAATATGTCACGAGAAACGCGATGGCCGCGGTGGTCGAGAAGCTTACGGCGGACAACATGGCGGAGTTCCTGGTAAGAAGCGTAGTGTCGCGATTTAGTGCGTTCCGCGAGCTCCTTACAGATGGCGCTTCTGCGCTTACGGAGGTGCTACCAAAAATTTGTTGCAGATGCTACAGGCAGAACAGATTAATCAGGTTCCTTAACGTCCACAGAGGATTGGCTTAGTTAAAATAGTCCACCGTACATGGACTGATTGCATGGCAACGTACATGTACAGCAATGAGCAGAACGATTGGGGGTACGTGGGCTGACTTCGCTGTATACGTAAACAACCCGGGCAAGCCTGCGTCGGGGGCATACTCGTCCATTGAGCTGGTGATCGGTAGAATATTGAGATCACTGTGCGAGCTTTCGTATGAGATGAGAGTCAGCGAGGCTGGCGAGCTAACGACGTACCACAAGAAGCTATTAATGGGGATACGGAGTGCTCACGTGTGAAGAGAGGGGTTAAGCGCGTGAACAAGAAAGGTAAGCGTGTTAATGCAATCTATGAGTGAGAGCAAAACGATCGTTCAGCACAAGAAACAGTTTGTGATTGTTTCGACAGTCTCGCGGTCGGAAAGGTTCCAAATTCGTGCAAATCTGGACCGGCGCAATGAGAATCGTCCAGCCAGAGAGTTATGCGGATTTTATGGTGACACGCAAAGACAGAGATTGAGATCCAAAGGGTTTCTGCCCAACGCTTGTTTATTTGGCTAGCTACTAGCAACCCGTAGACTATCAGGAGAAAGGGGCGCCCGACGTTAGAGATCAACTGGAATATGAAGGTGAAGTCTAAGCAGCGGCGTTATACCGAGTAGGCAAACAAAGACTCTCGAACAGCGATGACTCGTGTCCAGGCGGCAACAGCGGCTGAGTCTGGCGTACGAACGAGCCGATCCGTGGCGGGCTATGATGCGAGGAGAGGCACGAGTGAGTAGTTGGTGAGACTAGGACGACGGAAATGGTGGAACGCATTGTACAATATCTCCGAGTAGGAGCTGCGTCCAAGGAAACCGCTGTGAGTTGGACGTAAAACAGACGATGTAGCACGGAGGGCATCCGGCCTCCGAGTATGACGAATTTGGGTAAGCCGACAGGGTCATGGAAAACCTTAGATTGGGAGATGGCGTGTGTGGAATCCGTGCACTTATGGAGCACCTGGACAGAACGACGTGGTGAAGCCGAGCGGGTAGACGGATAGGGTGGGCACGTTGTAGCAGGAGGCGGCCGTGCGGTCGTATTAGTACGGCCCACAGACCAGAGGGTTACTTGACCGTTGCCAGACGATGCGTGACGGGTAAGAATGAGCATAATGCGTGTTCACGACTTAGAACAACCACTCAGCGACAAGAAATCAAAGATGGTGGTGAATCTAGGTGTGGCAAAGCAAGACTAGAAGGCCTTGCCGGGTCTGGACGAGGTCTGGAGCTAGGCAGTTAATAAATTGCGGCGTCCAACGCAAATCAAGTAACGGTAACAACGAAGAGTAAGTGAAGGACGGTGACGGACGCGTTGCCAGTAGAATATGCAAGGAAGGACGAGCGGGAATGTGTGACGGACCAGAAGAGCGGCGTGCATTCTGGCAGGAGTAGCCCCGTTCGGTCAACACAGCAACGATGGACGAACGGGAAGAGAGTGTGTAATAACAATTAGGTACGTGTAATACGGTGAAAATGGCGGCACGGTTTAACCAGATAAACAGGTGTTGATTGTATTACGTGCGAAGATCTCTTCGGCCCCGGGCTAACAAAAGTAGTAGGAAAACAAGCATACGGCAGGCTCAACAGGCGAACGGGGTAAGTGCCCTATTGCCAGCATTTATCTGTTAGATAGACTAGACAGTGTATAAATTCCTGTCGAGCGAAGCGCGGTGGTGTGCATTTGGCCTCAACCTGCGTAATGATTCCCGTTTGCGGGGTCCACTCGGCTTGTACGCATATACTCCGAGACACAAATCCTAGTAATTTTATTATCAATTAGCAATATTAAAGGAAAATGTGCATATCAAA
>NW_008648989.1:131539-132769 GCF_000247585.1 Phytophthora nicotianae INRA-310 | reverse complement strand
TGAAGCTTTTTTGTTGTTTCGGTCTGCCTGACGGCCGACTGGCTTGATTCAATTTAATTGCGTTCCTGGCTCCACTGTCAATCTCTTCGTGCTGTCCAAGTTCGTGAATGCTACAGTCCAAATCATGCATTCGCTTAGTCGAATTTGTTGACGTTGTTTTCGACTGAGTGTTTCTTTTCAACCCCTTGCCTTTCTGCTTATCTGTCACCGTCTTGCCTACTACGTCGCTTGGTTGAATAGAGCTACTACCTGCAGTGTTAGGGATCCAGTCACCGTCCTTGTTGGTATTGGTGATCATATCACCATCGCTGTCCGTGTTGGTCAACGTATCACCACCACCACAGTTAGTGATGGTGATCGAATCGTTGCTCGCACCTGTGTTGGTGATCTTATCACCGATATTGCCAACATCACAGTGTACTGTAATCTTTCGATTGGCTTGCTTTTTTTTACTCCACATGCTGCTGTCTGGATTAGTGGACCATCCTCATCGCAGACCCATTCCTTCGATTTGCTCCAAATAATCACACCAACTCGGAATGCTTCGTTTGCCCTTATCTGCCCCCCCCCTCCGCTATCAGCTGGCAGACTTCAAAGACAGTCCAGTGCTTCTTGATCTAGAATAGAACACGTTTCTCTTCGTCGTGTTTTACATCCTCCACGACGTAGCCGAGAGTGCCTTTTGGAGTGTCATCTTCACTACTAACCTCTTTTCGTCCTCGCTGCAATCACCAACAAGTATCCACCTCGTTGGGATGGAGACGAATGGAGTAGCAAACGGATGGCTAGACGCCTCACGTCTCAAGAACATATTATGCCGACGTAAGAGCAGGAGAGTTTGATTGAACATGCAACTACATGTATTAGACTCCAAGCTCACAAGAAATTCAAAAATAGACATAGAATTCTCAGCTAGAAATTAACTCCAATTTTCTCCGAATCAGGTATGCTTACCGCGTATTGGTTCAGCGATGTAGTATTTGCCAAGATGAATATCGTTAGTGAAGTTTTTTCTGACTCGATAGTGTAGTCAGCTTCGTTGCTTGTCGTATACTGACCTCCCACCTGATCGCAGGTATGATGCGTTGCGATCCCCGCCAAAGTTCCTCGTCGTAATCAGTGTTGTACCTAAAGCCAACGAGCCTCAACTTCACTCGATACTTGCCCTCATCATTCTGTTGTAGGAAAAGCAGGTGGTCAATGCATTCGTCCATGGGCATGTGGCGATCC
>NW_008648989.1:129485-131439 GCF_000247585.1 Phytophthora nicotianae INRA-310 | reverse complement strand
TCGTCCTCGCTGCAATCACCAACAAGTATCCACCTCGTTGGGATGGAGACGAATGGAGTAGCAAACGGATGGCTAGACGCCTCACGTCTCAAGAACATATTATGCCGACGTAAGAGCAGGAGAGTTTGATTGAACATGCAACTACATGTATTAGACTCCAAGCTCACAAGAAATTCAAAAATAGACATAGAATTCTCAGCTAGAAATTAACTCCAATTTTCTCCGAATCAGGTATGCTTACCGCGTATTGGTTCAGCGATGTAGTATTTGCCAAGATGAATATCGTTAGTGAAGTTTTTTCTGACTCGATAGTGTAGTCAGCTTCGTTGCTTGTCGTATACTGACCTCCCACCTGATCGCAGGTATGATGCGTTGCGATCCCCGCCAAAGTTCCTCGTCGTAATCAGTGTTGTACCTAAAGCCAACGAGCCTCAACTTCACTCGATACTTGCCCTCATCATTCTGTTGTAGGAAAAGCAGGTGGTCAATGCATTCGTCCATGGGCATGTGGCGATCCTGAATATCTTTCGCAGCCCCATCCCCCCCCCCAACTAGCGTCTAATTGGTTATTCGTATTGCTGGCCAAGTGAGGTATGTTCCCACGGATGAATGTACACCACATGTCCTTGCAGCTTAACCAATTGGATTCTAGGTACTCGTAGACTTGAGGTTTGTCCTACGATAAAGTTTGAAGTGTTTACAAATATCGGTCGAACTCTCGTTCATCAGTGTGTCTCACCACCAACGTGACCAAATTATTTGCATGCGCTTTTAAAACGACATAAAACCATACACCGCCTTGCTAACCTTGCGTTTGAGATAGTCTATTCCCTGAAAATGACAAGGAATAACCATGGCCTCCGGCAATACTTCAGTTAACACGTCAATCTCTGGAGCCATAATCCACGACCATCACTTTGATGTCCGACCAAGCCGGACTATTATGTTTGATTGGCCTGAAAGCACTCTTCATGTTGAGCTTGTCCCACCGTCGATTAAAGCGTGCTGAGCGAAAGAGCCATTCCCAAACTTATTACTCACCATAAAACTATCTTCAAGTACGCAAAGATAGATAAGAATTGGTTACTATGCAACCAATACGTGTAGGATTGTGAAAAATTCACCAACCTGTAAGGGAAAAGGCCACAACCACAGTCATTAGAGCAGGCCGATAAACTCTCCGTACTTGTTAATCTTGGTGCTATGTGTGGTGTGCCTCAGGGAATTTCCAAGCCATGCGTCTCATGTGAGATGTTTGGAAGGTAATGCACTTTGTCAGCTCCGTCGCTCGATCACGAAATATGTTGACAGGTTTTCCGGCTCCTTCTTCAAAATCCTATAATAACTGAGAGACACGACGTTGTCATCAGATGAAGTGTAGGTCTCGCGTCGCCTTTCAGCGGTCGGATTCTCCACGTCCTTTGGTTGGACTGGTTTTCCTGACACCTTTTTCAAGTAACGAAGAATTGTTTCCATTTAGAGCCTCCTGTAATGCACACAAAAATACAATTTAATTAGTATCGAGAAATTTGTGCAGCAAGATCATTTGACCGCATTGCTACAACGGCGTACCTTGCCGCATTTTTTAGGTACCCTGTTGATGCCGGCGAGTCGATTGTACGGTTCTCAGCGCACGTATGGTATTCTATGGGACCCACGCTGTGGTTATGGACATGTGTGTGCTTTGTAACACTGACAATGTACGAGCCGTTATCGAATCGACTAAGCAACGTGTTTAGGCGCCATGCAACCAATGGATCGACATGTGTGGTTTGCTCGGCTTCCATCCCCTCGAGGATCTCCCAAGCATGAGTGCTGATAAAGGTCTTCGAGTGAAACTGCAACTCCTCGTCAAACAACACAGGCTTAGTTCCATGCAGTGTTGATCGTTTGATGGAGTCTCGGTTTCACACGGGAACGGAGGCGCCTGTCCTTAGCTTGTATATCTGGCGAG
>NW_008648989.1:124882-127825 GCF_000247585.1 Phytophthora nicotianae INRA-310 | reverse complement strand
AACGCCGAGAAGACGTTCTCGATGGGTTTAGCATGGGAGAATATGGGCCCAACCGTAACAACAAAGTGTCAAGAAACTCAGTCTCCTCAAAGACCTGTTTAGCGCGGCAGTGACAAAGAGCATTATCTAGCGTAAGCACAACGGCATCGAGACCAAACTCGGTGGCGTCACGAATATGGCGCAGAAGACTGTGGATGGAGTCATTCGTGTTTGCATGTCGATTTCCTCCGAATTTATCCTCGAAGTAGACAAGTCCGTGTTCACTTATGCACGCAATGACGTGCATGTTTTGACCACCACCCGCAATCACTTTCTTCACAGCTCGACGCCCACGTTAACTTCGCCCTCGAGTACCCGTAGTCCAGAGATTAAAGTTCGTTTCATCCATATAGAGAATCATCTTTCCGGTGGCTTGATATTCCAGAAGGTGGATGGGTTATTCGTGCCGCTTGAACTTGTTTGCCATGGTGTTCATGTACTGCGGCTTTTGGTGAAGCTGCTTCATAGTTAAACACGCTCCATCTACGTGATTTTTTCCGTCTGCGGTGACACGAAGACCCGCACCATGCTCCAGCATGTCGCCGAGCTGGCTCAACGTGAGATCGCGGTCATCGCGCAGCTTATCTAGTAAAAACTTGATCAAATCGGGCTGCACCTTAGCGCATGTGTTGCGCCTGCCTCACTCGGTTGTAGCGGCTCGTTGTGGGCCGCACTCAATTTCGTGCCGTAACCAGCTTGACGCCGGGATTACCGGCAGCGCTTTCCCACACACACACACACACACACACACACACACACACACACACACACACCATTGCGCGTGGTTTCGACGACCCGAAGCTTCGTTGCAATGGCATAACGTGCGTACTTGACCGGAATCCGGAAGTTTGGATTGGCTAGGCTTAGATGTGCTTGCCGCAATGCAAATTAGGGACTGAGACTGCTGAGAGGAGCACCCGCAAGCGCGGCCTCTACAGAGCGGTTTGGCGTAAAAGCTAGCGCGCAAGAGCCACTCGTCCAGTGCAGTTCGCGCGCGAGCTGACGTTTGGCGGGCTAAACAGCTTGAAGTTGGGGTCTTCGATTGGTTTTTCAATTTTATTAAAATTCGAATATAAGTTGCTGCAGTGCTTTCACGAATTTGCATATGCTCTCTACGCTCTTGTTTTTGCACTTGCTGAATGTTAATTACTCTTTACAAAATAGGAGTGATAAAGGTGTGCTGTTTCTGTCGGGAATCTAGTTTCTATAAACTGCTTTTAGCGGGACAAATTACTGCTAGCTGGCTTACTGGTACTGTTGAAGTAATTACTACTTTAGTCAATTAAGAGTGAATATATACTACTCTTGTCAAATCCCCTTAAATCCATAGATTAGATCCCCGTATGTAGTTCGCGAACTGAAGTACTCAACTACAGGATTGAACAAATGACTTTTGGCCTTAACAACTTATCAGGAGGTAAAACTCATTATAATGTGCACGATTAATCCCTGGTAGTCTTATATAACAATAGTATCAAAGTTAATAGGAATTATTTGTAAGGTTTGATGACCTGAGTAATTTTGGGTTCCTGCGTATAAGCCTAAAAGTCTGGATATAAAACCCAGAGAACATCGGTGAGTTGGTGTTAATTGTATGTAAGTTATTGAGGGAACTGAATGTATCCTACAGTGCGCGACAGCTTGTTATGACCAGCCACATTTTTGGTCGTAGCTCCCTCAATTTTGCGAGTTGAAGCTTGCTATTTAGATATCTTGTTTAAAACGTAATCGCGCTTTTGAGACTTGTTTTAACGACGGCGATTTCGCATTTTGAGAGGGGTCTAGTGTACAAGCCACCACATTTGTGTCTGCGTCCATTAATAAGACCACCCAGCCCATTACAAACAGCAAGATAAAAAGTGAAATGGCTACATCACTCCCAACTATTTATTCAGCAATTGCCACTAGCACTCTACGCCTTTCATTCATTGTTTTGCCTCAATGGGGCTGGGGTCAGCACTTTCGGACGAAGAGGAGGGAAGGATCAAAGGGCTGTACGAAGCTGGCTGCAGTGAGCGCGAAATTGAGTGACGTGTTGGCCGCTCTCGTGAGGCTGTTAGCCGCGTACTTTTTGGAGGCGAGAGAGAGCGAAAAAAAAAGCCTGGACCTGCTGCTGCTCTGAAGGAGCGAGAGTTTCCCTTGCTACTGTGCACAGTAGCCAAGAGCGACTACTCTGCACGGTGGCTCAAGAGCGAGCTTAGTCTGTCGGCATCGGTGCGTATTATTCAGCGAGTGCTTACCGGTGTCGACCGGCTGGTCTCTACTAAGATGAACAACAACTTGCCGCTCTCTGGGAAGGACAAAGTGGCCAGGGAAGAGTGGGCGTTGGCGAGGATTTTCAATACGGATGCCGCCGGGTCCTGGAATGCCATTATCGTCTCGGACGAGAAGAAGTGGAATCTTGATGGGCCTGACGGCTTCCAGACTTTCTGGCGGGACATTCGCCAGCCGGTTCGACGAACGAAGCGTCGGCAGGCTGGTGGCGGAACCGTAGGGAGACGCTGGTACCACAGAATCTAGAATTCAGATTTTGTGTGATTATTGTCAAATTTTGTGTAAGTTTGGTGGACTAGATCAAGCCGGTTTTCAGTGGTTTGGGTTGAACTTAGAGACAATGGAAGATAAATTCCGAGATAAATTTCCTTGCCTAACTTTTCAAAATAAAACTGGCGCCAGATATTAGAGGCTGTCATTCGCCGATCCTCTCCGTCAAGCACAAATACAGTGACGAACCGCAGATCGCCATGGTAAGTGATGCAACATGCCTGCATTTAACCTACCGAAACTAACACTACTTCAACGCAGGTGCAAGATGGTCCTTCGCGATATTCGAATGCAGGTGTGAGTGCCACAACGGAGCTGGAACCCAGCGCAAGGAAGCGGAAACCTGCAAGTCCTATTCTC
>NW_008648989.1:123499-124782 GCF_000247585.1 Phytophthora nicotianae INRA-310 | reverse complement strand
TTCCCTTGCTACTGTGCACAGTAGCCAAGAGCGACTACTCTGCACGGTGGCTCAAGAGCGAGCTTAGTCTGTCGGCATCGGTGCGTATTATTCAGCGAGTGCTTACCGGTGTCGACCGGCTGGTCTCTACTAAGATGAACAACAACTTGCCGCTCTCTGGGAAGGACAAAGTGGCCAGGGAAGAGTGGGCGTTGGCGAGGATTTTCAATACGGATGCCGCCGGGTCCTGGAATGCCATTATCGTCTCGGACGAGAAGAAGTGG
The DNA here is from genome assembly GCF_000247585.1 of Phytophthora nicotianae INRA-310. Lineage (NCBI taxonomy): Eukaryota > Oomycota > Peronosporomycetes > Peronosporales > Peronosporaceae > Phytophthora > Phytophthora nicotianae. The sequence goes on along the minus strand of NW_008648989.1, from coordinate 124,519 downwards.
AATCTTGATGGGCCTGACGGCTTCCAGACCTTCTGGCGGGACATTCGCCAGCCGGTTCGACGGACGAAGCGTCGGCAGGCTGGTGGCGGAAACGTAGGGAGACGCTGGTACCACAGAATCTAGAATTCAGATTTTGTGTGATTATTGTCAAATTTTGTGTAAGTTTGGTGGACTAGATCAAGCCGGTTTTCAGTGGTTTGGGTTGAACTTAGAGACAATGGAAGATAAATTCCGAGATAAATTTCCTTGCCTAACTTTTCAAAATAAAACTGGCGCCAGATATTAGAGGCTGTCATTCGCCGATCCTCTCCGTCAAGCACAAATACAGTGACGAACCGCAGATCGCCATGGTAAGTGATGCAACATGCCTGCATTTAACCTACCGAAACTAACACTACTTCAACGCAGGTGCAAGATGGTCCTTCGCGATATTCGAATGCAGGTGTGAGTGCCACAACGGAGCTGGAACCCAGCGCAAGGAAGCGGAAACCTGCAAGTCCTATTCTCCCACCGCTTCCGGTCTATAATCAATCACTTTCTGATGCTCATACTGCGGAAAAGGTTGCCCGTGCTCGCGTGGACACAGAGGAAACGAAACTGGCAATTCAAGGACGGCAGAAGCGCACTCGATACGCAACCGCCATGCTAAGAGATGGGGAGGAAGATGTCGCAAGAGGCAGCGACCAGAGAGACCAGAGAGAGCAGGCAAAACGGGAAAGAGCCGACCTTCGAGAAATGTTTGGCATTGACACAGATTCAGAACCGGAAGACGACCCTGAACAGGACGAGCGTTCTAGCCATGAAGACGAGGAAGATGCTGACGAGGAGGAGAGTATTTATGAGGACGAAGAAGAAGCTGAAGATGAAGACAGTACCAGTGAGAGTGGAGATGGAGATTCTAAAGACGACGGAGTTGCTGCTGCGAGTGATGATGGGAGTGCGAATGATTCCGACAACAGCGATGATGGTAGCAAAGGCTCTGAAGCACAAGCAGAAATCTCACCGAATTCACACCGAATC
>NW_008648989.1:118975-121149 GCF_000247585.1 Phytophthora nicotianae INRA-310 | reverse complement strand
TTGTACGCGAACTCGATGCTGTCGGCGAGTCCACGCCGTCCTTCGAAACCTCAACGATTACCAAATCTATACCAAATCCACCCAAAGTCTCACCGAATTCACAGCAGACGCACCTCACAAGTGTCGCCGCAGTGACGTGGTCATTCGCAAAGAGACCGGTAATTAATGGCATGACCAAGGCGCAGAGGAAGAAGGCGCACGCTCGAGCGGAAGCTGCCAGAGCACGTGAATTGACGGATAGATACAGAGAGGATAAAGCTTCCAAGGTAGTCACTTTTGACGATGTCGCCAAACTGCTGGACGGACCATACAGTGCCATGAAGGCGAAGGCAAAGATCGATGCGTTTGATCTCCCTACTGTTGAGATACAAGGAGCGCTCAGTGTGCGCCCCAAGGATGTTGACCAGGAGGTTCCAGTGATCAAAGCAATACCGCAAGCGCCTGCAATCATTGCAGCAATTGAAAACATCATGATCAAGCAAGATATCGATCTTCTGGCGTATTGGCCTGACTACGGATACGCGAATTTCGATCAGCTGGATACCATGGCTTCCCTTTTAGAAGCTCGATCTCGTTTCAGCTTGGTGGCGAGAACAACGGAGTGGATTGATGGCGTGGAGTGGTGTATTGCACATCTACGTGAGCCCTTCGCGGATACGAGCAACGTCACAAAGGTACTGTGCTCACAACTTTATACCGAATTCACACCAAAACTTACCGAATCTGTGGTGTTTGCAGAACGAGCACAAGTGGATGTGGAAGCTTTAAACCTCAGCGTTAATAAAATCCCCGGGGAGGTTGTGTCGGGGTACCAGCTTCTCGATTTCCGCGAAAACCTGTGGCTTCATACGGCGTCGATTCAAGTGTCGATGTTGGTGCTGCGCGATGAGTATCGCGGCGTCGGCATCATCAACCCTAGCTATCAAGACTTTAAACTTCCGGATCAAAGGCTGCGTACGGCTGATGGTTTTCGCGCAAGTGAACCCAAGAACGAGCGAATCATATGCATCTTCCATATTGATCGGCACTGGGTAACATTTCTTGTTGATCGAAACATTCATCCCAAGACAATGAAGGCGACATGTTACATGTTCGACCCTATGCAATCCTCCCACAACTACAACATCATCGAAAAGAGCGTTCGAGCGACGATTGAAGATCTGCTGCAACTACAAGATCAGGTTATCTATGAGAAAGTGAAATGGTGCAACCAACAGGATGGTAGCTCGTGTGGAGTATGGTGTATCGCAGTCTTGGAGATGCTCCTCGCTAAGAAGCCGTGGGACAAATGCATTTACGACCTCCTGCCTTATTTACGGATGCGCTTCCTACACAAGGCGCTGGTTTTCGTTGAGAGCAAGATTTAACTTCAACTTCAATACATTGTGTTCTCTGTGAAAAGCATTACCAAATTTAGTTACCAAAATTATACAGAAAGAAAATAGGACTCGCAAATAAACACCTAAGTCCCAGAATCCCCAAAAATAGACTTTGCTCTTTATTACTGCTCCATAATGGTGTATATTCGGAACACTAAATAGGAAAATAAAATATATTAACCCTAGTTAATGGGTAAGTATTTTACATCTGTTTTAATAGCTGTAGAGCCAGGTCTTGTGCACCGTTGTAAATTGATTTTTGTCCTTCTAGATTTTGTGGTAGGAGCATCGTCCGGAACCGTAATGGTGCGGGAAGGGTTCAGCGCTATGGCAAGACGGAGCTCGCAGTGCTGCATGGTAAGCAGAACTCGGACGATTACGCCTACACTATGTCCGAGTAGCTGCTGCCTTTTGCTAATCTTTCTATCAGCAGGACGGAGCGTCCATTCACTGGTTCAAGGAACAGGGGCGTGCATGTGCTTCCGTGGCCAGCCAGGTCTCCGGATTTAAATCCGATCGAGAATCTGTGGTCCATTTTGAGTCGGTGTGTTTACGCTAATGGTCGACAGTACGACAGCGTGAAAGAGCTCACTGCGGCTCTGCTGAGTACCTGGAATGCTATTGAGCCTCCATTCTTTTTGATTGACTGACTTCATGTCGATGATGCAAGAAGGTCATTAGAACACGGGGTGACAAAATAGACTACTAGTGTAGCCATTTCACTTTTTATCTTGTGGTTTGTATTGGGCTGGGTGGTCTTATTAATGGACGCAGACACAAATGTGGTGGCTTGTA
>NW_008648989.1:109142-116156 GCF_000247585.1 Phytophthora nicotianae INRA-310 | reverse complement strand
CAGACAAAGGGGCTAAAGGAGCTGCCCATTGTCTGCAGATTTCGGCTCCGTTCCTCAAAAAAGCGATCGAAATCGACTTGGTCGACCCTACAAAGGTACATGTAACGCCTCCGGGTGTGGATACAGACGTCGGAAACGTTATGGTGTCCATGGACGGTCTTCAAAAGAAGTACCAGTACGCAGATGGAGGCCACATACCGCTTGAAAAAGCCATTCGACATGCTTTAAAAAAAGAATTCGTCTTCTTCTACGATACTTCGAAACATGATGCGTCAGTCACGAGGCGACTTCGCAAGTACCTGGATCGACAATGGACTTGCATCTCGCCGATTGCCGAGAGCTGTTTGAGTCAACTAAGCAACTCCCAGAGAAGCCTCATTCATCCGAAGTCGAAGTACCAGATCGCGTGGTGGATGAATGCCAGTGGATGATTCGAGAGAGTGAGCTATGGAGTAGCCGTTCGATATTCTTCATCAAGTTTACAACAAAGCAATGGTTATTCTTTTAATGTACAACTACATGGACTCACAGTCAACATCTTTGGTGCAAAATATCATTTTGGATTGCTATTGGATCTGTGTTACTTTTTGCGATATTCAGGGCATCGTCGCTGCTTTAATCGTGTTATCCTCGCGCAGTTGCAGTTGACGGCGTAAAATCTTGCCCGACATCGTCTTAGGAATCGCGTCCACGAACTCAACTTGGCGGATGCGTTTGTACGGAGCTACTTTCTCGCCCACAAACGTCATGATCTCTTCAGGGGTGCTGGAAGCACCTTCCCGTAGCACCACAAACGCCTTCGGGATCTCTTCACTAGATTTCAAGTCTTTGCCACGCACACAGCAGGAGTCAACGACGGCTGGATGGCCGTGTAGAACGTCCTCCAGTTCAGCAGGGGCCACTTGATGTCCCTTGTATTTGATCATCTCCTTAACTCGGTCGACGATGAAGATGAAGCCATCATTGTCGATGTAGCCAACATCGCCAGTGTGGACGAAGCCATCCTGTGTGATCGACTTCTTGGTCTCTTCCGGGCTCTTGTAGTATCCCTCCATCATAGCGGGGGTATGAATCAACAACTCGCCCACTTCGTTCGCTCCCAATTCCTCTCCGTTGCTAAGTGATACTACACGAAGTTGAGAGTTAGGCAACAACTGACCAACCGAACCGGGTCGGTTGATCTCGTAAGCCGGCATCGTCACGGGTCCACACAGCTCGGTCATACCGTAGCCTTGGCCCACCTTGGCTCCAATACGCTTGAACACCGCCTCCTCCACCTCAGTACCCATAGGAGCTCCACCTGCGCCGATATATTTGAGGCAGGACAGGTCGTATTTGTCCACAATCGGGTGTTTGGCGAAGAACTGGACAATGGGCGGCGCCACATAAACGTTCCAGACTTTGTACTTGACAATGGCACTGAGGTATTCCTCCGGCATGAATTTAGGCAGGATGATCGTCCCCCAGCCACGGTAGAAGGCCATGTGGAACAGCAACGTGGACATGATGTGGAAGAACGGTAGTACAGTCATTGTGTACTCCATATCTTTCTCCGAATGACTGGACATCATGGCACCAGCGAACAATGCGCGTCCAGTCAGAAGCACACCTTTCGGTCGAGCAGTGGTGCCACTAGAGAAAGGCATAGCGACGATGGCTTCCGGGTCCACTGGAGGCAAGTTCGGGAACGGAATGTCCTTCGCTAGCATGTCCCTTGAAAAATAATACAATTAGTTAGCATAGCGGTAAGTAGGGAGTAGTAGTTTGATATTACGCACTCAATCGACATCAATTTGACGGAGATGTCGGCGTGTCCAATGGTGTAGACTCGGTTCAAGTCGATTCCGCTGATCGACGCAGCTTTAACGGCGATGTCCACCGTCTTGGCGTTAGTGATGATCGCAACGGACTGCAAGGATGGTTAAGTTAGTCAACCAGGGCAATGGACCTTTAATATGATAAATCATACCTCCGAGTGCTTCATTTGGTCAGCGAGTTCGTGTTCGTTAAACATCGGCGACGCGGTGGAGCACACGGCACCAAGGCGGGTTAGTGCCAGAAAGATAACCGGGTATTCCACGCAGTTAAACGAGTGCAGCGTCACAACCTGTAACAACAAATACACGAAGCTTTAGCGAATGCTTAACCATTGTTAAGCACCGGTGGCTACTTACATCTCCCTTCTTGATGCCCTCGGCAGCCAATGCAGCACAAATCTTCCGAGCTTGGTCGTGGACGTCCGCGAACGTCAGTGTTCGCTCGGTGATGGCGCAAATGTAGGCGGGTTTGTTTGGGATGTTGGCGGCATGCTCCTCGACCCAGTCCCAAGCTGTCTTGTCCTTGGGGATCGGAATCACGCCGTGTGGTGAAGAGAAGACCATTTCGATGGTCGGATAGATATCAATGAGTGCCGTGCAGACGACGAGTCAAAAGCAGAAATGAAGATGTTGCGTGTCATATCCCCCCAAGGTTTCATGGCCAAGCATGCTGTGGTGCATGGCATGCATGCAGCGCCTTGCAGGCCGATTGCAGAGGTCAAACAAAGAGCTCACGCAGTGAAGAGACCATCAGAGACCACCCGTGGCCTCATGACCATCGACTGCTTGTCAAGGTGTCCGGGGCTCGTCTGACGTGGTCATCCAGCAGTGCTGGACCTGCACGTGCGAGGCCATGGCCTCCCAGATGGAGCAAAGGTGTCCACAGTAATATTACTAGTGGTGGTTGGTGATTCACTACAGTACCTGCATACGTTACGCAGTTTGTGATGAAGAGAACCACGAAGATTAAGTATTTTTTTTTTTTCACGTTGAAGTGAGAGTCCACCATTGGTGTCTTGGTCTTATGATCTTGTCTGGTGTGGGCGGTGGCGGTCGTTGAATCTTCATCAAGAACAAACAAACGCTTACCGACAATATTCCAGTTAAATTTGATTCCTGGTTGTTTACAACCGACACCCCCTTACTTGCTGCATCTTCTTGTCTTCTACTAATTGCAGCTTCCGTCGAAGGATTTTACCTGACAAACTCTTCGGAATAGTGTGGGCGAACTCTATCTCACGTACTCGTTTGTAGTCCGCCACCTTGGCAGCAACAAAGGTGATCAATGCGTCACTTGTCAACTCTTCTCCCTTCTTGAGCACTACGAACGCCTTGGGGATCTCTTCCCCAGTATCCAAACTTCGACCACGTACACAGCACGAATCAACGACTGATGGATGAGAGTTCACCACGTCCTCGACTTCTGCCGGGGCTACCTGGTGTCCCTTATACTTGATGAGCTCCTTTAGTCGATCCACAATGAAAATGTAGCCATCGTCATCGATGTAGCCAAGGTCACCAGTCCGAAGGAATCCATCTTCTGTGAAAGCTGCACGAGTTGCCTCCGAGTTGTTGTAGTATCCCTTCATCATCGTTGGAGTACGGAACAATAGCTCTCCTGTTCTATTCGCTGGTAAATCTTCTCCAGTCTCGAGATCTTTCACCTTCAGCTCCGTATTGGGGTGCAACGTGCCTGAAGACCCAGCTCGAACGATAGCCGGGTATGATCGACAGCCACAGCCTACGAACTCTGTCATCCCATAGCCTTGCAACACTTGGATACCAAGACGCTCCATGACAGCGCGTTCGACTTCTTTGCCTAGTGGCGCTCCTCCAGACTTCACATACTTAACGTGGGAGAGATCGTACTTGGCTACAATGGGGCTTTTAGCCAGGAACGTGACAAGTGGCGGGGCGAGGTTGATCATGTCTAGCTTGTATTTCTCCACCATTCGCAGGAACGTTTCGGGTGTGAATCCAGGTAATACGATCATTACCTTTCCGTGGTACAGCGTGACGTGGAAATTCATGGTCATCATGATGTGGAAGAAAGGCAACATACCTAGAACGGGTTCTGTCTTGCTCTCCCTGTAGCCTGGGATCATTCCAGACGCGTACATTGCACGTGCCGTGAGCTCCACGCCCTTCGGACGGCCTGTTGTACCGCTGGAAAACGGCAACGTCACGACTTGCTTCGAGTCGATAGGCGGGATGTCCGGGAACGGCAGGTTCATTGCGATTAAATTCCTATAAACAAATAGGATAAGCTTTCACTGTATCAACATGTACTATCATAACGTACTCAATTGACTGTAGTTCTGAAGAACAATCAGCTTGACCAAGCGTGTACACCCGTGAAAGCAGGATACTACACAGTCCAGCGGCCTCCACCGCAACGCTGGTGAACTTCTTGTGCGAAATAATGGCAACCGCCTTCAAAACAACGAAGTTAGTTAGAGAATACATGTAGCCATCTTTTTCTTGGAACTTACTTCAGCGGTCATAATCTGGGTAGCCAGCTCCTGGGCGTTAAAGAGCGGGGATGACGGTGAACAGATCGCTCCGAGACGATTAAGCGCCAGGAATACCACAATGTACTCGAGACAGTTGAATGAGTGCAAGATCACAACCTGTAGCAGCACAACGTTGGAATTTTGCAGCTAATACGGGGCAGCATTACCACGTACGTCACCCTTTTTGAGACCGTTGGCTGCTAAACCTGCACACAGTTGCTTAGCTTGGCGGTGAAGCTCCGCGAAAGTTAGTGTCTTCTCCGTGAGCCCGCAGATGAACGCCGGTTTGTCGCCTTTGGTGTTCGCATGTTGCTCCACGACGTTCCAAATCGATGCGTCGTCCGGGATCGGGAGCGTCGGGCACCTGGACCTGAAGATCATCCGTAAGGGTGACCGGACGCAACGGAGACGCAGAATTCGCTGCGAAGACCGAAATGATGACAAAGCCAAGTGCGAATCAACAGGGTGCCCCTTTTTAGCACCAATCACTCGACAAGAACGACAGTAACGTGAAAGCGGAACAATTCATTCGTCATGGCGTTAAAATGTACTACATGGTCAACTACATTAGGCTCAACCTCTCCTGTCATAGACGGCTCTTAATTGATCTCGCCGCCGCTACCTTTTTATCCTGTTCGAGCTGCAGTTTGCGTCGTAGAATCTTGCCCGACAGACTCTTCGGAATGACGTCGATGAACTCCACTTCGCGCACCCGCTTGAAGCTCGCCACTTTGGACGCTACATATTCCATCAACGCGTTGGACGTGAGCGGTTCATCTCCGCTGAACTTACGCACCACAAAGACTTTAGGGATCTCACCACCCGTCTCCAAGTCAAGTCCCCGCACGCAGCACGAGTCAGCGACTTGAGGGTGCGAGTTCACTACGTCCTCGATCTCAGCAGGTGCAACCTGGTGGCCCTTATACTTGATAAGCTCCTTGAGTCGATCGACAATGAAGATGTAGTCATCCTCATCGATGTAGCCTACATCACCGGTGCAAATGAAGCCATCGTCCGTGAAAGCTTCACGAGTAGCTTCTGGGTTGTTAAAGTAGGCTTTCATCGCTCCTGGCGACCGGATCAACAGCTCTCCACGTTGATTTACAGGTAAGTCGACTCCTGTTTCAATACATCGCACTCGAAGTTCCGTGTTGGGGAGTAGTTTTCCAGCTGAGCCTTTACGATATTCCGTTCGGGAGGTGTGAGTAGCAGAACCAGCAAGTTCCGTCATGCCGTAGCTTTGAAGAACTGGGAGTCCAAGACGGTTCTGAATGGCATCAAAGAGTTCGCCGCCTAAAGATGCAGCTCCAGAGGCCAGTCGGTTCAACGAGGATAGGTCGTATTTGTCTACAAGAGGATGTTTCGCCAAGAACTGGACGATCGGTGGGACGACGTAGACTGTATCAAGTTTGAAGTTCTCGATGACTCGTAGGAAGCTCCCAGGCTCGAATCGAGGCAACACGATCATGGCGATCCGTTTGAAGATCGTCACGTGGAAGATCATGGTCGCTGCGATGTGATAAAATGGCAGTACGGCGAGGATGTAGTCTGCATCGACATCAAGAGCAGACACACGAGCACCGCAAGCGTACATGGATCGAGCTGTGAGCTCCACGCCCTTAGGACGACCAGTAGTGCCGCTTGAAAATGGTAGCAACACGACGTCGTCAGGGTTGATACGTGGGAGACTCGGGAATGGCAGGTTCAGCTCAATCAGAGCTCTGGGGACACAATCAACGGTTTAGTTGGAATACAGGACGAGGTGGGGCCTACTTACTCGATGGTTTGCAATCCAAGGGCCCCTTTGGCGTGTCCAAGTGTGAACATCCGATTGAGTGGGATGCCAACACGTCCTGCAGCCTGAGTAGCCATCTCAGCGAATGCCACGTGCGAGATCACTGCGGATGCCTGGAACTAATGAGTTAGTGACGAGATTTGGTGGAGCATGACACTATAACTGTACCTTTGAAGCGCGCATTTGGTCCCCGAGTTCGTCGCTGTTAAAATGTGGCGACGACGGGGAACAAATTGCACCCAAACGGTTCAACGCCAAGAACACGATAGGGTACTCCAGGCAATTGAACGAGTGCAAGATTACGATCTGTACCGATAACATTGCGGTTGGTACGGTTTAGTACAGAATTGCACCAAAAGAGAAAACTTACGTCTCCTTTCTTGATGCCGTTCGCGTAGAGCCCAGCGCAAATGCGTTGAGCCAAGTTGAAAACCTCTGCGAACGACAGCGTTCTCTCGGACATCCCACAGACAAGTGCAGGTTTGTCCCCATTCTCATGCGCATGTTGTTCCAACTTGTTCCAGATTGCTGCGTCGTCTGGGATCGAGACGTCGGAGTGCGGCGACTTGAAGATGATAGACATCGAAGACGAATTCACTAGTCGTGACGAGAAAGGGTTGGCTCGAAAATGGCGAATTGAAAAGTGAATCCAAGAAGCTAACAACAGTTTAGCTTCCTGCTTAGGATAATCAAAAATCTTGATTATCAGAAAAGTGGCTTCGAATGGCACCAGATTCGATACGACAAGAATGACACCAGCATTGTTTATAAAGTACTACTGGTACGTGCTTCACTTATTCCAAGACTCAACTCACTCAACTGCATATAGCAGCACTTACAGACGACTTTGCATCGCCTTAATCTTCTCATTCTGACGGATCTGCAGTTC
>NW_008648989.1:104530-106512 GCF_000247585.1 Phytophthora nicotianae INRA-310 | reverse complement strand
TACTTGATCAACTCCTTGAGTCGATCAACGATGAAGATGTAGCCATCCTCATCAATGTACCCAACATCTCCGGTGCGGACGAAGCCATCTGCAGTGAACGTAACCCGATTTGCCTCAGGGTTCTTGTAGTACCCCTTCATCAGTGCGGGGGTACGGAACAGCAGCTCTCCAGTCTGATTCACGCCCAGATCCTCATCCGTCTCAAGGTCCTTCACCTTCAACTCCGTGTTCGGATGCAGCGTACCGGACGCACCATCACGGTACGTTGTCGGGTACGAGCTGGTAGCACAACCAGCAAACTCCGTCATACCGTAACCTTGCAGCACTCGGATGCCCAATCGCTGCATGACTGCGTGCTCCACCTCCTTACCCAAAGGTGCTCCCCCTGAGTTCACATGAGTCACATGAGAGAGGTCGTACTTGTCTACGATCGGGTGTTTAGCCAAGAACGTGACAAGGGGCGGGGCGAGGTTCAACTTGGTCATCTTGTACTTCGCCACAGTGCGCAGGAAAGTTTCAGGGTCGAACCCGGGTAACACTACCATGGTTACACCTTTGTAGAGGGTTACATGGAAGATCATTGTAGCCATGATGTGGAAGAACGGCAACATACCCAACACGTACTCGAGATCAGCTTCACGGTACGCCGGTAGGAGTCCACACGCATACATTGCACGTGCCGTTAACTCCACGCCCTTAGGACGACCAGTAGTGCCGCTAGAGAACGGTAGTGTCACTACCTGGTTCGTATCAATTGGAGGGATATTCGGGAACGGCAGGTTCTGTGCGATAAGGCCTTCAATGGTTTTAAGACCCGAAGGACCCTCAGCTTGACCGAGTGTATACACTCGCGAGAGTGGCAGACGTCGTAGTCCAGCGGCTTCTACTGCCACTTTGGCGAATTTCTTGTGCGAAATGACTGCAGCAGCTTCAGCAATCTCGATCTGGTCAGCCAGTTCCTTGCCATTGAAAAGTGGCGAGGACGGGGATATGATGGCCCCGAGGCGGTTGAGCGCTAGGAATACAACGACGTACTCGAGGCAGTTGAAAGAGTGCAGGATCACGATGTCGCCCTTCTTGAGGCCATTGGCCGCGAGTCCTGCGCAGACTTTTTTCGCCTGTTCGAGTAGCTCTGCGAAGGTGAGGGACCTCTCTGTGATGCCGCAGATGAAGGCCTTCTTGTTCCCGATGGTGCGTGCATGATCCTCGACCACTTTCCAGATGGAAGCGTCGTCCGGAATGGGTAACGTGGGGAGGCGGGAGCGGAAGATCATGGGGCTGGTTGACACCGAGGACGCGAATACTGAAATGACACGTTTACCCAAGCAGAGGATGTTAAACAGTTTTGCATGGTATCCGACATGGGATTGGTTAAAAACAAGGAACAAGTGGATAACTTCAACCTGAGCATCGTTGAAATGCGATGTCGACTCAACGTCCTTGAATTCGGACCCGTGCTTACGTCAAAATGACGGCGCCCAGACTCTGGGCCAGAAGCCCGAAAGTGTCAGCGAGGAACTAAAACAGCGTCATGAATCAACGAGAACTTATATCCTACAAGTTGTCAGGTTTCTAAAGGAGTGTGTATAGGAACTGTTCAACTAAGCTTCTGGAGAGGACGTGTTCAGCTGCTACAACAGACCAAAGCGTACTCACTGCATTTGGTGGTGGACCAGCCAAAGATACACCACTACAGCTTTAGAGGTCTAGTAATAAGTCTGGTTGCATGAAAGAGAGACGAATCAAACCTACTGCTCTTCCCAAGTAGCAGATTGTACTAGTGGTGTGAGTTCGTTTTCGTTGTTTCGCTACCAAATTGGGTTGGTGTGGTTTGTCATTAGCTTGTCGTTATCCTATATGAATCCGCTTTCTTACATACTACTTCGAAGTACGGAGTATGATATCCAAGACTGCCAGTTCAGAGCACCCAATGAGTCGAAGCACGAGGTTTTGACGACAGTACTGTTTCCACATTACTTTAA
>NW_008648989.1:101402-104430 GCF_000247585.1 Phytophthora nicotianae INRA-310 | reverse complement strand
GTATACACTCGCGAGAGTGGCAGACGTCGTAGTCCAGCGGCTTCTACTGCCACTTTGGCGAATTTCTTGTGCGAAATGACTGCAGCAGCTTCAGCAATCTCGATCTGGTCAGCCAGTTCCTTGCCATTGAAAAGTGGCGAGGACGGGGATATGATGGCCCCGAGGCGGTTGAGCGCTAGGAATACAACGACGTACTCGAGGCAGTTGAAAGAGTGCAGGATCACGATGTCGCCCTTCTTGAGGCCATTGGCCGCGAGTCCTGCGCAGACTTTTTTCGCCTGTTCGAGTAGCTCTGCGAAGGTGAGGGACCTCTCTGTGATGCCGCAGATGAAGGCCTTCTTGTTCCCGATGGTGCGTGCATGATCCTCGACCACTTTCCAGATGGAAGCGTCGTCCGGAATGGGTAACGTGGGGAGGCGGGAGCGGAAGATCATGGGGCTGGTTGACACCGAGGACGCGAATACTGAAATGACACGTTTACCCAAGCAGAGGATGTTAAACAGTTTTGCATGGTATCCGACATGGGATTGGTTAAAAACAAGGAACAAGTGGATAACTTCAACCTGAGCATCGTTGAAATGCGATGTCGACTCAACGTCCTTGAATTCGGACCCGTGCTTACGTCAAAATGACGGCGCCCAGACTCTGGGCCAGAAGCCCGAAAGTGTCAGCGAGGAACTAAAACAGCGTCATGAATCAACGAGAACTTATATCCTACAAGTTGTCAGGTTTCTAAAGGAGTGTGTATAGGAACTGTTCAACTAAGCTTCTGGAGAGGACGTGTTCAGCTGCTACAACAGACCAAAGCGTACTCACTGCATTTGGTGGTGGACCAGCCAAAGATACACCACTACAGCTTTAGAGGTCTAGTAATAAGTCTGGTTGCATGAAAGAGAGACGAATCAAACCTACTGCTCTTCCCAAGTAGCAGATTGTACTAGTGGTGTGAGTTCGTTTTCGTTGTTTCGCTACCAAATTGGGTTGGTGTGGTTTGTCATTAGCTTGTCGTTATCCTATATGAATCCGCTTTCTTACATACTACTTCGAAGTACGGAGTATGATATCCAAGACTGCCAGTTCAGAGCACCCAATGAGTCGAAGCACGAGGTTTTGACGACAGTACTGTTTCCACATTACTTTAAAGTAGATTACGCTTCTAGAGATTACGATTACGCTACGTTGATTTCTCACAAATCGGATCGTTTTTCAAGGAAAATGGCAATGCTATTTGGCACCGATTCAAGCAGCGAGTATGTGATTTCAACCACTTGGTTCGCAGCAAGCCAGTGCAGCATTACCAATGCAAAGGAATCCGAACGTTGAGCCAGTTGAGTGGACCATCTAAGACCTACTTGTGGGTCGATAGCGTCGACAAAATCACACAAAAGAAGTATCAGAGCCTTGAGAGCACCGATGTAGAGCTTGACAGACAAAGAAACCAGACCACAACGAGAAGAATGTTAAGACAGAGCTCAACTACACCTTCGGTGCACAATAGGGTACTCTAGCGCGGGGCCGACTTGGAAGCTGTCACACTGTTAATGAAAACATACATTACTGGAGAAATATAAATCCAGAGCACAACATGCACAGCCTTCTCCAGGCCTACTTGATACGATTTAAGCTGCAAGACCAACACAGAAGTGTAATAGGACAGACGGACGGCGTCAAGTCGCGTCTTATTTGCTTTCCTATAGAACTTTTTGTTTAAAAAAACTTCTTTAGGAAAAACAAATAAAAATCAAATAGAAGGCCACTTTACCACCACGCAGCTCAAATCGATCTTAAAGCAGCAACCAACTGTAATAGCACTGAGCAATGTTTCATGCTTCATAGCCAAGTCCACCCTTTCGACAGGTTTGAAACAGACTCGTCCCGATCACAACCTCCAAAAGAAAGCACACCCATAAGGACAAGCAAAACCAAAAATCGGAAGAGATTGGTAACGGATGGATGGAGATTTTCAGGCTAGCTGGTAAAAGTTGCAGATAGCTCGGGAAATGGCAGATGCTGTACACTATTGTAGAGCAGGTTTTGGGCGTCATGACATGTATCTGGGATACTTAGATCTACATGATACAGTAAATGTTACCCAGAACATACAGTAATGACCGATATCTACGATGCACTTCTTGGCATGTGCTCGTACCTGTATCCGGATAATATCAACTCGAAAATTGGAGTCAAAACTTCTTGCCATTTAGTCCTTCTGTTGTTGCCACCTTCAACAATTCTAAACACCAGTCATTTTTTTTAACTCAAACCACCAACACATTATGTGGCGAATAGCTACATGTATGCATAACCTTTGCGGTAAAGCAGCAATTCGCAGCTGGAAGGCTTTGTCACCAGAGAACTTCTTTGAATCCACAGGGGTAGCACCATCGCAAGTGATCACGGACACAACATCTTCAGATGGAAAGTTGAAGCCGCTTGCTCGTCCGCACAACAAATCATTCGAATACCTAGTTGCCAACTATTAGTAGTTGCTGGGAAACGTAAAATGTACTGGTGAACTACTTTGGAATCTACAGTCGAGTATACAGATACCTTGCTCGCGATCGTAGGAAAGATCAAAGGGCGACTTGCATTACAATTCTAGACTACATGTATTACTGTAAGAACTGCATGTAGGATCTCTAGTTTCGGATACTGCATGCATAAGTACTTCACGCGTCAGTAGTGTGCTCGGCACTGAGGAACTCTATTATAAAACTAAATCTTCCAGCAACATTAGCGTTACCAGTGGTAGATAGTGGTAACTTACCACTAAGAACAATCACACGATTCAAGTTTTTTTGTGCGTTTTTCACAAACGTCTGGGATTTCCAACCAAGATGGGGAGTGCCTCTGCGCTACAATTTCGATAGTCATCCCTGCTATCCTGGCGGCAATTGGCCGCTTCGATCGCACAGCGAACAGGGGAAATTCTATCTTCCGATGCGCATGGAGGTTACGGTGTTTGCAACCCCCACTGACAATCCCTCGGTTCATTTCGGAAAAACTCTGCTTCGACGCAGGACACTAT
>NW_008648989.1:97700-101302 GCF_000247585.1 Phytophthora nicotianae INRA-310 | reverse complement strand
GTAGAGCAGGTTTTGGGCGTCATGACATGTATCTGGGATACTTAGATCTACATGATACAGTAAATGTTACCCAGAACATACAGTAATGACCGATATCTACGATGCACTTCTTGGCATGTGCTCGTACCTGTATCCGGATAATATCAACTCGAAAATTGGAGTCAAAACTTCTTGCCATTTAGTTTTTCTGTTGTTGCCACCTTCAACAATTCTAAAAACCAGTCTTTTTTTTAAACTCAAACCACCAACACATTATGTGGCGAATAGCTACATGTATGCACAACCTTTGCGGTAAAGCAGCAATTCGCAGCTGGAAGGCTTTGTCACCGGAGAACTTCTTTGAATCCACAGGGGTAGCACCATCGCAAGTGATCACGGACACAACATCTTCAGATGGAAAGTTGAAGCCGCTTGTTCGTCCGCACAACAAATCATTCGAATACCTAGTTGGCAACTATTAGTAGTTGCTGGGAAACGTAAAATGTACTGGTGAACTACTTCGGAATCTACAGTCGAGTATACAGATACCTTGCTCGCGATCGTAGGAAAGATCAAAGGGCACGACTTGCATTACAATTATAGACTACATGTATTACTGTAAGAACTGCATGTAGGATCTCTAGTTTCGGATACTGCATGCATAAGTACTTCACGCGTCAGTAGTATGCTCGGCACTGAGGAACTCTATTATAAAACTAAAATCTTCCAGCAACATTAGCGTTACCAGTGGTAGATGTAGTGGTAACTTATCACTAAGAACAATCACACGATTCAAGTTTTTTTGTGCGTTTTTCACAAACGTCTGGGATTTCCAACCAAGATGGGGAGTGCCTCTGCGCTACGATTTCGATAGTCATCCCTGCTATCCTGGCGGCAATTGGCCGCTTCGATCGCACAGCGAACAGGGGAAATTCTATCTTCCGATGCGCATGGAGGTTACGGTGTTTGCAACCCCCACTGACAATCCCTCGGTTCATTTCGGAAAAACTCTGCTTCGACGCAGGACACTATGAATCTCCGTCGATTCGCAGCCTCCGCTTTTGTGGGCTTATTGGGTCTTGCGTCCATTGCCCCGCACATGGAGGTACAGGCTCAGGAATGTACAGCCAAGGAAAATACATTCGGCTTTCTCGTGGACGCTCTACCTGCGGACTTCGGTCTCAACACTTGCGTTGCTAATAACGTCGGAACAATCGCTTTGGCTGTTGCGAGCACTCTTTTCAGCAGTTGTGGCGCTTTGGATATCTACGATATCGTCAAGAATGAAGACTTCAAGGGGTTAATGAACTTGTTCAAATCCATTGCTGCCAAACCCGCTGACATTTCTCCGCTCATCTACAAGTACATGGCCGCTCAAAACGACGACAGTGTGGACAATTTGTGCGATGCCTTTAGTGGAGCTCTTGGACCGTGCGGTGAAAAGGTTATTCCGAAACTCCTTCCAGCGTTCCAAAAAGACGACGTGTGCTGCGCTGACATCAGTGATCTCATTGATTTACTCAACATCGTCGTGCCTGCCGATAAGAGCATGGAGTTTTTCATAGTTAACGAGCTCATTGACGGCTTTAACAGGTTTTTATGTTCCAAGAAAGGAGACGCGTCGTGCGGTCTCGACATGTTTTCGCAGTTGACGAAGATGTACACAGTGGAAAACTTCGATTTCTTCCAGCACATGGTGCTCCCGTTCATGACTATCGGAGGGGGAGAAGAGTGCTCGGGATTGTCGGGCAACCCCTACAAGGACACGGCGTCACAGGCATCGGGTACCACCATCAACTTCGGATGTTGCGTTCATCAGATGCGTCCGTTTATCCAGACAATTCAAGCTGCGGTTAAGTACATCACCAACGATGAAACCTGGGATATCCTAAGTGGCATGGTGTCGTTCAAGGCTCCTAAGGGTGGCTTCGTTGACACGCTTACAGGAACCAAGACTTGCGAGTTCGACGGTGATTCGTGTGATGACCCCAAGGGTATGGCTGATGATCTGGAAATGACACGTAAACCTGGTGGGAAAAACCCGGGCAAGAACGACCTTATTGATACAGACTGCAAACTTGTGGACAAGTGCAGTGGAGACAAATCCGTGTGTAGTCAAGTGTGCGACAGAGGCTCAGTTGCTGTCCCGGAATGGCTCAAATCGACTCTGGCTTACCAGCGCAACTTGGCGTTCAGTGGGCCGTTCTGTTACGCACAGATCCCAGCTTCACACAACAGCGCTATCACACTCGCTGATGGCTTTGGAAACCGCGATCAGCTCTTCAACAAGAACTTGAATCCGGATAAGTGGTGGTCGTACCTTAAGACCAATAACCAGGTGCTGAGTATGACCGACCAGCTCGATATTGGAATTCGGTTCCTCGAGATTGACACGCATTTTTTCCTCAATGATCTCCGCACGGGCCACTGCGGTTCTCTGGGCTCAGAGGCTGTCGCGGGATTCTTTGGCACGTTAGGCAAAACACTCGGTAACTACGGCACGTACAATTGGGGCCCTGAACTATTGGGTTGCTTCCCGTCGATTTCAGGTATTAAGTCATCGGAGCAACCTTTGACAAAGGATTCCTTGGACGAGATCAAGGCGTGGCTGAACGCGAACCCCACAGAGTTTGTCGTCGTGTACTTGGATACTGGTGCAGACATCAAACGATCGGACAAATTCGGCGTCATTGACACTCTGTTTACCGATACCTTTGGAGATTTGCTCGTCCCGCTGAAGGCACTTGATGACTTGGCCAAGGGCAAGTGGGCTGGTGGCAGTATCAACGAGTTTATCAATGCTGGACACCAGGTGCTGGCCCTTACAAACACTAAGACCAAAGCTGCTTACAGTCTGTACGACATGTGCACTGCCGAGAAGGATCTCACGGTCGAGTTCATCGATGACCTGCCCGACGCTAAACGGCTCATTAACGGTATTGCTATCTACAGCAACACGAACTGGATCCGGTCGTGGTCGGAGCAGATTCGCTACATTTCGCTTGCAGCGTCGGGAACCCTCACGAGGAAATTCCCAGTGTTCTTGGACGCTAAGAGTATCCCCAACTATCTGCGGTGGAATGTGAACCTTATCGCACAGGATAATGCGGATATCGCCAAGATGGCTGCAACGGTTTGGTCATGGGCAGAAAAGGAACCAAGCACTACAGTGGAAGACGCATATGTGCTCATGGACGTCAATGGCCGTTGGGTAGCTAGCACAGACGCGAAGAAGAGCTCACGAGCGTGCTGGGACGGCGCGAAGCTAGCGTGGTCCATCGTTGCATTTGCCAAGGATTGTCCTGCTGGAACAGCCTTTAAAGCCCCGACGGATCCGTACCAGAATTATTTACTGCACGAAGCGCTCAAGGCCCAGAAGATCGCAGACACGTCGCTCGTGATCAACGCGACGTTGACGGCAGTAGGAGCACCTACTCCCGTGCCTTCTGTGGTGGCAGTCGTCACAGACGCTGCACCTGCTCAAACCGACACCGGTGGCTCTGCACCTGCTCAAACTGACACTGGCGGCTCTGCACCTGCTCAAACCGAGGCGAACAAGACGTCTAATGCATCACCGCTCTGCAGAACGGAAGGCGGGTGTGGTGGTAAATAGGGTGGCAAAT
>NW_008648989.1:95094-95900 GCF_000247585.1 Phytophthora nicotianae INRA-310 | reverse complement strand
AAGACTCGATCCCGGCGAAGCGCAAACTTCCCGTAGACGGCCTCAAGCCGCTCGCGCTGGTCTGTAAGTCCTGGTATAGATTCACCAACGAGGTTCTGGCGGCTCTGCACCTGCTCAAACCGAGGCGAACAAGACGTCTAATGCATCACCGCTCTGCAGAACGGAAGGCGGGTGTGGTGGTAAATAGGGTGGCAAATGTAATAAAGTTAATGTTAGCGTTCGCGTTAGAGTGTTTTGCTGTAAAATCACTCTTTCTGTTAGCGCAACATATGCGCTTCATTAGCGCAACTCAAGTTCAAATTGCAATTGGAGAAGATGGAGCGCGTGCCAAGTCTGCCGCTGCCGTTGTTCTCGAGCATTGTGAGCTTCGCCGTGCAGGACTACACGGATCAAGTCCTCCCGGAGACTCGCCGCATCCATCTCGCCTTCAACCGCCTCAAAGATCTGTCGTTAGTCTCCAAGACATGGTATTCTTCAGTCCGTGAACTTGTGTATCAGTTCCAACGGTCAACATTTACGCTCAAATTTCAGACTGCGAGTCGACACGAGTTGCTAGCAATGAGGCGAAAAGTGTTGGAGAGAGGGAGATACGTCACAGATTTGAGAGTCTCTATGGGAGACGTGAGTTCTTTTGGCGAATACTTCCGACGAGGACACCGTCTCCCTGCCAACTTGGACACGTTGGAGCTCGAGTGGGACGCGCTCATCGCCCCCATGCCCGGTTTACGGCGCCTCGACTTGTCTGAGATGCCACTAAGCAGTCCCCATACGCAGAAGGTGGTGGAGGCTGCGACGAAGTACTGTAG
>NW_008648989.1:87913-94709 GCF_000247585.1 Phytophthora nicotianae INRA-310 | reverse complement strand
ACGAGCTGGATAAGGAAGCTGGTACAATGGCTAGGACTAATATTGTCCATGTTAGCCGGGAGGGCTATGGATGGTATGCGAGAGATCCCAGCACGGCTCTCTTGGGTTGCCCTGGCTTGGAGGAGCTGGAAATCGCTCTCTATCACCCTCTTGACGACGACGACGAAGACGAACCAAGCGTTCGAGACCCGGAATACTTTCCTGACGAAGAAGTTATTGAGAAGAGCAGTTTTAACGATCACTTTTGGGAGACACTGGTTGCCAACTGCCCACTCATTAATCGCATCGCGTTGTGGGAGGTTGTCGAAGGACTGGAGCTCGCACACATTCACTCATTTACGGACCGTGGGCTAGTAGCATTGTCACAGCTGAAATATCTGGATTTCATGGAATTGCGGCCAATTAACTGCACGGGCAATGGTCTTTTTGATTTTTTAAATGGATTTTCCGATGAATTTTCTGGACAACGCACGTTTCAGATTTGTGTGGGTGGGAAATCCATTATGCCGGAGTTCGAGCGAACCGACATGGACTTCTATGATGCAGTCATGAGTTTACTTACTCGAATCGCGTCCACACCTGCAAATGAGCTGCACTTTTCGCAGCAGAGGATTGTGTTACGTTTGAAGAACGCGATCACCAACCCAGTAGAGAAAGAATGGAGTGCGACTTACCTTGATAGCCTCAAGAAGCTAGTGGCTCGCGTCAAGGAAGCACACCTGTCTCTTCACATACGCGTTACTATGCATGCGTACAATCGGAAGAGTTTCAAGAGTATTCTCGAACTGGGCTTGTATGCCGCACACGCTGAGCCGAGTTACTGGTTTGGCTGGGACGACGAGGAAAGTAATCGCGACGTCGTGTTCGTGAACCGTGGTGGTAGAATTTATCCTGATGACGATACAGACACACCAGTTCGCGAAAATGTCGATGCCAGCGACAGCGAGTTCGATGAAGATAGTGATGACGACATATCCGATGTTGATTTGGTGCTGTAGTGAATTGTAAGATGAACATCTATGTAGTGTAACTCGTGATTGTACTGTTTAAAAAAAAAATGAACTCATTTTTTTGTGAAAAACACAAAATCTGAGCCATATAAAGACAAACATTATGTGCACCAAACTCACTTTGCAAATTGCAAATGGAGCTGGTGCATCTTCCGTTTCCGATTGTACAGAACATTATCGCGTTTGCCGTGCCCGGATATGCGAATTACGAACCCCCAGAGTGGCGCAACAGGCGGGTCACATCGGTACTCAAGAGTCTGAAGCTGGTGTCCAAGGCGTGGGCTGCTCTAATGGGCGAAATAGTCCACCAGTATCAGGATACGACGTTAATCCTTCGATTCAAGCCATACTGGACACCAGTGGAACTGCAACACATGTACCAAAATGCGACTGACAGAGGGTCACAGATCGCGGAATTAATCGTGTCAATGGGCACAATTGACCGCTGGTCTCACTATTTTAACATGCCATTTGGCTTGTGGGATACTGTGGAGAACGTCGACATCGACTGGCCCAGAATCTTCGCCAACTTGCCAACACTCAAGACATTGAACCTTGAGGCAATGTATATCAATAGTCGCCATGTTATTGGTGCACTGGATGCTGCTGCTATTCACTGTTTCAATTTGGAGACTTTGGTACTTCCAGCCCAACAGTTTGGAGGAGGCGACGAAAGCATTCAAGCGGTTCTGAAGAAGCTGTACACGGCGATGAAGAGATGGAGAGTGCATGGAAATAATGGAGGACTGAGGCACTTAAAGGTTCCCCTTAGAACCTACAGGGAGAAATTTAAGACTAGTAGAGAGTTTTTTGATAAGGTGGTGAAGAATTGTCCAAATGTGGAGTATCTGGACGGCTACAAGGCGTCTTTATCGAAGACAGATGGCCTGACATGCAATGATGCGTGGCTGCTGACGTTAGAAGACTGGGAAAAACTCAATGTGACGTGCACAAAGTTGCGCGAATTTGACTGGGTGGTTGCTCCGTTTGGCGACCCATTCTTTCGCGTTTTCGGCGAGCACGTTAAGCCGCAGATGAAAAAATTAACTTTTGGAGTGAACATGCGATGGAGTTGGCGACTCTACTTTCATGGCTGCAGTAAAGCTGCAGATATGCCCCCAGATGAAGAATGGGAAGACGATAACTATTGCGACCGTCAAGGCTACGGACTCCATGCTACTGACCCTGCTGCTGCCCTCAAAGGATGTCCCATGCTGGATGAGTTGGTTGTCAAACTGTACCATGCCGTTGGTCGAGGAATGTATATTCCTCCGGATATGGGCGATGTCAATGAATTCCCGGTAGTGGAAATGGTCAATCAAGACATATTCGATGACCATTTTTGCGAAACTTTGGCCTCCCAGTGTCCATTCCTCACTCAGTTTGTGATTCAGGAGGTGGGCGAATATTTCAATCGAAAAGAACTGAAACCAATTTCGACCTTCACGGATCGAGGACTGATGGCGCTTACTCAGCTTAAATATCTGCGATTTCTCCAACTTCGCAGCGTCAACTGTACGGGTATAGGCATTCTCGACTTTCTGAATGCCCAATCGAGTGAGTTTACTGGTAATCGAAGTTTTGAAATTTCGGTTGGGGGATGCCCGGAGGACTCGATGTTAGAATTTTACGAGTTGGTTAAGGAGTTGCTGTCTCAGCTCGCAGATACCTCGGATCTGCCGTGCGCTCAGCAGAAATTTGCGTTACGTATTGAGAATTGGAGCTATAACTCTCGCAACTCGGTTGATCCCATCTGGAGCAAGACGTACCTGAGTGAATTGGAGGAGCTTATGAGCCGCGTGAAAGATGCCCATCCATCCCTGCGTCAACATGTTGTTACAATGGACCGCAGCGGGAAAAGTTTCTCGAGAATAGCCGAATTTGGACTGTACACTGTTCACATGGAGCCTTCAATTTACTGCGGCTGGGAAGACTGGGAACAAGAGGGGGAGAATGAGGGCGTAACGATAGTGGAGCGCGAAGACTTGTTACCGCCAGACGACAGAAGCTTTGACGAAAATGCGAGCGACTTTTATGGTTACGACGACGAATACCTTGACGGTGACTTTTACGATGGAGAAGGCGAGAGCGACATTGACTCCGAGTACCTTGAGGACGATAGCGACTTTGAGATGTAGGTGACAGCAACGACGACTTCGAGTCGTAAGTTGCGAGTAATTTTTTTTTATTGTTTTTCTTCGCTTTATGTTTTGTGTCTGTTGTATTTTTTGTGCCACTTGTTTTTCATCTCCCGTTTAAGTTCACAAATTAATCATGAGCTTTGTAAGGTGAAGTGCAAAACGAGACCGATGGAGTGTATTCCCCCAGCACTCTTCTCGTCCATCGTGGCGTTCGCTGTGCATGACGACAGCGAAGACTCGATCCCGGCGAAGCGCAAACTTCCCGTAGACGGCCTCAAGCCGCTCGCGCTGGTCTGTAAGTCCTGGTATAGATTCATCAACGAGGTTGCATCTCGCTCTCAATGCTCCTCCCTCAGTCTTAACTTCGCTACAGGTTCCCGTTCTGAAATCTTGGATATGCGTCGCCAAATTTCGGAACGAGGTCCCAAAATTCTTGATCTGAATATCCAAATTGGGGAAGCACCTCCACGCGGGGGAGGGGTCCACCTACTCCGAACTGGAATCTTGTCAACTTGGAATAACAAAGATTTCCAGATCGACTGGGACGTGATATTTTCACGCGTTCCAGCACTACGGAGACTGGATCTGTCCGGTGTCCAATTGTTTAGTGGACAAGTGGAGTTGATCCTCAACAGCGCAGCAAAATACTGCAAAAATGTCGAGTCGGTGGCGTTGGCCACAGTGGACGAAATGTTGCAAGGTCGAGTTGATTTTGACTCGATTTTTGGGGCTCTGTATGCTGCATTGGAGGTCTGGTACTCCAGTGGAACTCACAGAGGCTTGAGGCAATTGACTGTCCCGATATTTGATGAAAGAAAACGGTTCCAGTCGTGCAAACAACTTTTTGACAACGTGGTGAAGTTTTGTCCCAGAGTGGAATATCTGGATGGTTACAAGAAGACGCTGAATGAACTGGAAAAGTTGACTTGTCGTGATGACTGGCCGATCATTGTGGACCAGTGGGAGGAATTTAATGCCAAGTGCACGCAGTTGCGGGAGTTCCATTGGGTGGTTGCACCTTTTGCTGACCCTTTCTTTAAAGTGTTCGGAGAGCATGTTAAACCGAACTTGAAAAAGCTCACTTTTGCTGTGAATATGTTGTGGGAGTGGGAAGAGTACTTTGATTCGGTGGATGAGGCAGCTGGACTACCACCTCGAAGTCACACGGACTGGCACAGCTTCTCAGAACGACCAGGGTATGGCTTGAAAGCGACAGATGTGAGCAGTGCACTGAAAGGTTGTCCGGCGTTGGATGACTTGGAGATCGAGCTGTATCATCCTGTTGATGATGACGATTTGGAGTATGATAATCCGTATGAGGACGAGGACATTGCTGATTTCCCGGAAGATGAGGTGCTCAATATTGACATTTATGATGACAAATTTTGCGAGACGTTGGTGAAGTACTGTCCCTTGTTAAGGAAGTTTTCGATCTGGGAGGTTGCTGAGGGACACAATAGCTATCTCAGACCCATCCGAACGTTTACGGATCAAGGACTTCAAGCTCTTGCAAAGCTGAAGTACTTGACAAGGATGGAGCTACGTACGATCAACTGCACAGGCAATGGCGTGTTCGAGTTTCTAAACGGACTATCAGACGAGTTCTTGGGTCTGCGAACGTTCCAAATCTGCCTCGGTGGGTACCCCAGTGACTGTAAACAAGCGTTCTACAACGCGATTCCGGAGCTGTTAAAGCAGCTAGAAGCGAGAAGTCCGGAGGAGCTTGGGTGGGGTAGCCGCAAGTTTATTTTACGTCTGATGAACTCCCACTTTAACATTGTTGAGCCTGATTGGAGCCAACACTACCTTCGTGATCTGGAACGCGTTGTGGAAAACGTGAAAAAGTTGCACCCGAATCTACGTCTTCGCATTACGACGTCTGGACGCCGAGGCAGTACGTTTGGAAGTATCATCGAGCTGGGTCTGTACACTTCGAGTGCTGAACCGAGTATCTGGTGCGGTTGGGGTGACGAAGAGAGCGACCGCAACATTACTTTCGTGAATCGTGGTGGTGGGTCCTACAGCTTTGATCACGGTCGGAACAGACTGCCTGTGGAGTTACGACACCCTGAATTGCTTGATCCAGACTCGCTCCCTATCGACTATGAGTTGCCAGCGGACTATTTCGACGATTACGGATATGGTGGCTACGGAGACTTTGATGACTACTACAATGGTGACCTTTCTGATGAAGACGATGGGTACTACGATGGGAACGCAGACGAACTGTGGGAATAGAGTATCAAAACAAGAAACACTTGGTAGAATCAGATGGCTTGATAAGTGATAGTTCTCACTGTCAGCTCCTTCAAGCTGCGTGCTAACGTGGCAACCACGGCACTTTGCTGATCTCAAGGGTGGAGAAAAAGCATTGCCTGGCAATATTTGTGTCGTTCGTGCTGTGGTGGATTGTTACCGCGTTCTCTTTTGTATTCGACGTCGAAGCGCTGATGCAGAGGTGGTGTTCTTAATCGAAATTGCAGATTTCAACTGATAGTTCCGAGTATGGTACTTACTAGCATCCACTAGCACAGCATCGGCATAATCGATACTGGACCAAACCAGGACCATTTTGTTGTACTGTACATGTACAATGAAATGTAGCAAAGTTGTGGAAGAAAATATTCGCAATATTCGAAAGTTGTACTTACCATCATCTTACGACGGAGACCATCCAACTCTTCCACTGCCGCTGTTCTCAAGTATCTGGCCTTTGGCGCGGATTACTACACGAACGAGATTTTCTCGGATAGTTCCAACCTCGCATTCGCCTCCTGCGGCCTCCAAGATCTATCCTTGATTTCCAAGGCATGGAATTGTGCAGTCCGTGAACTAGTTTTTCAATTCCAACGATCAACGCTGACGCTCGAATTTGAGACTACGGGTAGGCAACAGTTGCTGGAAATGAGACGACACGTCTTGTCACAAGGGCAACAAGTCACGGAGTTGACAATTGCAATGGGGAATGTAAAATTTTCACTGGAAGAGGGGCACATGTTTGAGAAATATTTCTGCCGAGGGCACGACCTACCCGTCCAATTGGACACGATGGAGCTCGAATGGGACGCGCTTATCGCTCCCATGCCCGGTTTACGGCGCCTCGACTTGTCTGAGATGCCACTAAGCAGTCCCCATACGCAGAAGGTGGTGGAGGCTGCGACGAAGTACTGTAGAGAGCTGGAAGCACTGGTACTGCCGGGCAAAGAGCACCACAGTATGCATCCAGGTGCAGAGGTTGATGAACTTTTGAGTGCGGTGTATAAGGGACTTGAGAATTGGAGACCAACGGGTCATCGCACGGGGCTGAGACAGTTGAAGGTCCCGACGATCAATGAGGAGGATAGATTCCAGTCGAGCAGAGAATTTATTAACCATGTCGTAAAGTACTGTCCAAACGTGGAATACTTGGATGGATACAAGCAGTCGCTGTGTGAGATGGACCGCATGACTTGTCAAGACATGTGGATGCTGAATTTGGACGACTGGACGAAGTTTAACGCTACATGCACGAACATCCGAGAGTTCAATTGGGTGGTGGCTCCGTTTGCTGACCCCTTCTTTAAGGTGTTTGGCGAGCATGTCAAGCCGAAACTGTCGAAGTTGGTGTTTGCTGTCAATATGCTTTGGGATTGGGGGAGATACTTC
>NW_008648989.1:69155-85298 GCF_000247585.1 Phytophthora nicotianae INRA-310 | reverse complement strand
AACTGTCCTTTTCCGAAAACGTCGTGTGCCATCAGTGAGAAAACCTTATACTTAGACGCATTGGTGCCATGGGTGGCGTCAATCATCAAGACTTCGGGAAATCGGTCAAAGAGCTCACGCATATGTCTACTCTGCAATGTAATGCAAGTTGCGACCGTCTACGACATGTAAAACGTTAGATTGTAGCAAAACATGGCGTAGCAAACATGAATGAATTCATTCCTTTTCTCCCACTGAATCCACAAAGATCCTACCAACATTTCCAGACTCCTTTGCGAACTCTTTCATCCACTTCTTCAGCCGTGTGGCGCTGGTCGAGGCCGTGTTCTCTTTGGCTTTCAATCTCCGGATCAGATTAGACACGTCTTGCGTTGACGGGTTCAGGTCGGTGTTGTCGTGAATGTACTTCAGAATGCGCTTCTTCTTTGCTCCGGCCTTCCGAAGTTCATTCACTGTACCCACAACATCCGACTCCAACGCGGTTCGCACGTGTGGGTACTGGTTGTACGTAAGCTTGTTCACAGGGTGGTTATGCACTAATCGTGCGGAAGTGATCCTCAAGATGAATGTCGGGACCTTAGCGTCGTCGACTTGGACACACGCATTGATCTGCAATAAGAAATCACAGAACCACGTACACAGTTAGTCCCAACTCGACACAACTCGACCCAACTCATGATGCTACTGCCTAACCACAACCAACTCAGCCCAACTGACCCAGCTGAGGTGCAAACGTACCTGCGCCTCACACTCCATAGCCCGTGACTGCAGACGCTTCCACTTCCCCTTCCCCTTCCCCCTCGACTTGTACGTCCCTGAGTGTGTACAAATGGAGGTCTTCCCGTAGTTCACCCACTCGTTCGGCAACAACGGCTTATTTGACCCCGTTGGGCGAATCTTGGCATTGTGTGCAGTCACTGTGTTCTTCGTGAGGATACGAAAGCTCTACGGATTCAACAGAGTACAACAGTCAGCTAAAAAAATGCCTAATGAATAGAAAGTATAGCATTATTGTACCTGGTGTGTCCCCTTGGTGTACTCGGCCAAGTAGCTCTCTAGATCCTCCCATGAGTCGAACTCAAAACGCTCTAACGGGGCAACGAGCACCTCCAGTCCTTGAGCGTCTTCGTTGTCGTCCTGAAGGCGGCGTGGATGATCCATCCCCCCAGATCGGCCCTGCTTGGACTGACCGCTCGTGTTGCTGCCAGAATCCGTGGCGGAATCCACCCATTCCTCGTCGCTGAGCGCTCCCGGTGACGCAGCAGACGCCTCGTCGGCGTCGGCGTTAATCTCAACACACAAGTTGCGGCGCTGGGGGTGCCTCACTGCAGTCTTCACCCGACGATCTTCCGCCATTTTGCCCCCCTTTTTGAATGAAATGAGTGGCGGGGTGGTGGGTACACACCGGAGTATACGCTATACTATGGCCGGATAGATTGTGGGGGTAGGTGAAAAACCGAGCGTCTCTTTTATTCGCCCGAGTTGGGCGCACGACACACTTCCTTTCCAATAAGTTCACTGGGCAACGCAAATTTAAAATTCATGTGGGAGGAAGTTCCATCGTGCCAGAATTCGAGCGAACGGACAAGGACTTCTACATTGCAGTGACGAGTTTACTCAAATCGCATCCACGCCTGCAAATGAACTGCAATTTTCGCAGCAGAAGATTTCACTGTTTGAAGAGCGTAACGTAGAGAAAGACTGGAGTGCGACTTACCATGAGACCTTCACGAAGCTAGTGGAACGTGTCAAGAGAACACATTTATCACTTCGTTTACGAGTTAAGGTGCTTGGGCGCAATGTGGGAAGTTTCGAGAGAATTAGCGAGGTGGGGTGTATAGCGCTCACGCTGAGCCGGGGTGCTCGCTTGCCGTGGGTAAAAGCGATGTCGTGTTTGTAAATTTTTTTGAAAATGAATATTTTGAAGCTCGTGTAAACGCCGATACAGGTGGCATCGAAACGGTCGAGGAGTGGGGACGACTGCTCGAATGGTGAATTTATGCTGTAGCGGCCCCTATAGGAGTCACGGCGATGCCAACGATACGATTTTAAGAGTCCTGGTGAGAATGGCGTCCGTTTAATGTAATTCGTGGTTGTATGAAACTTTCAAGAAAAACAAAATCCTAGCCGTGAGTGTTGTGGTTACAACAGGTAGCAAAAAGTTGACTCTTACCTATCATCCTGTTGATGACGACGAAAATGGGTATGATGACCCACGAGGACAAAAAGACTACTGATTCCATTCTCCTGTGTTTCGGATTACTTTGCTTGGGTCAAATGACGACTTTGTAGTCAAGATTTTGCTTCATCACTGACGCTGACACGCTGTCGACGGCATATCTTCGCCTTCTTTTTATTTACGACAGAGTAGCGTTAATCACGACGGATGTGGTGGTGATGCCTTTGGTCGAGATAGCCGTCATGAGCAGATAGTTCTGGTACGGATCAGCCGGAGCCATGTACGTGTATCCACTTCCACAGGATCCGGCATAGTCGATAATAGACCACGCCAGACTTGAACTGCTCCAGCACGCTTTATACGTCTTCGTGGCTGAGGTGCTTGCAACCCAGCGTCCATTAGTGTTCATAAGTACATATGCGTCTGACGTGGTGACGCTGGGTTCGTTCTCCGCCCAGGACCACGCCTGAGCTCTCATCTTTGCCCCATCGACCATGTCTGTAGCCACCAGGTTCATGTTCCATCGCACGAAGTTGCCAATGTTGCTAGAGTTCAAGAACGTCTCAAACTCCTCGGTAAGTACTACTTCGTCGGAGAGGGAGATGTAGCGCAGTTCAGCTTGATACGATCGCAAAAAGTAATCACTGCCATAGATCTCCAGTCCACCGATCTTACGAGAACTGTCCGGTAACGTGTCAATGTACTCGGTTGTGAGGACTTCATGGCCGCCACAGAAATCATACAGACTGTAAGCGAGTCCAGTGTCTTCGTTCGCGAGAAGCAGCACCCGATACCCAGCGTCGATAAACTCGTTGATGCTGCCTCCAGGAATCCGACGCCAAAGTCTTGAGAGCTGACTGGGGAACAATGAGACCACCAAAGACGTCGGTGAGTAGCGTGTTCAAGTCTTCATACTTGTTTAACCGAGAAATATCGGAGCCTGTATCCATGTAGATCACCACGAACTCTGTTGGGTTGGCTTCGAGCCAATCCCTCACCTCCTGCATCGAACTACGTGTAGTAACTTCATCGGTAGTCTTAATACCCGAGATCGAGGGAAAGCAGCCTAGAAGCTCCGGACCCCACAGAATCGTGCCGTACTTGGACAATTGACTACCGAATGCGTCAAAGAATGTTTCAATCGAGTTTGAGCCGAGGTTACCGCAGTGACCTGTGTGGAAATCGTCTAGGAAATAGTGTGTATCAATTTCGATCCACCGTATACCGATACCCAATTGGTCCGTCAGACTGAGAACTTGGTTGTTCGTTTTGAGGTACGAGTACGACTTGTCTGAGTTCAAGTTCGCGTTGAAGAGCTGGTCACGGTTGCCGTATCCGTCGGCCAAAGTGATGGCACTATTGTGCGTTGACGGGATCTGTGTATAACACAGTTTTCCACTGAAAGCCAGATTGCGTTGATACGAGAGCGTTAGGTTGAGCCATGACGAAATGGATGCCGTTCCTTTCTCGCAGACGCTGCTACACACTGTTCCAGCGGAATTGCACTTGTCCACCATAGTACAGCTAATATCTTCGATGTCGTTCTTACCGGGATCGTTGGTTCCAGGCATTCGAGATGCTGTCTGCTGTGCGATGAGGTATGACGGGTCTGAGCACGTGTCTGTCCAGGTACAGGACGCAGTTCCTGGCACAGAGTCCACGAACTTACCACCACTAGCTGAAAACTCGATCATGCCGTTTAGGATATTCACTGTAGTGTCGTCGAAAAAGTACTCGAAGCCGTCTTGGATGGACTGGATAAGTGGACGCATATGGTCGATGCAGCACGAGTAGTGGATGGTTGACGCTGACGTTAGCGAAGCTATGTCGGTGTACGATTCACCCTTCATAGCGGTACACTCTTCACCCGATGGAATCGTCACGAACGGCATAATCACAGATTCCAGCAATGTGAAGCTCGAAGAAGTGTACGTTGAGGTCAATTGAGAGAACATGTTGTAGCCACAAGTGGAGTCACCGATATTGGAACAGAAGAATTGATTCACTCCGTTAACAAGCTCGTTAAGAATGAAAGAGTTGGTGGTCACATTAGGTGGCACAAAAAAGTCCACCAGATCGATCAAATCGCTGACTTCCGAACAGCACGTCGTGTCGGACTCAAATATTGGAAGCAATGTCGGCAACAAGCTCAGTAGACACGGTGAAATGACCGTGTTGAGTGTTGTACAGAAGTTGTTCATGTCGGACGAGGACGTGTCGGCCATGTACGCGTATACGAGACTCGACATGCTGCTCGGAGATGCCACGATATCTTCGATTAGTGAAACGAGATTCAGAATCTGCGTGTCCGACTCCAACGCAAGAAGATCCGTGAGCGAGCAGGTGCTGGACGAAGCTGCGAGTGCCAGAAGTACTGAGTACAGGTTGTTGCTCACGCATACATCAAGGTTGTAGGTTGACGGGAGGATCGAAAGCGCCGATGCAGTGCATGTCGCCGCCTCGGAGCTCGAGGACGCAAAGCCCATGACCCCCATGGTGAGCGACGCAGCAAGTTGTCGAAGCTTCATTGCACGATGCTAGAGTTGTCGAGTGAAGGAGTCCACCGGACCTGGCGAATTGACAAGTGAACGGCTCGAGTTGCTCCAGTCTTCATGGTGTTATGACCAGGATGGCTTGGAGCATTACGAGACGCAGACGCACGGTGAAGAGATCGACAAGGATCATCGATGACGCCGAGTAAAGTTGAGGTCCCACCTCGAATGCCACGATGAACCTGATCTCGCTGATCTGGTGGTAAGTAATGTATCTGGCGAAGATATGGACTGCACGGTGCTTGGTTGCGGTAAAAGATCCTCATTTCGATGTCAATTCGCAAATGAAAGGTATATTTTACGATGTTGCATGGTGTTCGCTGCGATCCTTTGTCTCCTGTAACTCTTACGTCTTTGTGAGTATTTTTTTTTCATTGCTCGTCATATTCGCGCTCACTTGCGCGGCGTGGAGATGACGCTGTAGGCGCTCTCACATGCAGCAAGAGCAGCCTCTTCATTCTTGTATCTTCCGAGGTACAGAGGTTTCTGGCCGTTTAGATGAAGCTTGGCGGCGTACTTCGACTTCCTCTGCTTGGTCACTACGAATCGTTGATTATCTTCTGCACTGGAGCCTTCGCACTGAGACCGACCGTGCGAATATTCATTGTCTCGTCCTGAGCTGTTGGACTGCAGGGACGAAGTTCCCTCACTGAACGACTCGGCCGATGACGGTGCCCGTGAGGAACGGCCTTCAGAGTACGACGAGGTCGAGCTCGGGATGGTACTGCCGCGTCCGGAGCTGTACGTGTCACCTTCAACACGCACCGCTCGATTATCATCATCGACCGGCGAAATCGTGTGAAGCTGCCGCGATCGGCTAGCGCGATTCTTTCTCCACTGTTGCTTCTGGCCGAGAACCGTGTACTTCTGGCCTATCGGAGCTCCAGCAAAAGACTCCTGATCCTGGTTCGAGCTTCTATCTCCGAAGAACTGTCCCACACCAAGTCGACTGAGCATTCCAGCGTCAGTAGTGAGGGTAGCACTCTTGCGTTGCAGTGGGTACTCTGCATCTTCGGGGACATCGTGGATCTTCAACGCCACCGCGGCTCCGTGCATGTTGGCCGCAGTGTCCATCGCATTGTTCGAGCTGCGACGCAATGAGGTGTTGGATCGGACGCCGAACCCGTTACCTTCCTCGCCCCTGGACAGATCTCCATCTTCACAAGTATCCATATCGTCGACAACAGGAGAAATCACCGCTTGGCTCTTCGATTTGTGATAGTTGTTGCCACCGTAGAGTCCCCGCAGAGCGGTCCTGTGCATGTTATGGGGCCACAGCGCTGGTGTTACACTACTGAACGTGCTTCCAAGTCTTGTCGAAGGTTTCTCCAAATACTACTTCAACTACTAAGTATTGTTAGGCATGCGATGAAACAGACCCAACGTTTTCTTAATGTAATTGATTGATATAAATTCAGGATTCGGCGTTGCAGGACAACGGCTAAGTTGGCGTTAAATCGGCAGAGACCTGGTGGACGACTCTGTCGAGTCTGTGGAAATGCTGGAATTCCATCGCGAGGACCAGCGCGAAATGCGAGATTGCTTGCGCGACGCTGTCTTGCAGCCCACACAGATCCCCACGGTGGTATTCCTTGCACCGCGCACTTCTACTTCTTCAACATGGTGGCACGCGTGACAGATCGCGTCGCCACAGACCACGCAGTTGTATCGGCGAGTGTCGAGCAATTTGACGGCACCGAAGTGTTTGCTGCAACACTGGCAGAATTCTGCCTTATGCTTGTCAGTCCATTCGGCTTGAGGTGCAAACGTCGACGGATCGAGTTGCTTACGTCGCAAGTGACCGACAACTCGGCTGAGTACGGCGCCGAATCGAGGCATGACGTACCGCGCTGCTAGCCGGGGTGCGAACCCGCCGGCTTCAATGCCGACAATGTACGCAACTTTCGTTTCCGAATTGGGCTCCCCGCTGTTCTGAACGAAATATCCCGAACGGAACATACGACTACGGATGAAGCCCTGAGGCACGTCGAACTCGGAGACCTCAGGCAAATTGAGCGAGTCCCACACGCAGTAGCCTACAGTTGATCCGTCCGGACGATGGATAACATCCGTGGCTACTACGACGCACATATCGCGGTGGTTGCGTAGCAACGCCGGAGTCTTGAACGCCGTGTATCGGACGTACGATGAGCGCATTGGATGTTCTTCCGATGGGTGTTCCAACACGCTCAAGATCCTGGCGTCCATGAGGTTGTCATACATGATACGACAACGTTGTAGCAACATGTCGGTGTCGGACACCAGGAACAGGTTGATGACGTCCTCAACAGAAGCGTCCGTGGCGCTCACGCAGCAGAAACGCGACTGTCCTTTGGTCACGCTCTCTCTGTCTTCGTAGTATTCGACGTCGTCCTTGCGCATCTTACTGCGCCAATGAGCGTCCTTGGTTCCTTCGTGCATCATGCTATCCAGTACGTCTTCGACGGCGGTGGAGATCTGCTTGACAAGCAAGTCTTTCACGTCGTCCGACAGTTCTAAGTACTCCGGTTTTCCGTCTGATAGCGGGACACCGTCTGCATTGTAGCTCGACATGGAGGACGACGTCTGCTTTGTCAGCTTCCGGGGCATCGGAGCCGAAGCTGAGCGTTTGGCGATTCTCTGTCTCGAGTTCGCCATGATACGGTAGAAATCCCCGCTTAGTCGAAACCTGCGATGTGTCAATCGATCGGCCAATGTGTCAATGAGCCGAGTGGCGTGTCCGGTTTGCAATGGCGGAACTTCCACAACGAGGGCGACCAAGAGGTGAGAGATCCGGTCTTATTATATGGCAGTCGTACTGTTGGTGAGACCGCGTCAATCGAAAGTCGCAAACTGCGTTGTGGCAAACAGTTCGTGTTGAGCCGAAAGCCACGAGAACTGCAGGTTGCACATGCTACAGCTGTTCGCATCTCCCAAGCCAAGAATCTCGATGCTGAGGGTTTTTGATGCTCGAGATGTTCTTGCAGCTCCGTAAAAGCTGAAGCAACAGCAGGCGCGTCGCAGGAAGGGAAGAACAGCATTGCTGAGGGAAGGTGGGTGCGTTCAAGCATCGGGAAATGGCTTACAGCTACGCGAATCGAGAAGTTTGACAACTTACGGGTATTAGAATTTGGAATGTACCCTGCCAACATTGCACTGCGCATTCGGTTTCTTCATGTTGGTGTTCGGTGGAGATGGCATTGCCATGACAAAGCCGACAAAAGTGAACATACACGGCACAGCCGTCTTGGACTGTTCATGATCGACATCCGGATCTGCTGCTGGCGAAAACCGTACGCCTGTTTCCGAAGAAATCCATTTCGATTTGCTGCTTCTTCAACTTCATCCGCGAAAAAATACTTGTGCATGTTTCGAGAACCACGAAGTTTGCGTAAGGGTGATACTTTCTGGAATCCGTTTGCCATGACCGCACTGCCTGGCTTTCGATGGCGCATTGCAGGGTGCCACTCCGAGGGTGGACAACACGATCAAAGTATCTCGCTCTTTCTCTCGACGCCAAAAGAGGCCGCTTTCGCTGCGCGAAACACTCATATCGGTGTTCTTCACCGAGCGTCATGGAGGCCGAGTTGACTAGGGAAATCCTGGTTTCCCTGTTTCCCGCCTTGCAGTGATCGGGTAAATGAATCCTTGGATAGTATTAGTCGCCGGCGTCACCATGACGGTCAATCGCCATGACACGTCAAAAGCGAAAGGAGACGATCGACACCACCTTCTCGATTGTTCGACAACCTTGCGCAAAAGTGTGCAAGGGTTGTACGGCGTGGGTTAACTTTGCTTGGATGCGGTTGGTGTCCCGTCCGATGTGTTGGGCCAATAGTGTTGGCATCACCAACTTAGTGATGGTTGCCGACGACAACTTGTCGTGTCTGATAAAAACACGAATCGAAGCCAGGTGCCTTTCACGAACGCTCATTTCGTTCACGCGTGCGGTTGCCTCATACAGACGCAAAATAAGCATAGGAGTCTGGCTCCAGCTGCGGACACTTGAGATGCAGATGGTTGTGGACGAAAAGCTTAGGTGGCAGTATTATTCATGTAACACGTACAAGTGAGCTACCAAATACCTACACTTCAGGTTTGCTTAGATTTTGGTTGTAGCAGGCTAATCGATCTGACCCGGTATCTAAACTATCTCTGCTTCCAGTGCCGTCGGAGTAGGAAAGAATTGAGTTGATTTAGCAACGTATGCATACAGGGAAAGCAGCAACAACGGGTGAGGACTCACTCGCCAGGACATGGTCACTTGTCCATGATACCATACCAGCACCGAATAGAATTTGGCCCTCTGGCTACGTATCCACTTTGTTAGCAACCGTACCTCATTTAGTCGATAGCTGTGCTTACAGAAAAGCATACTACATGCATGCAGCAGTGCTTAGTAAGCCTTGCACACTAGCACTATCTCCAAAATGCTTTTCTTCTCCATCTGTGCTCATTTCTTCGTAGTCACTAGCAATTTTTGCGTTGTTCATGCAGAGTGAAGCGCATCGTGGATCGGAATTTGTTGCGTCATGTATTTTACGACGAATTTCTGGACTACTTTCATACTTACTCCGGCAACGACATCATCACATGTATAGAGACCTGGTGGACGACTCTGTCGAGTCGGATGAAAAACTTGTTCCCCAACTTGACCACCGTGACATTCGGGATGGCTTTCCGACGTTGTCCGTCTTGCAGCCGACACAGATTCCCACTGTCGTATTCCGAGCTCCAGGGACTTCGATCTCCTCCACGTGGTGACAAGCATGACAAATGGCGTCACCGCAAGACACACAGTTGTATCGTCGAGTATCGAGCAGCTTTACTGCACCGAAGTGCTTGCTGCAACACTGGCAGAATTCAGCTTTCTGCTTATCGGTCCATTGAGACGGAGGCACGAAGGTAGAAGGGTCGAGTTGCCTGCGACGGAGGTGGGCAATAATACGGCTGAGAACTTCACCAAATCGAGGCATATAGTAGCGCGTTGTGAGCCGTGGGGCGAGGCCTCCCGCCTCAATTCCAACTATGTAGGCAACCTTAGTCAAAGCTCCGGGCTCTCCAGAGTTCTGCACGAAATATCCCGAACGGAACATACGGGTCCGGATAAATCCCTGCGGTACGTCCAACTGGGAGATATCGGGCAGGTTGAGCGAGTCCCACACGCAGTAGCCCACCGTCGATCCGTCTGCGCACTGTTTAACGTCGGTAGATACGACGACGCACATATCGCGGTTGTTACGCTGCAGTGTCCTGGCCTTAAAGGCGGTATAGCGAATGTAAGATGAACGCATTGGCTGCTCTTCCGACGGGTGCTCCAAAACGTTCAAGATCCTGGCGTCCATGATGTTGTCGTACATGATGCGGCACCGTTGTAGCAGCATGTCGGTGTCGGACACAACGAACAGGTTAATCACCTCTTCAACCGAGGCTTCGGTCGTGTCAACGCAGCAGAAACGAGTCTGCTCCTTCGTCACGCTCTCTCTATCTTCGTAGTAAATAATTCCATCCTTACGCATCTTGCCGCGCCAGTGAACGTCCTCGGTGCCTTCGTGCATCATACTATCCAGGACATCCTCCACCGCTGCTGAGATCTGCCTCGTCAACACAGTCTTCACCTGATCCGGTAGCGTGATGTACTCTGGTAGGCCAGCGGAGAGCGGGGCACCGTCGGTATTGTAGCTCGACATCGAAGACGACGCCGTCAAACGTCGGGACAATGCCTTTGAAGCGGAGCGCTTAGAGACGTTCGAGCTTGGCATCTTGTGTTAGTAACTCGCGTCTGTGAGTTGTGCAGTGTGTCAATCGATTGTCCAATCTGTCAATGAACGACTTCGGTCGGCTACGATGCACTGCAGCTGCGGAGAAGTTCTGGTCTATTCTGTGGAGACCAACAAGTGAGATATCCGGTGCCTACAACGACATCGTACAGTGTCAATCGAAAAATGCTTCGGCGAGCCGGGCCAAGCGACGGGCCGGATAGACGAAGAAAACATTGAGATGCACATGGTTCGCATCTATCGTCAGCATCCCAGCCAAAGCAGATAATCTCTGCTTCATATGAGTGAAGGACTGCTAGACAACCGTATCTTCATTTTTTTTTTTAACATGTACGAGAAGTTGAAACTGCGCTGAAGTACATTGATATGTGGATACATGTAGGCGACTAGCTGACTACCATCCGAGCACGAGAAACTACGACGCCAATGCAACGCGAAACTAACATTGCACACGTGCAAAATGGCTGGGGGGTCGCACATGTATCGGACACGCGATAAAAGTCAACGTAAGTCGCATGCACTTTTGATTCGCGACGAATGGATCGTTCGTTTGACTGTCCACGGCTCCGATCCGGATCTGTTGCTTGGAAAACAAACACGATTTGCTCAACAAAATTTGCGAAAAATGCTTCACCAGACCATGCCGTAATGCTGGAAGCCCAGTTCGTCGACATCGGACTGATGACGGCAACGTACCGGTACATACATCGCTCATGTCTGTTAAAATCTCGCTGCACGAACTTATTCGTCGCGCTCACGGAGAAACATATTAGAGGCGTGTAACATCCCGAGTTCATGAACACATTGGCATCGTTGATCGTGCTGAGGAATGCGAAGCAGATCAACGACACTGCGTAAATTCGCAGCCACTTGTGCGGTACAACCCATGCTCGTGGTTTGTATGGAGCAGATTGAACGACACTTTCGTTTTGAAGTACATGTATTGACAGATCAACCTCAAATTGCCGTACATTCCTTCCGCGGCGAAAGTCCTGCTCACTCGTATGTACACAAATTTGTGAAAGTTGCCGATTGCTGCAGTCACCTTGAAAAGACGCCGAGTTTTAGTTAGCTTTACAAAATCTGTAAAACGGGCGCGTCTGGTCATTTTAGAAGGCATTGATAATGGGGGACGCCTCAATAGGTAGTCGACCCAGTTCCAGCGCTGTTAAGAACAAGGATGCTGACAAGAAACGAGCAGCTCTGTGGAAGAAGCAAGTCAAGTGTTTTAAGCTCAAAGATGTCGGCAAGAAGGTGGACGCAGTGCGTTTCTGCGCTCAAGATGAACGATTCTTTCGTGAGCAGACGGACGTGCTACCGTTGCTTATGGGGTTCCTCTCCAGGACTAAAGTATGGTTTCTTATTATTAATTTCAGTATTGGGTATCGTCACTAACATCCTAAACACCTTAGACCCCGGAACTTGTCATAGAAACGCTGACTGTGATGCACACACTGCTGTCATCTCCAACTACTGAGACCGCTGATCCTGATTCTGAGGTTATTCATCCTGACATCAACGGTACGTTGTCATCACGCTGATAACTCAATTTCACAAAGATCTAAGATACCGTGAATGCATGATAGCGGAATTTATGCTTGAGCGTAGTATTAGCGCCGAGTCGGTGTGGAAAGCTGGCGAGCCGTTTATCAATCTCTTCAATATGAACGCCTTGGCCTCGGAAATTCGTGTAGGTTAAATTTATTGCAGGTGTCGACATTTTAAAGGGAGTTAAATATGCTGTTCGTGGATGATAGATCAAAGCAATCGAAGTGTACGACCTCCTTCTACGAGCCAGCGTCGCGTTGTCTGCATTGGCAGGCGAAGCCACTCCAACGCTACTCGAGTTCCAATCTGTTGGGTCTCCTTGCTCGGCGTTACTCGGTTGCTTGGGGATAGATAACGGCGATTTACAGTTCACGGCGTTGTCATGTCTGCGCTCGCTGTTAAGGAACCCTCCAAACGAGGAGTTTCTGGTGAAATTTGAGGCTGACAAGGGTATTTCCCACTGCTTGGAGTTTGTCGTGCACACAGAGCGACGCTATCATGGTCCTGCACTCGACATCCTCGAAAGTTTCTCCAAAATCGGTAAGTTAAAAACTGGTTTCATTTAAAAAAAAACTTGAGCTGATGTTAGTATCGTGATATAATGTAGATTGTGCACGAGACCTCTTGAAAAAGAATAATACGGCTTGTGTTCTGCGCAACGCCATCCAAGAAGCTCAAGAAGTGGTCCACAAGACGTCGACTATTGTGCTTGTTAGTGGGATGGATGCTAGTCCATTGTCAGCTAAAGACGCCCCACTATTGTGTTCCAGTATTGGGGTTATGTGTCAAGTTTTCGTACGAGTGACACTCGCGAACGATCAACTTACCAGTAACCCACTCGAGGAAGACTACATTTTATTCACGGACGTAATCGATGCGATGGTCAGTATTCTCCGATATGACATCACAACTGCTTTGGCGCCCCCAGCTGTCCCTACCGAGACCCCGCGAACGACGGGTGCTGCGGCTGCGGCCGCTAATGCAGCACTGGCTAATTCTGCTGCTTTGGCAGCGCTCCTACCGTTTAGTATCGACCGCTGCGTTGCAGTGATCTCGAGTCTCGGTCGAATAATCGAGTACAGCGAGCGATGCAAAGCACATGCAAAAACACAAGGTCTTCTGCCGGTGCTGCTCGATTGCTTCAAAGTTAAAGAGGCTCATGATCTTCATCAAGTGGCTGATAAGCTCCTGCACCTGTGTATCCACACTACTGATATGCATGTTTCGATGAATGGTAATTTACAACACGAGAACAGTATAAACGGCGAGTCTCACCAATCCAACCAATCGATAGCACCTGCACGAATCGATCCTCAAGTTCTCTGCGCAGTTTCGACTGATGATGTGGAATTAAGTGGAGCTGATATTGTTGATCCAGCGGGTGTTGTCAATGGAGGGAAATTACCTCTTGTAGCGGTGGACATAGTGTTATCTCTACTGGAAACAAGCTATGAATCAGCAAACTCAACGTTAATATTTCGTCAAGTTCGATGGATTGCAGGTCTAGTAGGTTTGCCGGGAAATGCCAACGCATTGGGAGAACGAGCTGTATCGCTCTTTCTTCAGATTTTGATCACAACATCTCCCAACGATAAATTGCTCTTTGCATTCCTGGCTAAATGCATTCACGCAATTGTTCTCCAGAATTCGGCAGCTTTAGAGGTACGTTTGTTTGTATTATCACGTTATTTGCTGTCGTGTTTTGCTTATAAACCTTTTCTTTTACGCGGAACGTAGCTTTGTGGTAGTGGGGGTAATGATCCTTCAACTTCTTTTCTCGCGTTTCTACAGCAATCCTCGGAGACTAAAGGGGCTGATGACACCAGAGCAGACAGCGATACATTTTTCACTGAAGGGAAACATGATCAAATCGACGAGACCAAGAGAGTAACCGAGATTGAAAACCTCTGCAAGTTAGAATGGTCCGACGAGTATGACGAGGTGGCCTTTACGCCAAATCCCTTGACAGAGGCTCTGCACAGTATTGACGTATACCTTGTCGTCGCTGAAGCTCTCGCTGCATTGGCCAGTGCTTATCGTAAGTGGAATTCAAGCGGGTCGACGGCAACAGATTTTAGTGAACTCATGGCTGCCAAATCAGGGTCGGACTCTGTTTCTGGAAAACCTGGGATCCCCGCAACAGGAGGGAGTAAGAAAAAATTGCCAGCGGATCAAACAAAACCGGCAGCAGTGGGTGAAGCAGTGATGCTCAGTCTATTAGAAAAAGGTTTGCAAGTACCGAAGCTTATCTCACAGTACACTGCAGTCAATCCAGCCGTGTGCGTATCGTTACTAGGACTACTGGATAGTTTACTGATGGTTCCAAGCGGAATGAAGATGTTGCTACAACTGGCAAAAAGTGAATTACAGTCACCAACGGAAGATCAAAAGGAGACTTCTCCAGACGCTATTACGGGGAGTGAATGGCCTTCATTAGTGGAATTATCGTCTCAAATGGAACATACACTGCTGCTTCTCCCCGTGTTGAATGTTCTTCAGTCACCCGATACCTCATTTATCGAGATTGAAGCAGCTGTACGATCGATCGCTGTGATGACGAATGACTTGGAGCCTTCAGACAAGGAAGTTCCAGCCGTAATTCCTGAACCTGTTGAAGCACCGAAAAGCCCAATTAAAAGTGGAGTCACTGCTGCTCCTACACCTTCCGCACCGTCAATTCCTGAACTGGTGATACTGGAAAGAGACCGCTTTATCAACGCTGCCGTTGGCTGTGGGGCGCTCGTAGTATTGCTGGCTTTTATGGACATTGCTCGCATCTCAAGGGAAGCAGGTGATTTCTTAAACCGAGCGAATAATGTGAAGACACAAATTAGCGAGATGGTGCGAAACTTTATCACACTGGCCCAAGTGAAGCAGGATCATGTTGTGACGAAATATCGAGAGAAATTGGAGCTCGAACAGAAGCCAATTGGTGATACAACGCCGATAGAACATGCTGCAGACTTGGACTTACCTTACAAGGAGCGATGGGCTAAACTACTTGACCACAAGTTCAGCGTACCACGTTTTGGGTATGTGCATTACTCGGTGTTACTATTGGCATCGGAACTTGCTCTATCAAACATAGTCTCGACTCTATTAAGTGCTGGAGCCTCGCCCGAAACCGCGTCACCCGAGGGACTGACACCTTTGATGATTGCGTTCCTAGTTGGGAATGAAGAGATGGTTATTGATCTACTTGATGCTCGAGCCAATGTTGACGCTATCACTACCGATG
The DNA here is from genome assembly GCF_000247585.1 of Phytophthora nicotianae INRA-310. Lineage (NCBI taxonomy): Eukaryota > Oomycota > Peronosporomycetes > Peronosporales > Peronosporaceae > Phytophthora > Phytophthora nicotianae. The sequence goes on along the minus strand of NW_008648989.1, from coordinate 70,022 downwards.
GACAAGACCTCACAGTCTGGAATTGTGCACTTGTGTCTCCAGTAAAGGCTCGTGTTAGTGATTTGATCACTAAGGCGTACACTAAGTCAGACGAGGTGACAACCATGAACGCACGTCTTCAACTGGATTCGATTCAAGGATCTCTACAGTTCCTGGACATGTGCTTGGATGCTGGTGTGGATGCGAACGTATCGAACGCTCAAGGAGACTTTCTTCTGCATGCTTTGCTGTCGAAATCTATTGTACGTCGTAAACTACGTGGACTAGAATTGTGTTTCCGTTACAATTCCTGTTATGAAGACCAGAGGCGTTTGCAGAGAGCTGTGGTAGATTTAATCCACGGGCATTCAGCAAATGTGAATAGCTGTAATCGGATGGGTCAGACTCCGCTTCATTTGACGTTACTATATGGCTACACCGGCATTGCGAAGATTCTGCTAAGTCGTGGAGCAAATCCGAACGTACAGGGCATTTACGGACATTTACCTCTGCACTATGCGTGTCTTGGGTTCTGTGGTAATCTAGATGGAAGTGACGGCGAAGCTGTCGAAATAGTTCGACTGCTACTTGAGCAAGCAGAGAAGTATACTTGCGTCCTTGGAGCTCATACAGATCGCCGTAAACACAAATCGGCAGCAGAGAAACAAGCTCTAGCGATCGAAAAAATTCTGGAAAAAGGTCTACAAAGTGTCATCCAACCTCAGTCGATCGTACTTAAGCTTGCAAATCCCAAACAAATTCTATCGACAATCTCGTTTCGTGGCAATTTCTTGCCGTGGCATTTTGCCTGTGGAGCGTACGTGCAGCTATCCTCGGTCTTGTGTCTTGATGATGATATGCAAAAGTGGTTTGAAGCCAATGGCCAAG
>NW_008648989.1:65883-68190 GCF_000247585.1 Phytophthora nicotianae INRA-310 | reverse complement strand
AGCCCCGCTGTACGTCACGGCACGCCCGAATTCGGCGGTAAGTGACAACAACCAAGTACAAGAAGAGAATGTCAAGAGCGGGAGCGAAAGCCAAGCCAATGCTGGTGATGACGGTGACGCACCTTCGTGTGCTTTGCTACGTGAAGAACAACACAATCTGGACCTTTTCGAGCGCCTTCGTAATTTAAATCGCGGAAAACGAGCAAGTCATGAAGCACTCACTCGGCGGCTGGAGTCGGAGTTGGAAAAGAGTGATGCTGTCCTCCGTTTATTCTTCGATCTACTTCAAAAGCCACATGAATCGAATGATATGCAGGAATCACAGTCGACGCATTTGGAGATTTTCCAGCAGCTACGCCATCCTCACGAATGCTATCGTCAGTATATGACGCGGTCTCAATGGAAACGCAAAGGTAAGATACCTCGAGTTGCTAGCAAGTCTGCACTCGAAGAAGTAGCAGAACCAGCAGCAGTAGAACACTAGGATACGTTTGAATCATGTGTCCTTTTCATAAATTACGTAAAGTACGCAACAAAAACTCAAATTCCAGGTAGTTTCGATCTTTAGACTATTCATAGAGGTAGGATCATTATTTTTTTTTTTTCAAAAGGTCTCCAAAATGATGAAGCTGTCGTCAGAAGAACGCAGTGAAGATGTGGATTGCGTCGCTGGGAATGGACCTTCAGCTGTACCTCAGTTGAATTTCAACTCACTTCATGAAGGTAACTCAAACAAGGCCGAATCGTTCCAGTCCCGTTCGAGTTTATTACCGCCTGTGCATGCCAATACTGCCCGTGAAATGCGAGATGAAAACAACAAAACAGGTTCAGGAAGCCAAACTGCACGAATTCGCTTCGCACCCTCTCCCCGGTCAAAGTCCAAGCAGCATCAATCACGTCAGCGTCCTAATCGATCTCGTATTGTCGATTCTACCTCAAACTTTTGCGAGTCGCCAACAGATTTACGTCATAAGCAGTTGCGTACAGCTCATTGTTTCAAGGCGCTTGAGAACTGGCAGCAGTCGATGGAACCTGGTGCCCTGAAAAACCTTCTTGTCGAAATTCAAGAAGTTCTTCACATTACGATTTATCACCAGCTAGAACAAGATTCTAACGTGGAATCCGAAGTCTCTACTTCGTCCGCTCCTGCGAAGAACGGGGTGACTGAGTATTTCTCACGTGTAGCGGATGTGCAGGAAAAGGTGAAGTTGCAACAACAAGAACGCAGGCGTCTGGCCACGCAGCTTGCTATGGAGAAATCCTTGGAACGAGACTTATCGACCCAGCTACAGAAACTCGAGGGTGAACTCACACAGCTTCACTTACGACATGCCTATAACCGCGCAGAAATTGAGGGCGAGCGCCGTGCTGTGCATCTTCTGGAACAAGATTACGCTTCACTTATTGACCAAGAACAAGAATTGAAACGTGACTGTGAAGTGCTAGAACTGCAGCTAGATACGCAACAGGCACAACTCCGAGAGATCCGCAGTCAGCAGCTCTATTTGGATTTCGTGTCCAGCGCTCCTTTAAAGCGACACATGGAGGAGAAGAAATGGCAGGAACAACATGTTTCAGTAGCTCTACAAGTTCAAAACGCCGAAGTTGAGAACCGGCAGCTGGAAGACGAGATAAAAAAGCTCGAAGAAGAGACTTCTAACTTGAAGGCTCAATATGCACGTGATGTGCAGACAAAGCAACAGTCGGAGGCTTCATTGAGGGATATTCGAGCTAACTACGAACAATTTCAGGAAGCTTTTGAGCGAACCCGAACATGTTACACACCGAGACCTGACTGGGATCGTATCGTGGATGAAACACCGGAGTTGTCTGTGCAGAAGTACCAGTGGGGGATGGAAAGCTCAAGTAATGACGCTGAATCGATGAACAGTGACACAGATAAAGACAAAGCTGGAGTGCTTGAGCGTCTGGATAGCACGTACAATATCGCAAATAGGGATGACGTTCAGCACTCAGACGGGGGACGAACGAAGACACTGGTGAAGGAAATGTTGCATTGGATTGAGCGTCTGCAAAAGCACTGCGGCGTAAACCTTCACTTGAGTCGGGTACGCAGTTATGTAATCTATTCGTTATACTATTCACTAACTAACTATTTACTTATGATAAGATTTGGCATGATGTCGAGGAAGCACGAGTTGAGCTCAATATCTTACATCATCAGCTTGATCGTGCCGTTCGGAAGAGCTCAATGCTTCCAAGTATACTCCCTAACGAATCTGGTGTGATAACCATTGCAGTATCGCCAACTTCTGGGTCCCCATCGAAGAAAAGATCAGAGTATAT
>NW_008648989.1:63048-63807 GCF_000247585.1 Phytophthora nicotianae INRA-310 | reverse complement strand
ATTACGTTACCCCCACCGCTTGCGCGCTTCGAGATAAAACGAGCCCAATGCTGTCCATCGAGCACATAATTCCATGTTGGAGACACCTAAGAAGCCGCAGATATCAGCGCCTACCATGGGTATACCAAAGAGCCCGAACTTCAGGATAGCGGGAATGGACCAGCGTAAATCATTCCAAGTGGCGGCGTTGTCTCCAGTCCAGTGAGCAACATGCACGCCGCTACCTGGGAATGTTGATCTCGACAGTACGAACGACCGTTTGTTGGTAAGTTTTTCCAGTACAGAATTGGTCACGATGGACTCGGAAATGCCGTACAAGTTGTGAGTGTCATACTGACGGAGACCGCCGTACTGCAGCGCAGTCGTTGAAATTCCTTTGCTGTAGATGGCGTCGTGATTGTCAGCACTGTTGATCGCGAAAGGCGGATTGTCGTAGCTGTTTTCGTTGTCGGTACAGTTTAGACAGCAGATTGTCATGGTTGTGCTGTTCCCTCCCTTTGGACACGTCTCAGCTAGATCGCGCAGACAAGTAGTACCCGGACAGAAATTCGCCAGCTCGTTCATGTCGATCCAGAGACCGTCGAAGTTATAGCTCTTGTACATGAGTTGGATCTGTTCGCCCCAGTACGACTTTGCGTCCGGGTGGAAGAAGTCCGGGAAGACCCGAAAAACGAGCAAGTCATGAAGCACTCACTCGGCGGCTGGAGTCGGAGTTGGAAAAGAGTGATGCTGTCCTCCGTTTATTCTTCGATCTACTTC
>NW_008648989.1:57626-59848 GCF_000247585.1 Phytophthora nicotianae INRA-310 | reverse complement strand
GATCGTGCAACTCAGTCTAAAGATGACTTATGTTATGACTAACATCTAGAAGAAACAGTTTTTAAACAAATATGCGTGTAGCAAATTCTAAAGTGAAATTACCATTTTATGGGGTGTTCCTATCTATAGGGACACGAGTGAGAAGGTGGTCTATTCATCAATAGCACCGCCATTCTTGAGTACTACCTGCGCCTTTCGCGTCGGCATGCCCTTCACGAGCCCTTGAAAGTAGCTCTGTTGAATTCCCGCCCAACTTCGAGTGATCTGTGCCTTCAATTCGTCTCTGGTGTCAATTTGACGCCCTCCTTTGTAGACAGACCACGCTAGCTGACCCCACACATTCTCAATAGGGTTTAAATCGGGCTCTTGGATGGTCACTTCAGCTTCCTAATGCCTACCGCCTCAATATGGGCATTAGTAAACCTAGATTCGTGAATAGAGGCGTTATCTTGTTGGAAAATAGGCATCCTAATGCCGTGGTTTTGCGAATGTTTTCGAGGAAGAGAAGCAAATAGGTGTCCAGTGTACTAGTGTAGCAGGCAGAATTCTGCCTTCCCTCAAGGAATGCAATCTCAGTTTTTCCATAGAAGTTCATGCCGGTCCACACCATTACGTTACCCCCACCGCTTGCGCGCTTCGAGAAGATTTCTTGGAGGTTCCGAACGTCGTATCAATAGTGTTGGTCCGTCCAAGTTGAATTTCTTCTCGTTGCTGAAGATGACGCGGCGCCAGATGTGCGTTTTGCTTAGAAATTTGGCAGCAAGGGTAGCCCTAGCCACCTTATGAATCGGCTTGATGACGGGCGACGGTTTCCGCTTGATCCACTTGGCGATTGTCGACGAGCTAAGCAGCTTTCAGACGGTACTTGGGCGTAGTATGTGACCGAGTGCCTCTTAAATCCTTTTAGAAGATAGTTTTTTTTACTGTAGCGAGGCGAAGCACCTGTCGGACCAGGCGCTTGGTACATTTAGGACACCTTTCTAGGCGTTTTGGCGTTTTTTGGTTGCTTAGGGGATTGCAGAGCGTTGAAGACGGAATTGACACTGCGGCCTATTGCTCGGGCGATCCAGCGCTTGCTTTTCCCGTCCGCAAAGTGCGCTTTCACTCTCCCTATCTCCTCCGCCGACAATCGCTTGCCTCTTGGCATTCGTGTTTTGCTTAAATTGAACAGTTCCGAGCTAACACCTAGAAGAAACAGTTTTTTTAAACAAGTATACGTGTAGCAAATTCTAAAGTGAAATTGCCATTTTAGGGGGTGTTCCTATCTATAGGGACACTAATTATCAGTCCCATATTGAAGCGACTTTCATTTCTATTGGCTAAAATTATGTAATTAGTCATTACATAAGTCATCTTTAGACTGAGTTGCACGGTCTAATTCCCCATATTGCGAGTGGAACAAAAATATCTTGAGTGTCCCTATAGATAATGGCACTGAATAGAGTCACCAACGAGATTGCACAGCCGGGACACGGTAATTTTCGGCCCTGTCAGTAATTTACTTTGTTTCTTTTTCTACATTTCCTTTTTTTCAAAAAAATTATTGCGCACGTCCTACTGGCCGTCCATTCAGAATCCCCCCCCCGTCCCCGGAACAGGCATCCACGTAGCTGCTGCGTCGTCACCCCCTCCCCAACTATCGGTGAAACAAGGCGCCTCTTACCACTTGCAGGCCGCATCGCCAATTAGTATGAGTGATTCTGTCGGACAGACGTCGATAGACGACCACTCTGCAAGTACTAACGCGCCCACGAACATTAGTGTGCCTTCCCTACACGACCGCGAGCTGTATGCGAGATCAGCTGATCCCTCCGCGAGCGCTAGCTCTATTCGAGAAGCTCCTGCTAGTCTGCCCGTCCAATCTACAGCCTCTTGTGGCCCATTCGACTCATCGGACGAGGAACCAAAGGAAATTAGAGTGGTTTCGCCCCCCTTTTAAACGTGGTACGACGATTGGAACGTGTTTTTTGCTCGGCTGCAAGACTATCAAGACCGTACGAAGCAGTTGTACAGTGTTCGGTCTACCGTGAAGGCGACAACGCGTAATGCAGTCATCAAGGCGAAGAAGAAATGGTCTGAGACCGAGCTCATTCCCGAATCATTTGGAGACTATTACAAGAAGATGCTGTGCACACATGGTTGGAACAAAAGTGAGAGGGGAGACGGCCGAAGGACCGGACATAGAGGACGTAGCACAGGATGTGGAGTTGTTCTCTGCGCGA
>NW_008648989.1:36044-54971 GCF_000247585.1 Phytophthora nicotianae INRA-310 | reverse complement strand
GTGGTGATCTCGTGCTGGAGACGATCAGTATGACGAAGCTCGTGTTCAGCGTGGAGGAATTTCTGATGGAGGACATCAGGGCGGACGCTCGACAAATGTTGTCAACACGCAAGGGCTGCGAAGATCAGCCGTGTTAAGGTCGTTTGATGACACGTCCAACGACACATGCTCAGGAGCGTGTTACAGCTAGCAGCCTTGCGGATCATTTCGCGGTGTGGCGAATCCTGGTACTCGAAGCTCCTGCAGCAAACAATCTATTGCCGGATCATAGTTGCATGATGGTCGCGAACATCAATTTCACATCCAGCCTGCACGCGAGCTTGGCCACTGGATTCATTTTTTGTCGGTGGCAACGCTACTGCCCTCGATTGCTCCCGTCTGTGCGGCAAACGTCGCTGTCGATGACGCCTTCAGCTCTCAGTAAGGCTTACTGTAGCGGGCATTTGATTGACTTGACAAGTGCTGCTTCCCTCGTTGAAGTTGTTAACTCGTGTCACGATGCCGACGTGATCGGTCTGATTAGGACTTGATTTATTGGTCGAACAGCGGGAGGCTCAACATCCAACGCTTACGATGGTAGTCGCGATTTGCACCGTGAACAAAGGAGTGAACCGTGGAGATCACCGATTGAGCCTCCGCACCTTCAAGAAAGCAGCCCTGACCGTCGAATGTGGTCGACTACAGTAGGTTCTTGAACTTGAGAAGGAGTACATGAATGCTGCAACTGCCTCGAGGACCATCCACGAGTGCCCCTCGATCACCAAGCCTGGTGACTAGGATCTGTTGGCGGCGTAACTCTGTAGAATTACAACGGCGGCAGGCTCCGGTCTCTCATTCTTCAATTTGCTTCCTTCTCAGCAGCAAGACGATGACACTGTTCACGGCTCGACTCCATCGCTCGGCTGCCTTCATCGGGTGCATGGCATTGGTCTCCAACCTGTTGACATCCGTCACGACGGCGCAAACGACGGTCTCAACAGGTGGCACGAGTGTGCATGTCCTGTTCCAAACGGACAAGTGGGTTACGCCTAACATCCACTACAAGGCTGGCAGCGGCAGCTGGACAACCTCGCCTGGCGTCGCTATGTCCGCCAGCAACAACTCTGCCTACCCTTCTAACGACGGTTGGTTCCAGTTCGATGTCTCCTCCGCTACTTCACTTGAATTCGTCTTCAACGATGGCGTCGGAGCTGTCTGGGACAACAATAACAATGCGAACTACAAGGTCTCGGTAGCTGGAACGTACTCCGTCGTCAGCAAGGTCTCTGATTTCAAGACGGGTGACCTCGTGCGCCCCAGTGACGGCACGGGTTACCACATCCTCTTCCAGCCGATTACATGGGCCAAGCCGTACATGCACTTCAACGCTGGTAGCGGCTGGACGACTGTACCGGGATACATCATGACGCCCAGCACTTATGCCGGCAAGTTCTCGGCTGCCAATGGGTGGTACCAGTATGACATCTCCTCGACATCGAGCGTAGAGATCACGTTCAATGACGGCAATGGCGTCTGGGACAGCAACCTCAACGCTAACTACATCCGCACGTCCCCGGGTACTTATGCATTCGTGAACCAGAACACTGCGGCGCCTACGACTTCCCCATCCGTCCAGGGATACATCAACGGTCCAGGTTATAGTGTGACGTCAGCAAGTGAAGATGCCGGTGTACTCACTATTAACCTCGCTGTAAACACCGCTTCGACCTCGACCTCGTACGGCTCTGACCTGTCGGCACTCGTGGTGACGGTCACCAAGACGGAGAAAGACAGTGTCCGCGTGAAGATCCTGGACAAGAACAGCAAGCGCTGGGAAGTGCCCAGGGACCTGTTCACCGCCGGTTCTCTGGGTACGGACAGCACGGCAACGTCTGCTGCGACGGATCCGCTGTACTCGTTCAACTACACGCAGAATCCGTTCACGTTCAAGGTGGTGCGCAAGTCCGACGGCTACACGCTCTTCGACTCGTCTGGTATCTCGTTGGTGGTGAAGGATCAGTATCTGCAGGTGGCGACGGCGCTGGGCAGTGATCTGAGCGTATATGGCATTGGCGAGAGTACTCGCGACAACTTCAAGATGTCTTCAGGTGACAAGCAAACTCTGTGGGCGCGCGATCAGGGATCCGCTACTCCTATCGTCAACACTTACGGATCACACCCGTTCTTCTTAGGTATCAACAGTGCCGGTCAGGCCCACGGTGTGTTGCTACTTAACAGCAACGGTATGGATGTGACAATGGACAGTGGACACCTCGTTTACCAGGCTATCGGTGGTGTACTCGACTTCAATATCGTGGTTGGTCCGACCCCAGCGAACGTCGTCTCGCAATACACCAAGCTCATCGGACGTCCAAAACTCATGCCGTATTGGTCATACGGATTCCACCAGTGTCGTTGGGGCTACGGCTCTGTCGATGCTCTCCGTACTGTCGTGAACAAGTACAAGAGCAGCAATCTTCCGTTGGACGTCATCTGGGCCGACATTGACTACATGAAGAACTTCCACGACTTCACGCTGGATCCAGTCAACTTCCCACAAGCCAAGATGGCTGCCTTCATGGATGAAATTCACAGTAGTGGACAGAAATTCGTACCGATCATTGACCCCGGCATTCCTGATGACACGAATGACTACGCATACACAAAAGGTTTGTCGATGGATATCTTCATCAAGGACACAAGTGGCAAGCCGTATCTGGGTCAAGTGTGGCCTGGGCCGACGGTCTTCCCGGACTTCTTCCACCCGGACGCAAAGTCGTACTGGGGCGAACAGATCCAACTCATGTACAAGAGCTATAACTTCGACGGTCTCTGGATCGACATGAACGAGCTGGCGAATTTCTGTCCTGGAACCACCTGTGTCCGCCAGTCCGGTGTCACGTGTCCGAACACAGGAAGCATCAGCGCAATCACGACGTGTTGCTTGAAATGCTCAGGTGACGGTAACAAGTTCGACAACCCACCGTTCGCGATCAACAATGTTAATAGCCGTGACGCGATCTACAACAAAGGGATCTCGACCAGTGCCTTGCAGTACGGCAACATCCGCCAGTACGACACTCACAACTTGTACGGCATTACCGAATCCATTGTGACCAACGCTGTCCAAGAAGAGCTAGCCAACAAGCGATCCTTTGTGCTGTCGCGGTCAACGTTCCCTGGAAGCGGAGCTCACGTTGCTCACTGGACGGGAGACAACGCCGCCACTTGGAACGATCTACGTTGGTCGGTCCCTACTATTCTCAAATTCGGGCTGTTCGGTATCCCCATGGTCGGTGCCGATATCTGTGGATTCTCAGGAGCCTCCAACATGGAACTATGCGCGCGTTGGACAGCTCTGGGCTCGTTCTACCCGTTCGCACGCAACCATAACAACCTCGAATCTCCGGCGCAGGAAACTTACGTCTGGCCGGAGGTGGCGACGGTAGGGCAGAAATTCATTGGCATGCGCTACCGTCTGCTGCCGTACATCTACACACTCGGCTACCACGCGCATGTGGACGGTCTTCCTATTGCTCGCCCGTTGCTGATGGAATTCCCGACGGATACGGCCACGTACGGTATCAACCACCAGTTCATGTTGGGCAACGCATTGCTGGTGACTCCAGTTGTGAACCAGGGCGCCACGTCGGTCACAGGTTACTACCCTGCTGGCGTGTGGTATAACATCTTCGATTACTCCAAAATCTCCAGTACGGGACGGTCTGTGACGACGACGGTGACTCTGTACGACATGCCGGTGCACATTCGCGGCGGAACGATCCTAGCGATGCACCAGGCAGCTCTCACGAGCACGGCCGCTCGTCTCACTCCTTTTGATATCCTCGTTGCGCTACCTGCCACTGGAAGTGCCAACGGAGACCTTTACTTGGACGACGGCGAGACAATTAGCAACCCGAGCGCCACGATCGTCAAGTTTGCTGCGTCAGCCGGTACTTTCACGTCTACCGTTGAGAAGAACGACTACGCCGGTGCTCACTCAAGCCTGGTGAACAAGATAATCGTGCTCGGAGTGACGTCGTCGCCATCCAGTGTTTCTCTGGGTTCTATCTCCAAATACGATTCCGCCACGCAGCGTCTGGAGATCAGTCTTTCAAGCGTCAAGCAAGCCATCGACACGAGCTTTACCATCACGTGGAAGTAAGTAGAACCCTTCCAGCTCAGTATGTGCACAGCGATGTGATTTCTACCAAAACATTGATATTTGTCGTTGTATATTCTGAATCCCTGCGAAGTACAATGTAAACGATACTTGTACTGTTCTTTTGGTTACTTTTTATCGGGATAAATAACATTGGAGCTTCAGGGACCACAAGTCATACCGTGTGGCCACCATGGACACTAACATGTTGTTACCGAGTTTGGCGGTATCAGCTCGATCGTGTCGGCAGAGCTCGGTGACGACGATGACGGTTTACGCGAACGAGTTTACGAAGACACTGGATCATGCGGCAGGTTACGATGCATTGCGATTACGGGTAGATGTAGCGATGGTTGTCGGTGTAGAGAGGAGGTAGCATAGGCAGCGATGAAAGTCGCTCGATTCATCTCTCATTAATAAACATTCGCTCTAGACAGCAAGTCATCCGGATCTGCGGGATAATAAATACAGGCGCAGCATTACGGAACGAGTAGCGGGTACAGTAAACATTTGTCATCCGATCTTTTCGCATTACTGAGCCAAGTATCTGTCGAATTCCCTAATTAAGGGGCAGCTTGTAACCAGTCGTTTCCACCTCAAAGATACTCCGAGACCTCGCCCCTTTCCGTACTTCGACACCGATGTCGAACGTGGATGTGAATCTAGTCGTTTTGTATGCTGCGTCCTGCTCGCTCGCTCTCTGGGTTGCCACTAGGATTCTATCCCCCGAGCGGAAGCGGGCAGCTCGACACCGCGACTCACTTCCATTGTTAGGTGAGACGTGGGCAGCGATCAAGCATGCTGAACACTACTACGACTGGGAGGCTGAGATGACCGAGAAGATGGAGGGGAGGCCTTGGATGTTCGACGTTGTCGGTCGACCGACCGAGTTCGTCGTAGGCAGACCGGAGATCATCGAAGATATTCTTCTCACGCAATTCAAAAGTTTCGGCAAGGGTGAATACGTCCATGAAGTACTGAATGATCTCATTGGGGACGGCATTTTCAGCGTGGATGGTCACAAGTGGATGCGGCAACGCAAAACAGCGAGTAATTTGTTCTCCATGCGAGAATTGAGGGAGTCCATGGCGACGATCGTTCAGGAAAATGCGAATACTCTAAACGGAATACTCGAGTGTACTATGAGCAAAAGTGAGTCTCTGGATCTCTTCCATTTGCTTAATCGATTCACGTTCGAAGTCATCTCAGAGATCGCCTTTGGCATCAAGTTTGGGGGTCTACTCTCGGAATCGGAACATCCAGTGGAGACGGCTTTCAACTGCGCACAGCAAAGAATGTTTGAGCGATTTCTAGAACCGACGTGGCTGTGGAAGCTTCAGAGATGGTTAGACATTGGGAGCGAGCGAAAGTTGAAGAAGAACGTCCAAATTATTGATAATACGTGCTACAACATTATCTCTCGTTCGATAGAGGAGCGACACACTATGGGTAGTACTGCTAGTGGTTCAAAGAGAAACATCATATCACTGTTCTTAGACGGTGTTAGTGACGGTGCCAAGATCGAACAAGACCTTGATCCAAAGTTTTTAAGGGATATCGTGGTGTCTTTCATGACGGCAGGTCGGGACTCAACAACTGCAGCTCTCAGCTGGGTCTTCTACACTGTGAGTCAGTATCCCGAGGTCGAGAAGAAGATCCGTGAAGAGATCATCTCAAAGGTCCCAGAGCTCGCCAGTGGTGCCATTGCGTCGCCGTCCGCAACCCAAGCGAATGAATTGGTGTATCTCGAAGCTGTTGTGAAGGAGGTGCTTCGTTTAAACCCCGCTGTGCCGTCCAACATCCGTGAGGCGCTTGAAGATGTTGTTTTGTGTGATGGAACTATTGTGAAAGCCGGTGAAGCTGTAAGCTGGTCGTCTTACTCCTTGGGAAGAATGCCTCATATTTGGGGTTTGGACGCAAAAGAATTCAAACCGGAGCGATGGATCGACGCCACCAGGGGAAAACTCGTCACTGTATCCCCGTGCAAATACCCTCTTTTCAACGCAGGGCCTCGTAGCTGCCTTGGTACCAAGTTGGCAATGATGGAGATAAAGATCACCGCTGCTAGCGTGTTGAGCAAATACCATCTGACTGTTGTTCCGGGACAGACGATTACCTACAGGATCGGCTTGTCACTCGCCATGAAAAACGGTCTCAACATCAAGGTTGAGAAAGTTAACCGTCCATCTTGCTAATGCACTCAATGATTGTCTCTGTACGAAGGTAATCATAAGAAAATTTGATGTTTGGCGCTCGATACGCCAGCCCCCGCTTGGCTTTATTCCATTCCGATGCAAAGCGCGTCTCCCACATCGCTGGTGAAGAATAATTATGCGTATCCGGACGGACTCGAATGATGAAAGGTGGGTACTTTCTTGCTTCAGACGATAACATAATGTCAAGAAATCTTGTGATCGTTTCATGAAAGCATGTAGCAACATCGACAGCGTTCCAACCTCTGACTCCCATAGTTACATCGATACTTGACCGAGGACGATCTGGAGACCGTGGACGTGAAGCAAGTGATACAAGTGTTTCTTCACCGAATGCCACTCCGCTGAGCTCAATAGTTCTTAGATTGCAGAGACTCTTGAGAGCTTTCAATCCTTCATCCGTAAACACATTGCTGGGTCCAAAGCCATGATGAACTGAAGCTTCAATCAGCGCTAACCTCTCTAGTAATGGACAGCTATTGGCAACATGTCGAAGAAATTGATCGTCGAGACACTCACTCTCTCCCTGCATATCTGACAAAAGGACCTCCAGTGATGTAAGTCTCGGGCAGCCGTTAAGTACTGGAGCGAATCGATTCGACGGCGAGAGCGGTTCGACGTGGTGTCGCTCTTGAAGAACGTATTCTCTTCTCCATAGCGCAGTATTTCCCGGTAGTACCAGCGATTTCAGCTCAAGTTTTGGATACAAAGCAAAAATGGCAAACATTTCCTCGCTGCATGGTAAGCTGCACCAGTTCAACGACTTCAAGTGGCTACATCCCTTGCAAAACGCCTCCCAACTTTGAAGACTTAACCGCCTCATTTCGACACTGGTGAGTTGTCTCTTTCTTGTGTATGCTGCGAGTCTTAGTCCTTCGATATGTTCCAAGTGTGGGCAATATTTACCGATCATGGCAGCAGTAGCATCCACATTTTCATTTGGGAATAACGAAGAGAGAACGAGTTTCTTCAATCCACATTCTTTAACTGAACGTGATCGAGACAATGCATCCAACGATGCCAATGCAGCATGGAGCGCTTCAAGCACGTTGTGAACAGATCGCCGTCTGTGCATCAAATGTGTTTGTTGTGGCATCACCAATTCCTTTAGGTTTGCACAATTTTTACTCATAGCCACCAAAAGCGATACGAGATGATCCGACTCCATGGGTATACCTGACAAGTCCAGACGCTCAAGATATTGGTAATTGGAAAATATGTCTTCCCAGGACTGCAACATTTTGTCTTCATCAACTTTGCCACTGTCATGAATCGTAACGTCAAATGGGTCGTTCATCCAGAGCTCAATTCGCTGTCGTGATTGCTTCGCCATAGTAATCTCTTCCAATAAGCGTTTCAGCTCGTTGTCAATATGTTGCGCTTTACTTTGTGCCTGCATCTCCTCACTCTGCGGCGTGACCAATGCTCTCGATTCGTTTTCTTCCAATAAACTCCGAGTCGGGCGACTGTATGAAGAACACGAGAAAAGTCCCCACATGAGCTGCCAAATGCCCCCGGAAGGTGCAGCATTCGTTGAACTCATTTGGCCATTAGCTCCTGTGGCGATTTCAATGCGCTCCTCGCCTCCATTTTTAATGTCGGCGGAAGGATCTCGCTGAAACTTGAATATCACCATCGAGTCACGAAAATGACTTTCAACGTCTTCCATCGCGGACTCCCAAGACTTGGAAACTGCTGCAAGGTTGCGGATCGCTGCTCCATTCCGACGGTTAGTGGCTAGATCCTCTCTGGACAAGAGCTTGATTGCTAAATTGTCGTGCAGGAAGCTCAGCAGGTTGAGCAGCACGACCACGGGCAAGTCGTCCAAGCGGTCCATTATCCCTGTAGGAATGGCTACATTATGATGATTTTGTGTTTCGTACATCATATAGCCATTTCACTGCTGGTGGTGTCAAAACGTCAAGTGATCAGCATGTCGAGCAGCTACAAGCAGAAGAAGATGAAGACGCTGGCTACGCGCAAGAAAACGCGTAAACGCCGCATTGAGGAAGGTATGACGTTCGAGGACGACTCGGGTCGCTTGTTCCAGCCACCGAGCACGCGCGACCCGCGTTGGAAGAACCCTTCGATCGAGACTGTAGTGTCCGGCATCACCAAGAGCAAAGGGCAGAAGAAGGCGGCTAAAAAACGCCGCAAACTTGTTGCCAGCAAAGACAAAGATAAAGATGATGCAATCGAAGTCGTCCAGCAGGAGTCTGCCAGCAGCGACGAGGAAGTGGAGGAGCTGAGCGACGAAGAACCCGTCAATGATGCGCTCTTTGATCTACCGAAGACGCCTTTGCGGTTGTGCACGTCGCTGGATGATGTGGTGGCGAAAGCTATAGCGAAGCACGCGGAGATCCGCCGCAAAGACGGTCGTCAGAAGACGAAGGTGCTGTTGCTGGTGGATGCGCGATCAATTTTCAAGCTCATGAAGAAGAAGATGAACATCCGTCCCGAGATGGTCAAGGCGAAGAGTAAACTGGGCGTGAGCTCCAGTAAAAAGCCTGAAATGGCGTACAAGAACACGGGTCTGGTGAAGACGCCTCTGGACCGCTTCAAGGACGTCAACAAGCCTGTTCTCACGGGCTACAAGAGCGGCAAGTTGTCGTCTGTGCTCGCTGAGGATCTGTCCTTCTACCCGTACACGGAGTTCAAAGTGCAGCACGTGATTTTCGTGGCCAAGAACGCCGCGTCGTCCATCAACCTGGATCGCAACCTGCTGCGCAACGTCGAGCTGCACTCGTTCGTTATTGACGACAAGAGCGCTACGAGCGTGTCAGAGGACGAACTCAAGGCGCTGGAAAAAGCCTATCAAGTCTCAAGCGCTTAGTGCAGCAGTTCTTGTTAGTGTTTACAGCAATAGAAGGTGACGACTATTTGTGCTCGAAGCATGCCATTATCATGTGCGACAAGGTATTCGATTATTTTTCGCTTGGTTTGAGTATGGGATCTGATTTATTGGTGTGGCGCACATCGATCGTTAACCGCAGAAGATCGTTCATTATTGAAGCTAGCTGCTCCTGAAGCTGAGCCACCCGCACCTGATACTTCCCCGATGGCCGACGTGGCGCCTCCAGTAGACACTCCAGAGGTGCCTGTAGATGGCGGAGGCGTGGACCCCGTCGCCGTACCGAGCGCCTCGCCAGCGCCTGAGGTCTGGTCCGACCACCTGAACACGACCGACTATTCGCTGCTGCTTGGGCTCCCATTGGGTTCGCTACTGGTGATTCTGTTCATACTACGTGTACTATGGCGGCCCAAATCGGGTCCCAAGTTCCGACTGCCCAAGCAGGTGCCAACGTACGGCAGTATAGCGATGGACGACGATAGTTACGACTACGACGGGGACTCGAATGACCTCATCTACGCCGGCCAAGTGGCGGGCCGCTACGACACGCGCTGGACGCGCACCTTCGACTTTGTCTTCCTTGTGGGCATGACGCTCTTCGCTGCAGCACTCGCTGGTCTCACAACGTTGCTGGAGCCCGAACTCTGGGAAAACACGAGCTTCTGGTTCTTCCTGCTGCCCAAGGTACTCATCATGATGGGCGTATCCACACTCGGAGGCATCATCTGCCGCTTCTTCTGCATCGTGGACGACGCTGGCTACGTCATTACGGAGCGTAATTCCGTGTTCAAGGTCAACTACACGCGGAAGTTCCAGCTATTAGCGGCATACCTCGTGCCGCTGTTGGTTAAGCCCGACGAAGAGTCATGTGCCGCTTGCAATGGTCCTCTAGCACTGGCATGGGGGGACTTTGTGACGCTCTTGTGTTTCTTGCTGCTCATCAAGCCTATCCGCGAGCGTTCCACGCTGTTTATGCTGCAGTTTAACTCACTCGATCGCCCTGAAGACCGACCACACACACTCAAGTGGATTGTGGCCGGTAACGTCTTCCCCGGTCTCTTCGTACTGCTGTTCTTCCGCTGGTTATTCGCCCGTACGACGCAGTCCGACCTCGTCTTCATCCTTGTGTTCGTAACCAGCATCGGTGACGGACTGGCGGAACCCATTGGCATTGCATTTGGCAAGCACAAATACTCGACCAGTACGTGTTGCTCCAAGCGCAAATATACGCGGAGCTTTGAAGGCTCGGCGTGTGTCTTCCTGTCTGGTATCGTGTTCCCAGCACTGCAATACGCCGACTTTGAGACGCCGATGCAGCTGTGGCTCACGATGATCATCCTGCCGTTTGTAGTGGCCTATGCAGAGGCCACAGCGCCGCATACGATGGACGCTCCTGTGCTTATGGCAGCCACGGGGCTTGTGCTCTACACGATCATCCACATCTTTTAACCACCAAAGTCAGCAATCTACGCATGTAGCCATCTGAGACCAGTAGCCATCAGGAAGTAACGACGAACAGAGTTGGCGATTTATTAACATGGTGGTGCCTTGCTCTATCCTTCATAAATGATAACACCTTCCTTCGGAATAGGTTGCGGTGGTACGTATTGTTTCGGGGCGGGAGGTGCGAAGGTCTTCTTGCCCTCGGAAAACTTCGCGAGTGCAGCCATGTGCTCATCAGTAAATGGGTTCGTTGATGACGAGTCTACTTGTAGCCATGGATGTTGTAGTGCCATCGCAGCAGGAGGACGCTCTCGCGGATTTAGCACTAGCAAATACTCGATGAACTTCTTGGCCTGGTGAGAAACCATCGACTCGAGCTCTTTAGGGTACTCGAACTCGCCCTTGACGATCTTGTCTTCCACCTGCGACATAAAGCGAGCGTCGAATGGGAATTGTCCGAATAGCAGGACGTACGTGACGACACCAAGCGACCACAAATCGATAGCCCAGCCGTAACTTCCGTGCTTGTGGAACATCTCGGGCGCCATGTAGTGTGGCGTTCCGTTCATACCCGACATTTCACTGCCACCGACAGTACCCATGTGTGCCAGGCCGAAATCGATGAGCAGTACGCCACTACGCAAGTCTTGTGTCTTGCACAAAATGTTCTCCACCTTCACGTCGCGGTGGGTGATTCCGTTAAGGTGCAAATATGCCAGTACACTTAGCAATTGCCGGACAATTTCAGCCACATCGCACTCGCGAATACGCGGAGCCCCGGGCCTGCAGATCGCGTCCATAACCTCACCGCCCGTCGCCTTATCCGTCACGATGGCAAACTTGTCCTCGTCTTGGAACACCTGTCGCAGTCGGAGAATTCCTGGGTGTTTGACGCGACCCAGGATGGCCAGCTCGGACTGCAATGCTTCGACGCGGTTGGGTGTGGACAGATACTCCTGCCGTACAAACTTGACGGCCACTTCCTCGTCGCACTCGCGTTCTTCTCGCTCACGCTGTTGCTCCTCCGCCAGCGTCTTGGCGCGAGTGCGGTAGTGCGGCCGCTTTTTCTTGGCCACGAACACCTGACCAGTCTTGCCTTCACCGATCTGGTACAGAATGTCGTACGTGTCCTCGAACGTTGGTTTCTTCTTGTCATGGAGACCAAAGCCGAGGATGCCCGACGCAGTCATGCGGTTGTCCTCGGTCGAGTCCTCTAGAGATCCTCGACGGCTGAAGCAGCTGAAGCAGCGTAGCATGTTGCCGTCGCTTGTTCCGGTTGTGTTATGTGTATCGAATTTTTCGATGTGGAAGCGTTTAGAAGCTTTCACGTGAACGGGAATGAGCAGCTCCGATCGGGTGGCGGAATGGCCATGAGTGACGTACGCGCTCTGCCCTTTCGTGGTGACAACAATGCAGATATGTCGCGTGAAGGTCGCACGAAGAAACTGTCTTTTTGAAATGTAGCCATGTGCTTGGCGACTTTAGCACATGACAGGCTGGATGTCAAGTGATTGCCACCAGAACTTGCAGTCTCCGTACGGTTGTATGGAAAGCAAGTGTTGTGGACAGCGCCGTTCATTCAGCGGCTCAGCTTTTAACTGGCGTGTCGCTTTCGACTGTCAAGTTGAAGGCTTATGTCGACAGATGCGACTCTTAGAATGAGTGGGAATGTGGTTACTAAAAAGGCAAGAACTCCTCCATTTAATAGGTCAGCGCTCGTGTAATGCACAAGTTGTAAGCGAGCTACATAGTTCCGTAACTACCTTTTCAATAGGGCTTGAAGATGACATAATGCCCCCCAACAATGGGGGAATCCCGAGAAATTAAAAAGAAATATATCACGTTGAAGCCTTTCGGCAACGCAATTAACGTTGAAAACTGTTTGTCAACCTGTTCTGCTAGTTTATCCTATACGAACAGCGGGTCCTTTTAGATCGTAACTACGAAGGTTCCTGCCTAATATGATTACCAGATATGCGATTTTCACAGGGAATACACTATGCCTTTACGTCGCACACATTTATTTTTCGAGCATCCGACGAACATGAGGAGCTCTTTTGAGATGACAATGATGCTGGCCGTGACGGGGATCACAAACTTCTGCATGTTCCCCGCCATCCACAGCCTCTACCGCCGGCAGTTCGTCTTTGAGGTGCGCGGCAACTCGTACTCGTCTCGTTCAGGCAACCCAGCTTTCGAGCATATCTTACACGCGTATGGTGAACTCTGCAGGCATTCATCGGCATGTTCACAATGACCACCAGCTTCATGTACCACGTGTGCGACAGTATTGATGGGTCGCTGTGGCTAACTGAAGGACAATGGCATCGGCTTGACAACATCGGCGCCATCATGAGCTTCGTCAGCTGGAGTATCCATCTCATGGACCTGGGGCATCCGGTACTGGAGCGATATGTGCAGTACTTCTTTTTGGGAGTGGTGCTGGTCTTCCAAGAGAAAAATCCGTGGGACGAACTTAACTCTGTAATCCCCGTTGCTGGCAGCTTCGTGCTGTTACTCATGACGTTCGCGATGCGAAGGCGCGTGCCCAAGTACGACTACCAGCAATTTAGAAGAGGGCTAATGCTACTGGCATGCGGAATATTGTGCTTCGTGCGCGGTCTGGACGACGACACCGACCCGTTTCGGTTTTTCCACGGCTGCTGGCACGGCTTCGTTGGGGCTGCCGCGTACTACAATTTCAAAGTGTTGCCCGACCGGAATGCCAAGCGAGGATCGCACTTGCCCATCAAAAGGCAAGATTAAATGTGCGTGTAAGAATACCTAACGAAATAGACTGTTAACAGAGACTTGTAAGACATGGGTGTGTCTGCTCTTCTGTCGATGTGGATGGTAGGGTGTGTGCAGCATTCACTCCTCTAGCCTTGACTCCCGATCATCTAAGAGTTTGTCCTCTAGACAATTAGGTGAGCTGCGTCTAGCCTGGCATGGTTCGCCGGTAGGAAATCCACGCACAGTAAGGTACAGTATGATGCGACGTCGCTTGTGAACCGAGCTCAATTCGTCAACATCCGTAATCAGGTCACGACAAGGAGATCGCGGCGGCAAAGATATTTTCAAACCGGCGAAGTTGCTGCATGTTCTCCACGACGAAAAGCATACGCTGCACCGAGTTGCACACCATGTAGTAACGTCACTCGTAGTCATTCGTCCGCACATTCGCGCTGCCGAGACGACACATGGGTTCAAACGAACACGTACTTGTTGCCTGTCTGTGCATAGTTCCGATGCATTTCGGCCAATCACATGGCGATCGCTTCTCCCCCCTCCGGCGGCATGGGCAGCTACGGCAGCATCTCTCAAGTCGATCTCGAGCAGCAAGAGGAGCACACGATGAGCCTCGCGGACCGCCTGTACGCGTACGACCTGACGTGGTCTACCAAGCTGTACCACCGCTTTGGTCGCGACCCAACTCCGCGTCTGTGCTGGGAGATTTTCTCGCACTCGGGCGATGGCTTCCTGTACGTTTTACCTGCTTGTTCCGCCGGTGCGTTCTATGGGGACAAACCTAATGGCAATTCTCTGTTATTGATTTCAGGTGGATCCTGACGATCCCGCCGCTTATGGGACTGCTGTGGGTGGCCGGTCTCATCGGTCCTTTTGAACCGGCCACCAAGATGCTGCTGTCGGCGCTCTTCACGGTCATGACGGTGGACATCATCGCCATCATGCTGCTTAAATTCGTGTTCCACCGTCAGCGACCGCCCTTCCACCAGGCAGACATGCGCTTCGTAGGACCTGACCAGCACTCGTTCCCGTCCGGTCACTCCACGCGCGTGTGGGCCATGGTGGCTATGCTCATTTACATCGCCGAGACGCATCCGTGGATCCTGCGCAGGTTCTTCTACGACCTGTCACCGGCGGTGCTGGTAGCCATCTCGATCGTCTGGGCGCTAGTCATCAACTTCTCGCGCGTGGCGCTCGGCCGTCACTACCCGACCGACGTGCTCGCCGGCACGCTCATTGGCTTCTTCGTCTTCTGGCCAGTCTCACTCTTCTTCATCAACCACTACAACATGCTGGACGCGCCGCCCCCGCCGTACTGAGCTACTCGCAGTTAGGTGAGACCAAGAACAGGCAGCTAGAGACTGTAGCCAGGAGCTTATCTTCTCCAGGTTAGGTAGCTAGAGTGATTCAACAAGGTGTACCCTTGTCTCTTTTTGTAAGTTGGCGTTCACAACGTCCTGCTATCGTGCTGGACAAAGTTGTCCACCTCGACCGTTACGGTATCCCTAACTTACTGTTACAGTAAGTGAGGTGCATACTCTATCTGAAATCATTTGCTTGTCAAAGCTCACGCGCCCTTTTTCTTTTCAAATGGGTCCCCCCATTCTCGCCATTCGAGCAGCTCCAGTACAACTGCCCAGTACTGCTCGATAATCTCCGCTCCATTTTAGACGGAACCAGAACTCCAGGACGTCCGAGCGGCGACCACAAAGGCACCCCTTAAATAGTCTCCACTCGACTGTTTGTCAGTTTGCTATTGTGCTACTCCGTTGACACGCAAATGAGCACCACATTTGGCTTCGGAGAGTACGAGGCGTTGCTGCTCTGCGATCGTGTCAACTCGGCGCTGACGTTTTGCAGAGAACTCTTCAGTCGAGAGTACGTGGTGCAACGCGTGACAAGGCAAGAACTTGCTATTGCAGTCAAAGAGAACGAGAGCCAATGGCGCGGAGTAGCGAGGATTCATGCAGGACACGTCGTCGTCAGTGTCGACGACGTTCCCGTGCGTGGCTTATCGTCCCGTCAATTCTCTGAGCTCTGGTATCCGCCAGCTCCTGAGGCTTCAAACACGATAAAATATAGGCGAGTTCGTCTTCGTGACCGTAAACGTGCTGAACTTGAAGTGGAGATGCAAAAGCAGTGGACAAGTTCAGGGCCAATGCGGTTCACTCCAGTTCAAGATGATAGTGAACTTCGAGCTAAGATGACTGAAGTCCATGAGTTGATCTGGTCTCATCAGTTGACAGAGGCCCATGCGGTGCTGCGCTCCCTACCTGCTGGAAGTGACCCAATGGTGTGTCTATTGGCCGCTGAGCTTGAGGTGGTGCGAGTGCTGGTGTCCAAGGATGTTTTGTACTTAAAGCAGGCCCAACGCGCAGCGAACCAGGCGGTGGCTTGGCTCGAGAGTATGCACGATTTGACTTCTCAATCATATTCGAGTCGCAAGCAGACGCAGCTCGCACTAGGTGAAGCCCTCTTCTTGTCGGCTCTGTTACGTCTGGGAGGTGACCAACGTCTAGCTGCAATTGCTACTGCGAGACGCTGCGCAGCGATTTACGTCGAATTGAAGGAGAAGTTCTTGATTTCTACAACCAAGAGAGAAAAGCTGCTGATACCTGACAGAGAATTGCAAATGTTTCAGAAGAGGATTCGATTTGGATTGGGCGTACTTCACGTCGGTGGAGCACTCGCTTTGAAGAAGACCTCGCTGGAATGGATCGGTGTGTTGCTTAAAGGCGCGTGTGATATAAAGAAAGGTCTTGAACACTTACTGGACTGCGGCACAATCGATGAAGGTGGTCAGGGTCACCTTCAAGCTAACTGGGCTGCGTTGACGCTCATGCACTTCTCGACTGCAATTCGCCTTATCCAGCAGCGCAATGGACAGGGTGTTGACCTGCTCAATACATCAATCAGTGTGTGTAAACAAGTTGCACTTCAGCGCCACCCGAAGGCACTGGTTTTTCTTTGGAGCCAAACAACCACCACAAATTTCGATGTGGACCGCTTTAAACGCCTTGAGATCGAATTAACTCGAGCAGTAAAAGACGAGGAACGGGCTCATCTCGTTGCTTTCGATGTTGGATATCGACACTTTCTAGCCCGCGATTTCGACCGAGCATCGATGCAGTTTATGCCTATCTGCAAGTGTTCCAGTGCACCGTCAAAGCTGCGTGGACTCAGTAGCCTCTTCCTTGGAGTTGGATATCTTCTGACGTCTCATGACACTAGTGAACTAGTCCTACTAGATACCAAGTTGTTGACCTCGGTACGACTACTTCTACGGTCAGCTCGGCGGTTCTTGGCGCTTCGATTAGAGGACAAGGCAGAAGACTTTGAGTCTGCGTCGTTGCATGAGCGGCTTGGAGATTATCTGGAGAGAAGTGACGAATATCTGCTGCTCCTTCCTTGGGAGATTCTGTACGTGTACTATCACTCCACCAAGACGATCGTGACGTCTTTGAAATCTGACGTGGTTCAGCATCAACACCATGTTGCTGCTATGGAGCATCTCAATCATCTCTTGAACTCTGCAACAACCAAGCAGAATTATGACACAGAGCTAACTCTCCTCCGAGCCATCGTTCTCTTCAATCTAAAAGAGTTCGATACCAGCGACAATGAGCTTCAAAAACTCTGGTCCGATAAATTCTCTCTTGGAAGTCCAAGAAGCTCTGCGTTTGGTCGTCTGCTAAACCAGCGGTCTTCTCGTGCACCAGCATTTATTGCCCCAGTGGCTTGGTTTTATCAACTACGACTGATTGTCGAACGCAGATACTCCCAATCAACACTCACATCCCCGGTATCATCGCCAAAGTGCGGCAAAAACGAGAGTGCTGCCACCTTTGCAGGTGTTGTTCAGCAATCACCTTATCCATACCATTACGTCTACAGCGGGAAACTACAAGCACTGAACAAACTAGTTACTCGACTTGCGAATGACAAGATCAACGACAATTGCAGTAGTCCAATGGGACATAACAGCATGAAGTGGTGACGTAGCAAAACATGTTTATTTAAGCTGTAGAATACATGCACAAAACTAGTCCACGCATACAAGTAGTGGATGCGTAAATGCTTACAGCAAGTTTGTCTTGGGTCTGATAGATTAGGCAGCGCGGGTGTTTGCAAGTTCA
The DNA here is from genome assembly GCF_000247585.1 of Phytophthora nicotianae INRA-310. Classification (NCBI taxonomy): domain Eukaryota; phylum Oomycota; class Peronosporomycetes; order Peronosporales; family Peronosporaceae; genus Phytophthora; species Phytophthora nicotianae. Next base: position 37,439 of record NW_008648989.1, on the reverse strand, counting down.
TCGTCTTCCTCATCGTTCGTACCGCGTCGTCCTCGGCTCTTCCACGCAAAACGAGACGGGAATGCCGGCTTGGACACCGTGGGGGCAGTGAAGCGACCGAAGCGTGACTTGCTCTTGGCGGCCTGCTGAGCTGGCGGCGAATACACGAACGATTCCTCAATATCTTCTTCAAAGGATTTCGTGGTGCTGTTGTTGTTGCTCGCTGGGACCGAAAGCTTCCGGTTCAGTAGGCCAGCCACAGAGCTCAAGCCGCTGGCAGCGACTGAGGGTAAAGTACTTGATCGATTCTTCTTCTGGTCGATGTCCTTCTCCTCATCTTCGAGGGATGACGTTGGTGAGCTGGTTGGCTTGCTTGAACGACGACTAGAAAGCGCGCTAAGCACGCTCGACGCGCGCCAACGACTGCCACTTTTCTTTCGAGATTCTTGCTCTTCTTGCTCTTCGTTCTTCTCTTCCAAAGTATTCTGGCCGGATACAGGAGAGTCGCTGATGATTGAGCTCGCACGCTCGCTGTCGGTATCAAAATACTTCGGAGTATTGTGGGTCTCTTCATCGCTGAGATTGTGTTCATCGAAGTCCGTCTTGGACGGAACATCAGCGTACGAGTCTCCACGGGATCGGAACACGTCGTCGTACGAGTTATTGCGAGACCGGAACACATCAGCGTAGGAGTCGTTGCGAGATCGGATCGAATCTGCGTACGAATCACCGCGAGATCGAGTGGAATCAGCGTACGAGTCTTCGCGAGAGCGGAACAGGTCGGCAGGAGATTCGTCACGCGCATCACTAAGTGGACTCGACGCCAAGCTGCCTCGAGGAGTGTCCGAGTCCAAGGACGGCTCTTGGAAGAACGAGCCGGAGCGAACAGAGGAAGGCCGGTCGAAGTCGGATATGCTGCTAGGGCGCTCGTTGTCAACCTCAAGTGTTTCCTCCTTCACAGGCGAAGACGGAGCGATGGTCGACATGGGAACAGGAGTCTCTGTGGACGGGGTGGTGTCGAAAGCAGAGCTGTCGTTCTCGCTTGCCCAGTGACGGTTCTCCTCGACACCTGAGTCGTTCAAGCCGTGGACAAGGGGCTTGTGCTCTTCCATCGCGTCCACAAAACTATCGCTGCTCGCATCGCTCTTGTCGTCAGTGATCGTCGAGTGGTCTTCGGAAATAGAAAACTCAAGCCCCATGTTCACCGAGCTCGAAGATGCCCGAGGAGTTAAGTCTTCGTGGGCAAGAGGTGAGTTGATTGGAATACTTGCAGCAACGGGGCTGACAGGAGCAGGTTCCGCCCTCTCGGGTTCGATTAACTGCACCGAAGCTGGGGTGTCCGGAGCAAGTGTGGCATCAACGTAGCTTGAAACGTCTTCAAGCTCTGAGTCATCGTCGCTTTCATCGCTGTCGCTT
>NW_008648989.1:4077-5185 GCF_000247585.1 Phytophthora nicotianae INRA-310 | reverse complement strand
AGCCTTCAGCATGCTCCGATCGTAGTGCCTCCGCTCGCGTAGTTGGGTTCAGGATCTCATTCACCGCCGCGATCAACATGCATTGCATCAGTGTCATCGCCATTACGAACGTGCTTGGGTCATATCTGCGATTGGGCTTTCGAGTTCGTGTTGAATGCCGCGTTGGAGTGGTCGTTGCAGCTCCTCGGCCTCTGCTGCGTGTGGTTGCCGCATTCCCACCACTTCTTGTAGTAGGTGCTCTGGTCATCGAGTCTTCCATCGACAACTCATCCATCCCATTAGCAACCCCACTTTGTACCATCTTCCTCATGGCAGCTTCGTTCAAGTGCGCCAGCTTCAAATGCCACCTCATCACGAAGCTTTCCTCCACCATGTGAACAGGACGAGCCATCATCATGGAGGCATCCGGAACAGCACAGGCCTTCATCCAGTAGAAGCCATCAGCTCCCTTCATGAATTCAAGCCGCTGTCCATCCTTGTCGAAATATTTCCGTCGCTTCCCAGCATCATCCGTGTCTGAGTATGAGGGTTTCCATCCAGTACTCTCCAACTGACGCTGGCTGATGAGATTTGTTGGTCCATCAGGTGTATAACGAGCGCCAGGCAACTCCAGAATTTTTCCACTTGAAACCCGGAGTCTAATTAGCCCAGCGTGTTCATTAGTATCAACCCCACCTTTCCGGTCCATGGTTAAGAGTGGGTGCTGTTTCAGATTGACAAACGAGGTCTTGTCAACACACACATGAACTCCAGCACCGTTATCCAACATCCAGTCTTGGCTCCAATTCACATCACTGCGCATTCTACTCTCGCTCCATGCAAGACGAATCGGCACCGGAGGATTGTCATCGTCTCCAAGTTCACCTTTCCAAAGCATTCCCATCGGAGTTGCTGCCTTGGCCTTCTTTTCAGCTGCGGCTTCCTCCTCCTTTTTCTTCTTTGCCTTGTATCCGTAGCATTCTGCTCGAAGATGACCCTTCTTCTTGCAAAAGAAACATGACCGGTTCTCCTTCATGACCTTCTTCCCACCACCTTTCTTCTTTCCCTTGGGTTTGTTCTCGACGGGCTGTTGTGACATCACCTTCGTAGCTTAAGTCACTTTCTCTTC
>NW_008648989.1:0-1117 GCF_000247585.1 Phytophthora nicotianae INRA-310 | reverse complement strand
CCCCAAAATGAGGTTGAGACCTCAAACAAGAATAAATTACTATTCACTTCCGTTTTTATTTGGGGTCTAGTTGGTTTGGGCATCAAATTCTGCATATTTGAGGTCGATATTTGAGGTCTATACCTTAAATCTTTATTCTGAAGTAACATTCATTTTGAGGTTTAGGATGGATCCCCGCGTTGGAGATGCTCTAATCATTTCATAATACGGACATTTGAGCAGATTTGACCTCTTTCCTTGATATGGTTGGCTACAATTAAATGATTTGTAAGGCGATTGTATCTAATCCGTTGGTTGCAGTAATTCCGTGTTGTTCAGTAATATTGTGAATTCTGTCCAAATTTGCCAGTTTAGCTCTATTTGAGCCCTGAGCCAACGTCGACGACGTACAAAATCCAAGCTATTAACTTAATCGCCCGAGAGCTAAACAGCTGTCTTTCGCCACAAGTCAAAATCTTATCTCGTACTTAAGCGGAACTTTAAAGGACACAGTATTGGCTGGACGATTTGTGGAACCATTTGGGTCCGACCATTGAAAAAACCGTCCCCAGAAATTTCAAACAAACCGCGCAATATGAAATGGACTCTGTCCACGACATTACTGTGATGACATTCGTTAAACTCAGGCAGTCCAATAGGGTGTGGTTTGGGCTACAGTAGGTTAAGTTTGTTTTTAGTCGCTTCACTACGATTGGGGGTCTGCAGCACCTGTCGTTCTAAGATTTTCGTCACTACTCATTTCGTATCACGTTCTTAGTGAACGTCCCGTTGTATACACCTTGAGTCGTGCTGGCATATTAGCTGAAAAAAATGTGTAGACTCTCACTAAATAGGCAAATTCAAGACTTACAGTGTTGGGTCGTTTCCCGTGAAGTACTGGTCCACGACTCTCCAGACCTTGAAATGTTGAATTGCTGAACAATGATCGCTTACATCTGTTGGTGTGTTGGTCTTATCTTGAGGTAACGTTGTACCACCAATTTATCATTATCGGCGTCTAATGCGACACACAAGTTGCGTATGGGGCAAAACGAAAAAGGTGGTCAGATCAGGAAACTTGGGCGATATGGAGGTTACCAACTGGGCAATCTAGGCCAGGAAATGATCGGTGGTCATG
>NW_008648988.1:2913992-2916180 GCF_000247585.1 Phytophthora nicotianae INRA-310 | reverse complement strand
GCCTGCAGAGGTCAGGCATCTCGACTAGGAAAGCTTGGCCGCTTTCTGATTGTTGAGGTCCGGAGACCGGGATTCAAGCACGCCATGCCGCTGCTTGACTGGCCTGTCCAAATCCCAGCCGGACGACGGTGTAAACGCTGCAAATGCTGCATAAAAGACTCGTCACGGCGCCAGTCGAGTCACGTTTGACGGCGCCGCCTGCATAAAACGCGCCACAAGTGATCCTTGTTGACGATTTGTCCAGACGAGCCTCGTCCGATTGCGAGTATTAACTCTTGTTCACGGTGATGAGAACACGCTCAAGTCTTGACTCGTTGCCACGGCACACCATCAGATATGGCGGATCCCCCATACCAATGGGTACTGCCGCCATCTGAAGCTCAGGGATTAGATCGGCAACGGTGTGGCGCTGAGTTCCATTTAATGGGACTCATCGTTAAGAAGATTACTATCTTCGGCATTGATATTCACGGGAAATTCATGGTGGTTCGATTGAGATTCCCTTGAAGGGATCACCTTGTGGGGACGGACAAACCCCAACGGCGGGAAGGGAACTCTCGACCTGATCTTTCAGTGTCGCGGTGTACGCTGCGGGTGCGGGTCCCTCCGCAGCGACGAGACAACGAGCCCTACGCCAGATGCACTGCATCAGGCAGAGCTTGCATGGCAAATTGGCAATCAATCACCAGCCATAGGATGACAGGGAGTCATCATGATTCCCTTGCTCCCGCGCTACTCTCCTGCTGCAGCTTTGGTGGGTATGAGCTGAGCTGCATCGGGTACCACCCGACGGGTGGACGCGCGGCGAGATATCGGTATCAGCGTTCACGTCGAGTTCAGGCATCGCGGCTGTGGCATGCCAATCCACTTGCAGTGACCTCCACGACTGCGTTTAATAGTTGGCTCCCGTAGATGCACGACAGCGCAGCGAGTACTATCCCTCGCAGCATTCGTCTCTGCAATCCCATCGACGGCTCGAGCGGGCATTCAAAAATCTCGGAGAGGTTCGGGGGCGCCCAGAGCCGCGAAAATCCTGTGTCAATCCACACTCTACCGATACATATAATGCGGATACATCCGACTCTACAGAATTTACTCCGTACATGCACATTGCCAACATTGCAAGGGGGCGACGCGAAATGCCGAGCTCTTGGTCACCATGTCGTTGCCGTACTATGTATATAGTGCTCATTCAAAATTTCATGTTTTCCGAGCGAGTCCTTTTCGGAGGTCTCGCGATTCGCGACGTACCATTCGAGCATTGAATCGACAATGCCAACGTAGTAGTACTACGGCGTTGCATTCGGGCGTACTACATGTAGTACGCCTGAATGCAACGCCAATCACTGGCGATCACAGGAAGCATGCCCAAGAGAACCGCATGCCTGACCCCAACTGCAACGACTACCTTGTGATACACAAAATGTGACCTGTTTAGATCGGTACACTGTATTCAGCGCTGATAAGATGCCGTGGAAAAAGAGGATTGCCTATTTTATTATTTAAAAATACGTTTTTAATACTATTAAAATAGTTGAGTTTTAACCATAGCTTTTGGCCCCAACGTCTTCGTACGGTATAAATAATTATGACAAAGGAAAGGTGGAGCCAAGAGTCACCCTGATGGGAAAGTTAGCACTGACCATTCAGGTGTATACATTCGCTTAGAGCAGATCGTTTTTCAACGACGGAGCCTCGGTGATTGGGACTTGTAGTTCGCAATCACGATGAAGTGCATCGACGATGAGTACGTACGATGAGCACTGTACTTCGCCACTCATGCATTAATAGTAGGGCTTATTCTTCGAAGTTGATAGTTCAGTTTTAAGCTGTATTTGTTTTTTTTGTTTGATATCAAGAAATATACGGCAAATCTACCTCAGTTCGAGGCCTCTATTTTTCGTTTTCCACCGGTGATCTACTATAGATGAAGTTTAGTACGCAGAATGCTGCAGTCATATACGATCGTTACTCATGAATGTGATTAACTGCAAAAAGAATATATCAAAGACTGTGAGCTGAGCTTTTAAAAAAGTTCAGCTATCAGTCTAAAAGTATACATTTATTTAACAAAAGTAAATGAAAGAGGTTTGGATGCTCAACTCCCACCAAAAAGAACCTGGCTTCAAAAAATGTATCCGTAACGCACGAAAAATGTTTCCTACTGCCAAAATGCTTACTGCACAAT
>NW_008648988.1:2908399-2910107 GCF_000247585.1 Phytophthora nicotianae INRA-310 | reverse complement strand
TTCCTACTGCCAAAATGCTTACTGCACAATAGGCCAACATCAACGGTACATGTTCAAGTTCATCGATTCAATCGGCAACACGACTTTTATACGTTTGCTACAATTAGGCTACCCGAATAGTATCGTCGGCGAGACTTGCATTCATCCCGCTCCAACTATGTAACACACTCCGTTGATACGCGGCGCTGGCCGGCGTCACAACACCTTTCTAATTCTTGGTCTCTTGCTTCAAGACCTCATTCCGTTGTGTTCAAGGGGTCGGCATGTAATGACGAAGCATCAGCCGTCCCATGCGACTCCTTTTCAGTTTGGACATGGACGGCGTACCGTCCCAAATGTGGTTCATCGCGTCCTCCAGGTAGAGTTGCGGTTGACACGGACCCGTAATCTTGTCAGTAAGCGCGACTTTATCTCCGTTCTTCTTGTAGTCCGCGACGGCCTCGTACGGATAGACAAACCAACGCAGCCATTCGTGGCTCTTGAGCACCTTTTGCCCCTCTGGGAAGGAATCGAGCAACGCTGCCTCCTTCATACAGGCATCCGCCTGAAGTGCGGCCTGTTCGAGGTTTTCACGGCGGTGAGCTGCAATGCTGCGAATAGGTTCTTCAGATGTTGACGTGCTGTTGGTGCCGTCACTGAAGAACTGCAGCTCAGACAGACAGCTCTTGGTCGGGAGGTTATCCTTAGAGCGCGAGGTATGACGCCACGCTGCCGAATGAATGTCAAACTCGTACTGTGGCAGGAACTTCCAGCCGTGGTCGGCCACAAAGTTCATCGCGTCTAGAATGTACTCGACTTCAGCATCGTCGACAAAATAGGGAAAACTCATGCGTACAACACCCGGTTTAATCACTTCATCCTTCTCCACAAAGGCATTTCCCAAAGCGATCGTGTGCTCTTTACTAACCCCGAGCAGACGAGCTCCGAACGGACCGGCACATTGGCAGCCGCCACGAGCCTGAACACCGAACAGGTCATTAAGCAGTGCACACACAAAGTTGTGGTGGAGGAAGCGGTCGCCGTAGCGGACCATCAGCGAGAAGATGGGTAGCTGGTCCACCTTGTCGTTGTGACGACCAAGTAGCACAATGTGCTTGTTCCCACCCAGCGATTCACGCACGCGCTGTACGTGGCAACGTTCCTGGGCCATGATCTTCTTGGATCCGACACGTTGCTTGAGCGCGAACGCCAGACCAAGTCGAATGCTGCCCAAGATATCTGGTGTACCGCCTTCTTCCCGTTCGACCGTGTCGTCCAGGTAGCTGTGCGCCTTCTCGGTAACAAAGAGCACGGTGCCGCCCCCAGGCATCGTCGGCACCTCGTTCGTCATGAGCTTTTTCTTGACGACCAGCACACCAGGAGATCCCGGTCCACCTACAAACTTGTGACCCGAGAAAAAGATAGCGTCCTTGTACGCTAGAGGATCACTCGGGTTCATGTCGATATCAACGTACGGTGCACAGGTAGCATAATCCCAGCAGGCCAAGGCGCCGTGTCTGTGTAGTAACCTCGAGATCTTATTGACATCCATAAGCATGCCGGTGAGGTTCGCAGCTGCAGTAAAGGTGCCGATCTTGAGTTTACGACTGCTGTAGTTTTTCAACTGGCGCTCCAGCTCCTTTACGTCGAGGCCGCCACCTTTCGCTTCCGGGATTTCCACGATGTCGGCAGCAAGGCTTTCACGCCACGGCAACAGGTTCGAGTGGTG
>NW_008648988.1:2887892-2905349 GCF_000247585.1 Phytophthora nicotianae INRA-310 | reverse complement strand
GCTTTCTCCTTCTCGCGAATGTCTTGAATGATCGAGCTGCGTCCAACCTCTCCGGTCTCCGACACGCGGAAAACCTGCGAAACCCACGGCTGCGGAAGTGCCGTGACCGTGCTGTCCTCGCTGCTAGTGGGTGGCATTGTTATTTTTGTTGAGACCGAGGCGTGCTTCTGGCGGATACTGAGCTCGTGCACGCGCACGCACGGAGGAGTTTTGTAAAGTGGTGGAACCTGTCAGTGACCGCCAGCGGTTCGGTGGGGTTGTTTCGGTTGTGCCTCCAGCTGGCAACGACTTGCACCACTCGAGACGAGTCTGCTACCAAGCGGAGGACTCAGCGACTGAGGCATCACAGACCTGCGCCGGAAGGCGGACGCACACACGCGACGATGTGCCGCGGTCAGGCGAGCTCAAGAACGCCGGCTCTTACAGAGCGGCGACTGGGATGGCGATGCCCCGACACTTTGCAAAAACCAACCGAACCCTCAACCTTTTGCTCGGCGGAAGATCGACACGACGGATTTGATGAGGTGCATCCCGTAGAAAAAGTGTCCGCTCCGCCTCAAGTCGGACAGCCTGGGCCTCACAATTCCTTCAGACACATCCAGTTGAGTGAAATACCGAGCACCCACCGCAGCGAGCCGAGGTCAGGCATGGTCCATATGGATGATCATGCTGACGCAGATCTTTTGTTTGGTGTCGATGTAAAGAGGCTTTCCACACTGCCCCCAGCATTATTACGTACATCTTGTGAAAACATCGAATTGCTGGAACCGGAAGGAGATCGGGTCGGGAAGGAGAACCATTCTGTTGTGCGCTTGCAGGTCAGGCGTACCTGTTCACGTGTTGGCGCGCGTTTGTATGTCAAATAAAGAATACATGTTTACTGTGATCATGTACATGTAGTAAATAGCAATAATCGTATACAAGTTAATGTTGGAAAGAGTGGGTACTTCCTGCTTTACCTACCTACTAGGTAATATGTATAGATCGGCTCTGGTGGATGAAAGTCCTTGACAGTCAATAACTTGAAGCACGCAGTATTCTAGCGACTGCATACATCACAGTCAAGTGTCAAGTCGACACACGGCAAGAAACCAAGACACTTACATGCGTAGTACGTGGCGATTCTGGTTGTTCGCGTACACATGAGTGCTTTATGTATTACGGTTTTGCGTCCGTAACCTGTAGCACACAACAATGTCCTCGCCGTCACTGGCAGTAGTGGATAGTACACATACTAGTAGTACAATACTTAGAATATCCGTCGATTTGGTCTACGGTTCAAAACCGCTACAATGAATGCACTGCTGGCCTTGGTGAACAATGACCTTAGTGTGCAGGTTAGTAAAAAGTCGAGTCTTGACATCAAAGCCATCACGAAAGCACAACAACTCCATTGAGGTCTGCAGAGGTTGTATCCGATATACATGGAATGCGCTGCAGCACGCCAGCGAGTACACCACCACCACGCACCCACCACCACCGCGTGGGTGTTGATTTTCTAAGGCTTAAAAAAAGTGTAATGGTTCGATGGACCACCAGTTCCTATACCTGCCAGGTATAGTAACTGGTTGTAATGCCTGGTACAAGTACCTTTCAACTCTACGAGAGCTTGTGCGAGCCGTCAGCCGTAGCAGCTTAGAGCGATCTTGGGCATACATGTAACTAACTGGTCGAGGAAGGCTAAAGATCTACCGTTTTCACGCGACACTGCCTTTTCTTCTTCGTCCTTACGCCATCCACGTCCGATAAACTTTCACAAAACAAGGGGGGCGTCACCAAACTAATATTACTGCCCCCCCCCCCCCGTCCTCAACAATGTTTTTGTTTTGGTGTTATCAACACGTTGTCCTCTTCCTTCTGTGGGGGTGCAGGCAGGGTTCCGAATAATATACGTAAGTGGAAATATATTCCGTATTTTCCGTGAAATTATTGATTTTGTCTGCACAGATAATAGAATCCGTAATTTACTTTTTTATCTCGACAGACTTCAATATTTTATTTTTTATGTTATACCACGCATCACTAAGTACATAATACTATACCTTAATGAAGAGAATATTGTTACGTATTGACTCGCTCTCCTCCTATCAATTATTGATTTCTTACAGCTTGTTTTACCAGTGCATTACGGATTTATAGTAGCACGGCGCAATCCATATAAATTCAATATTCGGAACCCCTGGGTGCAGGACGCGGCTACAATTGTTATCATACTAATTCGATTCAAATGGATAGCCAATAAAAAAAAAGGAATATGGCAATCATGATTTACAATAGTTATATATAAATTAATGGTGCTAATTCACTAGTCGTCGCCAATTTACATGTTGAACAGATTTTGAAACAAAATCGTGCAGAATTTAGATTTTCTTTTAAAAAAAATCTACAGCTAGTAGTATAAAATACTACTAGCAGTCATATTATGATCTACAAGTGTTTGGGCGAGTCCTCAGCCTCACTGCCACTCTCATCCTCTGAATCCGTCGCCGGCGTCATGTCCATTAACAACGGAGATCCCTGTCCTGGCATACACCTAGCAATGAGCATCCTCGCCGCCATCACCACCCGGTGACGCTTCATCTTCGCCAACGTCGGTACGCCGTCCCAAATGTGGTTGATCGCAGGGTCAAAGTAACGTTGCGGTTGGCACGGACCGCTGATCTCGTCCGAGAGTGGAGGTTTATCGCCCAACTCCTGGAATGCCGCTACAGCCTCACTCGGATATGCGAACCATCGTAGTCCCTCATGAGTGTCCGCTACCTTCTCACCCTGTTGGAAGTCAGACGACGCTGCCTCTTCGATGGAGAGATCTGCGAGTTTAACGGCCTGTTCGAGGTTCTGTCGCCTGTGAGCAGCCAAGTCGCGAATGGGTTCAACGACAATCGACGATCGCACACTCTCCACGTCTTCGATGTGCATGTCCGACAAGCGCTTCTTGTCTGGGAAGGCCACATCCGCCCGAGAAATGTGTCGCCACACTCCTGTACGGCAGCTAAACTCATATTGGGGTAGGAACTTCCAGCCGTGGTCAGCAACAAAGTGCACCGCCTCAAGTACGTAGTCGACCTCACCCTCATCAGCGAAATAGGGGAAGCTCATACGGGCGACTCCCGGTTTGAGAATCTCGTGCTTGGCGACGACTGCGTGGCCCAGATCGACGATGTGATCGCGACTGAGACCCAGCAGACGTGACCCGAACGGACCTGCACATTGACAGCCGCCACGAGCCTGCACTCCGAACATGTCGTTCAATAACGCGCATACAAAGTTGTGGTGTAGGAACCGATCGCCGAATCGAATCATCATCGAGAATATAGGGAGTTGATCCACCTCGTCAGTCTGTCGTCCTAAGAGAATGATGTTCTTGTTGCGACCGAGCGACTCACGGACATGCTGAACGTGTTGCTGTTCGAGTTCCATGATTCGTTCAGGACCCACGTGTTGCTTTAGCTGGAAGGCCAAGCCAAGACGGATGCTGCCCAGAATGTCCGGAGTGCCTCCCTCTTCTCTCTCGACCTTGTTGGCGAGATAACTGTGGGCTTTCTCCGTTACGAACAGCACTGTGCCGCCACCAGGCATCGTCGGCACTTCATTGTTCATCAGGTTCTTCTTTACGACCAACACACCAGGAGAACCCGGTCCTCCCACGAACTTATGACCCGAGAAGAACACTGCGTCCTTGTAAGCTAGCGGTTCGTCCTTGGGGTTCATGTCGATGTCAACGTAAGGAGCACACGTCGCGTAGTCCCAACAGGCCAATGCGCCGTACTTGTGCAGTAGTTTAGACACCTCGTCCACGTTGGTCAACATGCCCGTGAGGTTAGACGCCGCAGCGAACGAGCCGATCTTAAGCGGCCGGTTCTGGTGACGTTGAAGCTGCCGTTCCAACTCCTTCAAGTCGAGACCACCGCCTTCTGCTTCGGGGATTTGCACCTCGTCGGCACAGGGACTCTCCCGCCACGGCAACAGGTTCGAGTGGTGGGAGAACGGACACGTGAAGATCACGGGTCGTTTGTATGGACGGTGGCGTCGACGTCCCTTGTTGATACCGAGAGCGGTGACCAGCTTGTTGATGGCGCTGGTGCAGCCTTGACCAGCGAAGATCACGACATCCTTGTTCTCGCGTGCATTGACGGCACGGGCGATGACTTGGCGAGCTTCTTCTCGGAACGACGTGGTCTGCAGTCCCGTGACGGACGTGGTCGTGTGGGTGTTACCGTAGGTAGGCATGACGTGGTCATGGATGAACTTCTCGATACATTCGAGCGATTTCCCACTAGCAGTGTAGTCTGCGTAGACTTGTGCCTTGGTACCGAATGGGGACTGGAAAGGAACGTTGCGTCCGATCATGTTGTCCGCCATGTCACGTAGGACTTGCTCCACGTCGACAGCCTCAAGCCCGAATGAAGCATCCAACGCTAAGGACGAGGAGCCGGTAGAGTACTCGGGAGATTTCTCCTCTTGGTCGTCATTGTTCTTGCGTAGAGGCTTCTGGGTGCGAGTAGAGGTCGCAATAGTGACAGGTTTTTTCAACTGGTCACTTGTTGTCTGTAGCTCTTGGGTGGTCGCCATGGTGACCGACTTGAGTGGTTAAAGGCGAATTGTGGAATGACAATGGACACAGCGGAGGTCCAAGACGAGATTGCAGCGGCGCTGTTGAGGAAGAGTGAGGCCCGACGTGTATGTCTGTTATCCACTCGAAGTTTTAGGGATCCCGTGGACCTCCATGAACTTTTTGCATTCATGTGTTCGTGTCGCTTCGCGATTGCATTCCGAGCCATTTTCTGTTTGAGCAATCCTGTCATCGCTTATTTTTGCTTGTTTTCCCGCCGTTGCAGGCCAACAATTCCAGCTGGGTTTAGCATAGATGCGCCGAAGAGGTCAGGCACATGCTGCTCAGATACTGGACGTACCAGGTTGCGCTTGACAGTAATTGGCCGGTTGACAGGCGACATATTTACCACGTCTGCGAGAGATCAAGTGTAGAGAGCTTATTGTCGAGAATGGAGCATTTGGCGCAAGCTACGCTGCTTCTTGGTCACATTGGCAGTCACGATAGGAGCTACAGTTCGAAAATATATCGCTTGAAGCTCCGAATCCGCCACCATGTCTGTCATGCGACGTGGCTTCGGCAGACCGTGCCATGTACGTGCGCTTCCAAACGGGTCGATTGGTCTCCAGGTGGTCAGGCGTAGCAGATGACGCTCAAGCGCACATGCATTTCGATCGATAGGATGCCAATTCGAATCGACCGATTCGACTGATTCGTTTGGATTGGATACACTCATCATGCGACTTGTATCACGAGCGAAGCCATGTGTGCATGCATGGCACGAGGCATCTTTCCTACAACACGGAACGCAGCAATCCAGTGTTGCTGGACAGTATTCTTCAAACCGTCATCATTGCAGCTGAGTCCGAAGGCGAAAAGCATGTTTGGAAGCAATATTCGAGGTCAGACTCATTGGGCTCATCCTTCGCACTCAGCAGTAGAATTGTAATGCATTTATGTTTAAGTCATTATTGCTAGCCTAGGTAGTCGAGCATCCCGACAAAACAAACCTCTTGCAGCTGCGGCGCGTTCGATGTGCAGCAAGTGCGACAACAAGCTGATGACACCTCGCAAGGTCAGGCACCGCATGGAGCGAATCCCACTTGCAACACGGAAAACGCGGTGCGTAGCGCGTCCAGGTCGCGGGGTGTTGCAGGGCCACAAGAATCAGAGCTGCATTCGCTTGAGGTCATCCACCGTTGGCATGAACAGAGCCTTGCGGTCTGCTGCTGAGTTCGGGTAACGTTATCTTTGCTTTGATCAGGGCGTGACAATACTCTGGTGCCTAATTCGTGTTATACTGGGGTATATTTACTGTTAATGCTGCAGGGAAATTATTTCCATTGAAGTATTTTTAGTCTTATGCCAATGAGGGAATCATCACTGGAGCTGTCTCAGCACGTTCGGAACGTGTATGTTGCATCGTCTTCGAGCTCTCTAATAGAGAGTCTCTATGCGTCGCGACACATCTCGAAGGTTAGATACGAAGCTGCTTCAAATAACCTTCGTTCTCGAGAATCCTGCGCTGTTGGTTGCGGAGAGCTTCCAAGCTTAGCAGATTGGTCATGATATGTGTGCCGTGAGCTCTTACAAAGAGTTGCGCGCACCGTGTCGATTTAGCTTGTACTTCGAAGTAACTCGCAAGAAAACATAACGCCACCAATTAACGTCAGTCGGTACAGTAAAGATAACATAGGGCATTGCTGTGATATCAAACGCTGGTTACAACGCCAGATACTTGAAGTAAATGAAACCATACCTGCCGAAACGAATGTATCCGACAACAACTACCAGTATAGCCTGCGTAGGTGAGACACAGAATTCTCTGGATATTTATATCCAGTTTTCCGTCGACAATCCTGTCAAATAACATTTTTATGGATATATCTGTAATTATTTGAAACCTAAGAGCGAATTTTTATATGCTAAAATGACGCAGAAATTAATAAACTGTTTTCTTGTATGTCCCAAAAGGTGATTGTTGACCCAATCGGCCTAAAACAACATTCAAGCAACCTTACACGAATGTGATTCAGTCACATTCAAGCTACCTTATGGTTCAACTTAGGGATTGAAGCCACTAGAACGACGGAGCAGTTAGTAAATACGATCACACAAATGTATACATGCATCTCGATGCAGCACATGTACTCAATACGAAATTAACACTGGGATACGTTTGAAATTGATTTAGAGACGGCAAACATCAAATTCTCAACTAAGAAAAGTAAAAAGTCTCAGTGTCGCTGGCGAAGTGGGGGCACATCCTTATTCGTGCTTCAGTTTCTTCCTATTGACAAATTATAATATTAACCCTTTCGCGAGCCACTTTAGTGAACTATAGTATACAAATCTAGGATAGGTGGTATCATAGGAGACATTTTGCCTCCTTTAAGGCGAGTGATTGTCCACCTTCAAATCTTCCAAGTGTGATTTGCTTGGTTTTTCTATGCCCATAACGACCTGTCGTAAACGTACTTAATTATAAAAGGAGGCATTTTGCCTCCTTTAACATGGATACATCGTCGTACTTAGTTGAAAAGCAGGAAAAGGAGGCATTCCTTTTGCTTCCTTTTATCGCGAAAGGGTTAAATATTGAGTATCCAAATATCCAGAGCTTCCGCACGGCATTAGTCAGTGCGAACGGAGCTATCAAATGTGGAAAACGTAACACATGCTCTTTCTTCAGCAATGTCACTTTCATTAGTCAAAATTCATTGTACCTCTCAGAAGCAATAATTAACCTCCCATATTGTATAGCGAAAGGTCACTCTTTTCTGCAACAATGCGAATGCATCGACTCGCGTCATGGCACGCTGCTCGAGTACCGGTGCCGCTGTGGATTTTCACTTCCATCTCGAACTGCACCGAGAAAATGCCCTCCACATCCACCTGCATGAACACCTCCTGCAGCAGTTCCAGTGATTCTTCACACCCGCCGCCTCGCACACGCGCACTTAGAAGCGTCTCTCTCCCCAGCCCAAGCTGTATCGATCACCAGCGCCAATAAGCAGGTAAAAGAGATTGCGTAGGTGGTACGGCGAGAACAACGATGATGCCGAGGCCGTGCGCGAGCTATTGTCAGCGAACGAATGCTAGCAATGAGCACTACATCACCCCGTATATGAGCTGGATGTGTGTCGGAAGGCCCTTCTAGCTACAGACCACGAGCTGGAGTTGATTCGCCGCTGCCGCAGGTGTTCCACAACGATTTCCACGTTCGGATGTCCATACGCTTCCATACCAGGTGGGCCACAACTCGAGCCAGGGCTCGCGCTCGTGGTCTAGCGGGTATAAGATGAGACCAGCGCCGATAATCAGTCTCAATGTGCAGGCTACAGCCATCGTATAAAACCATCACTTGTGAATAGTGACACAGCGATTATTGACGAGCAGGACGTAGCCGCTTAGGCCCCTAGTATCGTCCATGACACGTTGAGAAGGTAATGAATTCTCTAGGCCATTAAATGAGTCCACATATGAGTACTACCAAGAAACCACGCGTTGCATCTGTGTATTCGATGTCCCGAAGCTGATGCATTATTTCAGTAGAGAAGCCGTATTGCTGCTCGGATGTATTGATAGTTTCCTGGTTTTGGAAACGAAACTAAGCCCTCTATTGTAGACACCAAGGAAGTTTGGGGAGGCGACACAGGGATCACTGCAATCTGCTGATTTATGGACTGGATCTGTGAGGCTCACATCCATGTTCCAAAACGAGCCGACAGACTGACAGCAAGCGTAACTCGCTGTCAGTCTAACTGGTTCGATTGACACATTTGCCAGATACCCGACGTCAATGCGCTCCATTCTGGAAAGATAACGCTTAGCTACTTCATTGGACGTATCGTCAGCGTCAGATGTTCAGGTCGCCTCGGACGCTTGTGAGTTGGTTGTCGCGGTCTATCAGCCGACGCACGATCAATAGATGGTATATTGGTGAAAGGGTCGACTGTAGTTCGGGACTGGAATACTGTTGTACTGTAAACAACAAATTGCACAAATCGATGGGTCCGTCAACTTTGGTGTAAGCTATCATTCAGCTCTTCGTCCGTAAACACAATCTCGAGCTTTTGCAGTGCAATTTCTAGCTCAGTTGGAGAGATCCCCGTACAGTAAGGGTTCTAATTTCCAAGTTCTCCAGTTAGGTCACGACTTGGTCTTCTAGACGTGGTTTCGACTCACGCCTCCAGCACTTGTAATTTTCAACAACAAAAAAAAACCGATAATTCGTTGGTCATTATTGTCCTCGTCAGCGCCACAGGCGTGAAAGAGAGCACGCGAAGACGCATGTACTCTTCTCCATACCCTCAATTAAGATTCTGAGGATGCTATCGCCTTGGTGCCACGGCTGGAAACACCGTAGCCTTGCGCCTCTTTTGAGCCTCCCTGGACAGATAAGTCAAATTTGGCTCCAGACCGGCGAAGAATTTATTCCAGGTCAGAAACGTTTTTGGTCATGCCCATTGGTCACGTGGACAGTATGATAAACCTAGGTGGGTATTCGTAGGATATTTTCGGGTCTTTCTTGTATCGGTAGTCCATTTCCCTTTCAGACACGGTAATCATCAACACTGCCGACCGTCTAGTCACCTTATCTGCCCCTCCCTTCCACTTTTCGTCCATTCCAAGCGGTTAAATTGCCACACCATCTATTTGACTTTTATGTTTCCCTATAGAAGCCTTTTGGAAGCATATAAGATGCGACTTGACGCCGTCCGTCTGTTCTATCACTCTTCTTGGTTGGTCTTGCAGCTTAAACTGCTTCAGGTAGACCTGAAGGAGGTTGTTGGTGCTGTCCTCTGGATGTGTATTTCTCTATTGAATTTTGTTTTCATAGCAGTTTGACGGCTTCCAGGTCGCCCTGCGCTGGAAGTACCCCATTGCACAGCGAAGAATATGTGGAGCTCTCTTGAGCTAAGTTCCGCTCGTTAGATACAAGGGATACGCTGCGTTTTTAACACTTCGTGGTGTGTTTAATGGCATTCAAGACCAGCGTTGGGGCAATAGTATTAGGGGTTATCACGGTTTGAATGTTTGAACAGCCAATCAAATCAAACCTTCACTTTTTAACTGTGAGCGCTAGGCGGTGCGCCACTGAGTGTGCAGAAAAACTCTTGGTGTATTCTTATTGGTTGTTATTCGAATGACACTGTTGGCTAGAGTCCTTCCCTCCACGTACATGTAGTTTGAACATATACACTTAGCCACCCCTTCTTACCCAGTTGTTTGGAGTTGCTGGCAGCTGTAGTGACTGCATACAGTTAGGCAGCACCCACTTAACCGTGGTAGTAGTTAGCATCACGTATTCCTTGCGCCGGTGCCACGTGAAACACCACCGCATGTCGTTTTGCGAAAATGTTGAGCTTCCAATCACATCAAACCTTCGGCGCTTTCTTTTTACCAATCATATCAAACCTTCATCTCTTTACCAACCTTCCGATCTCTTTACCAACCTTCCGATTTTTGGAGAAAGGTTCGAGTTGAAGGCAGGTAGATTTGGTCTGATTGGCTACTGAAACCTACCTACTACAGTACATGTAACCGTGATAACCCCTATATGAAAAATTGCTCTGCACAATTAGTATACATGTAGTACCAATTTCGTGTATTGAATTGGTCAAAAAATAGTATACTTGGTTAAATTATGGGGAACCTAAATCGTACTTTACTGAAAAACGAGAGTAAGTTTTGGACAGAAATTGTATCACCAACATAATAGCAATACAATTAACAAAATATTAAAATACAATACTGACATTATATTGGGGCGTATATACTGCAATATATTGATTTCAATAATTGATTGCACAACGCTGCTCAAGATTAAAGACTTGTTGGTCACGTGACCAAAGTGACGTGACCAAAATCGTTCCTGACCTGTATAAAGGTTATCCGAATCGGATAATCTGGGCTTCGTCGACGCTCACTCCACGCAGCGTCATCGACTGTGGGCAGAGAGGGTGTCTAGCTCCCACGAACGACTGCAACCTGGTATTAGGCGTGACTTTTGTCCACATCAAATATGTGCAGTATGACTGCCGTGTGCTAAGAATTTACTCAGGTGCATGGTAAATTATTAATAGGGATCTAAATGAGTGTAGCTTCGTTGTGCATCAATTTTGCGAAATCTCTAAACGTATCCATGGATAATACTGCATGTTCTAAATTCCTGCAGCCGGGTAACGCTGTCTTCCGCACCAATCTCGTCAAGGTTTGTCAAATAGGGCTTACTGCTGTGTTCTGATTCCGCCGTTCGTACATTTTCTCGAATTTGTTGAACTGCCTGACAAGTTTATGTTGCTCGACACCCCTCAACGTTGTCTTCAGGATATTCACTCGAACTTGAGTCGGTGTTAATCCAGCATGGAGCCATAGTTCGGATTTCTGCATTTGTGCAGCTGGCTTTGAAATTTTACTTCCTGGCTGGCTTCTCTGGTAATCAACAACGAACTTGAGATACTGGTCGGAATCCTTGCCGCGCAAAATAGAGCGAAGTGCCTGCCACGGCTCCTTCTTCAGGACATCCACTCGAACCTGGGACGGGTTCAATCCAGCATACAGCCACACTTCGTAGCTCTGCATTTGTGACACTGGCTTTGGAATCTTACTACGTGGCTGGCGTCTCTGGTATTCAACAATGAACTTGAGATACTGATCGGAGTCCTTGCTTCTCAGGATATAGCTTAGTGCCTGCAATGGCTTTTTCTTCGCACTCAGAACGTTCACTCGACTCTGAACCTGGGACGGCGTTAATCCAGCATATAACCACAATTCGTAGTTCTGCATCTGTGACGCTGGTTTTGGAATCGTACTCCCTGGTCGGCGTCTGTGGTATTCCACAACGAACTTGAGATACTGGTCTGAATCCTGACTTCTCAGAATATAGTTAAGTGCCTGCAATGGCTTTTTCTTCTCACTGAGGACGCGCTGAACTTGGGGTGGGCTCAATCGAGCCCTCAACCACACCTGATACTTCTCCAGCTTCGGGGCGTCCTTAACAACCTTTGGTCCACCGAGTTCGATAACAGGCCCCACCTTTCCGAGCAGTCCATTGATCATGGGTGCAAACATCCTCTCGTCTGAATCCTCATCACCGTCGTAGGTCTGCACTGTGGTTCGCAGCAATCTCTTGCCGTAATTGATTTCTTTCTGGGAACCTGAGTGGACTACAAGTGGAGCCTCTTGCTGGAGATTCTTGGCGGTATTCTGGGCAGTGGAGACGATATCGGTGCTTACAAAGAGCGCAATTCCAGTGGCGAGCACGGCGTACGTTAGATGCATGTTTGGCAAGGCTTGTGTGCTGATGAAGAACTCGAGAACTGACAGGGAGCAGTCAGTGCCCAGTAGCACAGATACGGACAGTGCAAATCACCAACACTGTATGATTGCGCTGTTGCTGGTGCCCTGATGCCTTTAGTACCGTAAAAATCTTATCAAAAGGCACCCCTTCTTGCGACGTGGGAGCCTCCCATGGAAAAGCTTCCTACAATAAAAGGACAGCATGCAGTTATTTTACATAGTGGTTATTTTTATACTGGGAATACCTCAGAATGAGGTAATAGACAGCCCTCAACGGATTAATTCTACGGTACTGCGTAAGCGTAACCTCGGTCGACATTCGTACGACATTAATGTAAAGATGGAAAATCTGTTAACAAAATTTGTTGCTGAAAGAGGACTATACATAATTCTCTTTGGGGGGGGGGGGTATTCCCAGTGTAAGTCGCAGACGATCTAGTTGTACAGATTTCCCCGGCAAAGAGAGAAAGGTGGGACCAATAAAGACTACCAGGTTACTAGACGTGGACAAATGCCATAGACAAGTGAATGTATTGATATAATCCAACTAATAGCAGAGTATGTGGCGCTTCTTCATACTGGCAACCTTGCCTTCTGACCGATGGTCAGACGAATGATTTCGCTCTTCGGTTTGCTTGGTGGTATCATGGCAGGTCTTTGAGTAAGTCGTGGTAACAGCCGCCCAGGACATAACTGCAATACAGTATGTTCACTGACAGCCGTCCATTTACCTCTGCTATTTGGAAACTCGCCTGCATGCAACGCGACACTTTCCTGCAAAAGATAAGCTAACTCAGTACATTGGAAAACAGCTGAAGCAAATCCACGGCACACTCGTACTATCTGTGCGCTGGGGATCGTTCTCTCTTTGCCGGGGAAAACTGTACTGAAGTGTCCATGTTATGCTACATTACACATCAATCTTACTTGACGATGTTGCACCTACGGAGAAGAATAGTACGAGTAAATTCTAATCCTGTTGTTAAATACTGCGAAGTACTGTTGGAGAAAGGGATTTGCAGAAGTGTTAGAGCAGCTGAGGAAAGCAAGAATATATGTAGGTAGAAAACTTTGGAGGAGAAGCTTGAATATTGGACTTGTGGGGGACTTGAAAGGAGAAGTAAATTAATATTTAGTGGTGGAGAAGCTGGTGGCCTCGTCCATAATATAGTTTAAAGTAAGACTATTAATTACATTTGGTACAATGTACCAGGATAGCAAGGATGCTATCCTCAACAATTACTACTCTTCGCACGTAATATGCACAAAACCCTCTATGATAGTATATCAAATCCTGATCAGAGATCATACATCGACAAACTGTAGGGAAAACTCTGTCGACCTTTATATCCTTGCATATATCATAGAAAATACTATGATTATCTTTCCGGACCAATCACTCCTGATCTGGCAACCCTGTGTCTCAGGTTTGTGGGTCTAAACATTTTATGACTGGTGTATTTTTTCTTTCACATTTAATACAATACAAATCAGTTGTTGAATATATAACTTATTACAGGTCATCTCGTTTTGATCTGGGAATTTTTCGTTTTGAACCGTGGACTTCTCATTTTGATCTGAAAAAGGTGTACAGTACTGCACCCCGTTTTCGCGTCCTCGGAGCTTTGATAAACTATTGATCTTCTTGCCAAATACCTCACGTTTGAAAGCTAAAACCAGATGTGTTGGCAAATCCTATATGGTGTACAAGTACCTATAAGGTGTACCTTATAGGATTTGCCCTCACATCAGGTTTTAGCATACAAACGTGAGGGTATTTGGCAAGAAGATCATTATACCCAGAAGTTTTCAAGGTCGATTGTGAAACTTTATTTGCAACATAGCTCGGATAAGCTAATTTTCAATAGACTTGTTTGATTGGCTATGTAACGGGGTTATACGCAAGTGGCTACATGTATCCACTTGATTACGACAATGGGTTTCACATTGGTGTGAGATACACCAATGGTTACATTTGACAGACCACTGGTCTGTGTGCATTTAGACTTCCTATTGGTTGAAAGGCGATCTCTTTCAACCAATTAGCTTAGCAGGATTCTGCCAACCACTCGTTGGCAAATACCTTTCATTTAGAATATCACTTTAGGAGGAAACCCAAACACAAAACATAAAACATAAATAACAGTTCTCATTTTTACGGTAAATCAGCTTTTGCTTACTTATTTAACCCCTTTAGCCCCGCCCATTTAGGGCAAAAGCTACCCTGTATGGTACAGGATTATACAATATATAACCTTTACTATAAGCGGAGTTTTTGCGAGGATTTGCAATTTTGCCGATGGAAACCTGTCAAAGACAGGATAATAGGAACTAATTTAAAGTGCGTACCCTGTATTCTCCACGATAAGCACCAAACAGTTCGTAGACAATTTTGACAAAATTTGGGATGCACCATCTCTCACATCAATAGCTGAAAACTACACGACACAACTGCTAGAAGTCACCACAGTGTTGTCTCCGTTGGTACTTCCCTCGGTCACACTTCTGGCGACGCTCTGAGTACCTGGCGGTGCTCGAAGACGAATACTCTTGGCACCGGGAGGTATGTTGGCTCCAGCTCTCCAGAGATCATGCCAAATTTGGCTGAAGGTAGCTGAATTCTTGGGACCGTCGGGATCATGCTGACGCACTTTTTGACACAGGTAGATTTTGCCACGAGTCCCTCCCTCAGACTCATCACTGCTGCCGTCTTTGCCGTCTTCTTCTCTTGCTTTACTGGTCTCCTCTTTTGCGAGCGAGCACTCGACGCAATAGTAAGTGGTTTCCCACGCGGAAGCCCCAACACGCAGTATAGAACAAACCTTGCACGCATACTGGCGACGCTTTGTCCCCTCCTTGCCATCTTTTGTCCTTTAACGCCGACGTGATTCCACTTGTTCCAGTGTGTGCTTGGCTGGTAACGCATAGCGCGGTACGGAGCAGCTTGACACAGGTCGATCTGCTAGTGCTTCTACGCTCAAGTCGCCTTCAAAAAACAGCTGGTCCCATGCTTAGCAAAGCTGCTTGCATCAATCCCATGAACTCAGCATGTGTCGGAGGAGCCTTTCCAGCGTTCAATCTACTTTGTTCATGGCGGTAGATTATGTAGGCATTCACGAGCGACATATCGACAAGACCCAGGATGATCGTATGATAGTATTTTTTCATTTTCATCGCTCCCTGTATAATACAGCATAAACCAAAATAGCGTTAGGTACCAATTGTGTAATATACCGGATACGGAAAACAAAACAACTAACCTGTATAGAATATCGTTGCAGACGCAACTGGTCATGAGTGTCCGCTCCCCCCATTCCGTTCTGGTAATCCTTGATAAGCTGTGGTGCAGGGACTTGAACAATATCGGCACCTTGGCGGCGTGGTAGAGTAGTCCTTTTGATGCTGCAGCCGGTCGCAATGAAGTGCACGGGTCGGTTGTCCATCCAAGATACTGCAACCATCATTGGCTCCACCTTAGATACAGCAACTCTATAAAGCCCACGAGTCATTGACTTGGGCCTTTTTGCTTGCTTGTAAGGGATCACTTTGCAGTAACCGCGTCGATTCGTTTGAATTGTACCCACGTGGTACAAAACGCTGTAGTAGAATAGACGATAGAGCACGCTGGAGTAAAATCGATCTGTGATAATCAAGCGGCGCTTCGGCAGCCCGTCCAGCACCAGATCAATATTCCGTATTACCGCGTTGGGACCTTGGTTGCGGTCTTTCTTGTCGCTGTCCAGCTTGCCTTGATATATTTCGGCGCTATACAGGATAAACCACCTCAACAGTTAGACACTATCCTGTATAATACATCACACACCAAAGACGCACCGGTAACAGTAGCCAGTGTCAGCATCACACGTCATGAAGCACTTGGTTCCCCATGGATGGGGTTTCCCTCGCAGATACTGTCGCATCGGGTTATATCTGCTGCGCATGGGTATCATGCCTTCATCAAATGATATCCGCTGGCCGACAGTCATTCCGGTTCGAAAGCTTTTGTTGATAGTGTCCGTGATGGGCTTGACCTTCCACGTCTTGTAGCGCTGAGCATCGGGGTGGTTGTTGTCACTGAAGTACAGGAAACGCACGATCTCCTCGAATCTTTTTCGTGCCATGTATCTACCAAACATGCCTTTTGGTACGGCACCCCTTGCTTCCACAGACCAGCGCTTTGTCAATCGCTCTCGATGAGGGCAGAGCGTCCTCGCACACAGAAGCCCGATGAAGTTGACTATCTCATGGGGCTTGAACTTCTTGAATGTGGCCAGCTCTCTCTGCACTTGCTGGATTGTCTTCATCTTGTAGTCAGGTCGCCTCTGCTTGATCTTACGTTGGCGCTCCACCATTTTATCCGCACAAAGAGCTCGATGCTGGACTTGGTACCGACTTGACTCCACGGCAATGTCTATCCACAATTCTTTAGGAAGAAATAAAAAGAATAGACCTTCGAGTGGTGAGCTGAGTGCTTGTGCAAGTTCAGTTGAAGCAGTAACACAGTTAGCAAACAGGCCTTCTTGTACGTTTGGAACTTGATCTGGTTTGCATCGCATACAGGATACGTGGTTAGTACTATACTGTACATATCCAGGATGGGTAGACTGTACCATACAGGATAAGGGACTCCTTATCCTGTATAGCGCAGATTAGTACGTACTCTCAGCCTCCAAATACTTAGTCCATCCAGTCTTCGCATGAGAGCTCAGCTCTTCTTTGGACATGCTATCAAATGGCGTCCCAACCGACAAATCAGTGGGCTCTTCTTCATCACTTGTAGCGTCACTCTCTTCATCATCTTTGGAGACGTCGCTATTAGCTTCAATGTCGATGTCTTCATTGTCATCTAACTCGCTTTCCTCACCCGAGCTCAGCCGATCGTTTCCTGTGGAAATGTCGACCGCCTCGCTCATGCGAGGTGACGTACACACGATGGAAGCTTCGGGTGCTCTACTGCGCGCGGCACTTAGCAAGGTTTCCCTGCAAACCCTCGAAGGTGTTTTGGCGGGGGAGTCGGACTGTGTCAAGGGGTAGGCTCGCGAAGGTGTCTTTGTAGAAGGGGACTTTCTTGGTGTCTTCGCTGAAGACTTGGCTGGCGACTTGGCGGGCACACGTGCCGGTGCTTTGGCAGAAGCGCGTGCTGGCGTCTCGGCGGGCGCTCGTACCGGACTGCAGGCTTTTGCAGCAGGCTTCGGTACAAGTCTAGCAGACTTTCCCGGCGCCCTTGTTTCGTGTGCTTACTGCTTTTTGGTAGGTGTGTCGTCGGATGATTCATTTGTGGCAAGCTCTTCATCCAGTATGTTGTCCAGCACTGTAATACACGCATTAGCAAGCCGCACACTTGTTCGCCACTGTGTAGTACATACCCTTTTCCGGCAAATACTGCCAAATCTTGTCGGGGCCGTCGAAATAGTCGACCAAATGCTGTCCTTGCCCGCGCTTCTTCCAGCCTTCCGGCGTGAAAAACCGACATTCAGTTTGAAGCCTTTCGGTGGCTCGTGCATCCAGCCGCACTTCTTTAGCTTTGACCACAGCTGTGGCCACGTTAGCTTTTTCCCACGCCGCCGTTTCGCCATTGCTCTTTTCACCGGAGGGGGGGGGGG
>NW_008648988.1:2858072-2858529 GCF_000247585.1 Phytophthora nicotianae INRA-310 | reverse complement strand
GTATTGTCGATCAGGTTCTTCCGTTGACTAACTTCCGATCTCTTCTCGACGTATGCATAGATGCAGAGCTTGGAACGCTCGGCTCGTCCTGGCTTTCAGCAGGCGAGCGTCCTAGTTTAACATTTTTTCAGCGCTTTCTGGCAAGACGCCTTCATGCTTGGCCGGATCGTACCATTGACGGATCAAGTTGTAGAACTCCTTCACGTGAGATTTGCCGGCGTCGTGGATCTCGCCACAGCCACGACAGACAAAGAGGCAGCGGTCGGATGGATGGCCTCTCTTGCCGCAGCGCTGACACGTTAGCCTCTTCCAGCAGTGCAGGTCGTCGTGGCGGTGTGAACCGAAGTGGGCAGCGCTGGAACTGAGGGCGTCCATGTGGAGATCTCTGGCCTGGGCTAGAGTCTCGCGGTGGCGGAGTTTGGCCAGACGCGGTCCGATCGAATTCATTCGGCGCAGT
>NW_008648988.1:2840120-2856710 GCF_000247585.1 Phytophthora nicotianae INRA-310 | reverse complement strand
ACCTTCAGCTTCTCGAACAGCTCCGACAGCGTGATCTGGATCGCTTCAAGGTCCATATGGAACAGATCCTTCCCTGCAAAGGAGCCCGGCGTGATGCCGACACCCTTCAGCAGGCGCAACACAGCCTTCACAGCGTCTAGCTTGTTCGCCGTCGCTGGTGGCGGCGTCACCGGTCCCTTCAACGACCCAGGCGTCCGCAGCTGTAGGATCTTCATCACCGGGTTCTTGACCAGAAATACTTGGAGCTCATTCCGGTTAAAGGCCTCTTCCAGCTGATCGTCAGACCAAGTCACTACGATCTCATCGCGGCTGTCAGAGTTCGAATCTGCTGGGGCCTTGAGCTTCTTCCGCGACGCCTTCGGCTTCTTCTTCCGCAAGGACTTCTGCGTTAGCGGAGCGGTGGTTGGTGGGGTTCCTTCGGTTTTCACCTTAGGTTCCTCACCGGGCGGATCACGATTCACATCGTGATCCGCGGTGCCTTCTGAGAAGGCATAGGGAGGGGGTTCAGGTTTCTCTTCAAGAAGATCTTCCTTTTCGTTTCTGTCGGCAGAGCTCATCCCAGCGCTCTGCCGTCTTCTGACCCTTCATCGTTTAGCAGCGTCGTAGGCGATCCAGCTTCAAATGACGCCTCCATCCTTGATTCCCACTTGATTGGCACTTACTCATCTTTTTGGGACTCACAGTGATATCCCATGCCACCAGAAGATCCAGGCACGCGCACCATTGTGGTGGAGTAGGGGTCGCAAAAGCACGTTGCCATCCACTCTGACACTCAGCGCCTTGGACTGTCGACTAACGGAGGGGGTACTCCGATAACCGTGGGGTTGCTGAGGGCTCACCTTGTGTAGCCGTCGGCGGGGCTGGTTACACTCCTCTGGTGGATTTGATGGGAAGCTTGGCCTGGGCTGGTTCCGTCTTGGCGGGACGCAGGATGGTGGGGTGGCGTAGCGTGGATACTCTTCAGGCTACGCGCCAGGTAGGCCGTCGAACTTGACCGACTTGGGATGTGGTTGTTCCTGTACGGGGGGTTTCTTGTTCCTTTACATGCGAGGCTTGACCGCTTCCTATAGCGGTGGAGTTGAGGGCGAGAGTGGAGACGATCGACCGGCCAAGTTGCAAACTCCGGCGACTGACACATGTTCTTGGTAGAATTACTTGATTACTGTATGGACCAATGTACTTCCCGCTACAGTCTCCGTTCTTGAACCGAAGACACTTGTTCCTCATAAGGTAAATTCCACTCTGTTATTCCTTTAAGTCCTAGCGTTCCAATACCTTCTGCCCATCCTATAGACGCCCTTTCTATCCCCTCTGTAGCCTGGTCGCGTGGTACTTACCATCAGTACAAATCAGTTGATGTGTCCACAGTAGATTGAATCCTTGGAGGTAGATCATGTGTCCAAATGACTGCACTATATCGATCCACTCTGATGATTACGTAATCCTCACGGATGACGACGTAATCACTGACGCACCGTCGTCGACCATGAGTCTCAGGGCTGGATCGGGTCACTTCCCATCAATCAGTTTTCTTATTCGCAAAAGCCAACTGGCGCTTCACCACATGTCCGTGGGCCGTTACGTAAGAAAGCAGGGACGACGGTGCCTTTATCAACACCGTATCGTTGCTAGTTACAGCGTTCGAGATCCTTCTCGGCATGTTCGCCAAACATTTCATCATACGAAGTGGTCCTGGTAGACGTGGACGTCCGCCGCGAATGCAGAACAAAAATAACGTTTTGGCGCGTGCTCTACACTTCTATACGGCTGCCATCGAAATGAAAACTCTGTGTAAAATGTTTGGCATTCCTCCGTCAATATTGAATGTTCAATCTGCGTTGGGGAGACCTTTGAAGGATTTACCACCACTCAAATTCGATGGCCTACAATTACTCGACAGAATGAATTGGCCGCTAAGGTGACCTGTAAAGAACCGCTTGTAAAAGGATGCTTCTGTGTAGCGGACGGCGAAAACTACTCGGTACAGTCTCCAACAACAAGCGATATCCAAAACGAATATTACAACGGTAAAGGTACAGGCCGATCTTGTATTAGTTGAAAATAATATTGACATTTGTTGCATAAATGCAGGTTGACTTCACTCTGTGAAGGTGACTGGTGTTCTCTGGTATGGTTTTGACGGCACGCTAATATGGGGCGCCACAAGCATCCTGGTTCTTGGAATGACGGTGAAATGAGCCGGCGCCTGCAAGATCGGCTCGCTAACACATCTTTGACGATGGAGGGTGGTCGTCGTGCCGCCGATTCCGTCTTTCCTGTAAGCGATGATATGAATGGGAGAATCATTACGACGCTAAACGAGGGAGATCTTGAAAAAGCTAGTCGTGAATGCAGAATTGGTTTGCTTGCAGTGAGCAGCGCCATTACGTCCATCCGTCAAGCCGCAGAGTGGGGCACGGGCGGTGCTTCGAAGTGCTATAGACAACTACCATTACCTTTACCCTTTGATCCTGTAAGGCGAGGTAAGCGTCTAACCAACATCTACCACTTGTACAATCTGCGAGTCCGTATTGCAGGAATAAGTCAAATTAGAAATGTGTACACATCGCAACATGAAATGAATGTATATTGTCCGGATTAACTAAGATGTACTGTAGCGTGTTCTAGTCGAGACATAGTTTCAACAGCTCTCTCTAATGCGACTCGAACCGGGGAGAAGCCACTGGTTCGGCAGGCGAAGTCTGAGACGGCATGACCTCACCGAAGATCTCGACCATGAACAGCATCATCAACTGCTGGTTTTGTGTATCTTGAGCACTTTGACGCTCCGCTATTTGAAATTGGAACTCTCGTTCTTTTTCGGCGCGGACAGCTTCACGCTCTTCTCGCTCCTTACGAAGTTGGTCCTCTCTAGCCGCTTGTCTTTCTTCGATCATCAGCAACATAGCTAGCATAGACTGGTCCGTATTTTTCGGTTCTGGGTCTTTTGACAAAGAATCCAAAACTTTATCGAGCCGGATACGCCTCTGAGCTGTTGGACTCAATATCGGAGGAGCTATTTGAACAGAGCTTGGCTCACGCGTAGAGTCAACAGTGTTGGTGAGGGCAGATAATTCCTGTAAAAATTGGACCACTCTTGAGATTTATAAAAAAAAAAAACGTAGACAGAATCTTGGACGACTGGTAGAAAACATTTTTGTGCCGAGACATATGTTCACAAATACTAATTACGGGTCCGCTGCGGGCCTATGCTAAAACCATTCCCCTAAACGTGGCAAATGCTTAGATACACCAAACGATTTTTGATTATACGTGCTCTCTTTATACACCTAATAGGTCCGCTGCGGACCCACAATCCATCTCAGGTAGTGAAAGGTTAACACTTTTACAGTGACTTTATAGGTTTTGACTATTAACATGGGTTTCTGTTATGATCAGTAAACAGTTTTAGTATTTATAAAATATTAGACTTTTTTTAGCAGGGATTCAAAAAATCTACTTTTAGCATAGGCTATCTAGCACAATCAGGCGAAAAATTGACACTTTTTGGAGGTCAACTATGTTTTGCAACTCTCATTATGATGACTATGTTTTAGCAGCGCTTTATGCTAAAAGATAACAATATTCTAAGAATAGTGGTAATATTTTGGGTCATGATGCACTCGTAGTTTTCGAGTTAGGGCCAGTAAGAAGAAAAAAAAAACGCTTATTCGTACTTGATAGTGGTTAAATCGTACTTAAACACGTGTAATGGCTTGTTTATGTTTTATTTTTGGCTATTGGCAAAGCGAAATTTGCAAAATACAACATTCTGACGACATTGTGTACACCTCCGAAATCCCGCCAAATTGTGCTGTGTTAAATTTTAAACAAATCATAATTTCAATTTGACTTGTAGATTTGGTGGCCGATAAATCGATATTCTCTGGATTCTATATCCAGAGTTTTAGGGGGAGAGTCATTCTGACCCAAAACTTCTTTAAATTCTTATACGCAGAGCCCAAACTAATATTGTCAGCTCAGAACTTAAATATATTGTTACTTGAGAACTTGATATGCCCTGTTATATAAAATCTAGGCTGTACTGTCATACCCAAAATAGTGGGTGCTCGCTGACCAGCATAACGCGTCATTTCAGCTTATATCAAATATGGTACCCAAACTTTACACAAAAAGACTCGCGATGTATATCTGATATCCTTTGCGCAAGTAATGCCACCGTGGTGAATGTTGCTAATGGTAGCCATTAAGTGTGACTAGCCGAAGTAATTTTAATCGGTGTGAATGTTGAGGAGACTTCAGATTGTGCCAGAGCGCACCACCACCAGTAACCCTCTCATGCGACTCGCACAGTTCAGTTGCGTACGTACTGCTAGAATAACGTGTCCGAATATTGGAAAGCGTATTGTGTATTATAATAGTTACCCTCCTGCACAAAGGCAACAGTTATGTAAAATCCAAAGCTTAGTGTACATGTACGATTGTTAAAATTTAAAGTGAAGAACGTGTACGTACACTTATTTTGTAAATCCTACAGTTAAAAACCGCATTCTAAATGTATTACTGCTGCTGGTTACGTAACAAATGCAATATTGGCATTGGGGTTTAGTCGTTTATACTCGACCATGAACTTGGCGTACTGGTAAAAGTCTGGGTGTTTCTCAATAACTTTCAACTTCATATCAGGAGCTTTCTTCATAATATCCACTCGAACATGGGACGGCGTCAATCCAGCATAGAGCCACAACTCGTGTTTCTCCATCTGGGCGGCCGGCTTTGGGATATTTTGCCCTAGTTTGAGTCTCTTGTAATCAACAATGAACTTGAGATACTGGTAGGAGTCCTTGCCTCTCAGAATAGAGCTCAGTGCCTGCCATGGCGTTTTCTTCAGCACATCCACTCGAACCTGGGATGGATTCAATCCAGCATTTAACCACTTTTGGTACTTCTCCAGCTTGGGCATCTCCTTAATAACCTTGGCCCCACCGGTCTCGACAACAGATCCCACCTTTCCGAGTACACCATTGATCATGGGAGAAAACATCCTCTCCTCTGAATCTCCGTCGACGCTGTAGGCCTGAGCGTTGGCTCGTAGGATTCGCTTGGGGTAATCGGGAGTTGAATAGTGAGCCACGAGTGGTGTCTCTTTCTGGGAATTCTTGGTGGCGTCCGTGGCTGCTAAGATGCAGTCTATGCATGCAAGGAGCGCGATTCCAGTGGCCAGCAGGGCACACGTTAGACGCATGCTTGATCTGCTGGACACGACCCAGCGAGCTTGTGAACCGGAGGAAAACTTGCGATCTGAGAGTGCATACATTGCGCAAATTGCCCAATAGTCCTCCTGAAGGCACGCAGTACAAATCCAACAGATACAACCGTACAGTAATCCATTTACGATTTGATCCAAAAGCATATGCAAACCCGCTATCGGTGAGGGCTTACTCGTTGTTAATAATCGACCATGCTAGCGCTTAGTTACTACATGCAAGTTAGTAAGCTGCGATGGCTGTTCGATCGCCATATAAGTAGGAAAGGAGCGCTGCTTGATTCACTGGAATTGATGTATGTCTCTCGGACATCCATCCCCGTAAAGGCAACGCGCACTAATAGCCTGGGTGTTTTCGAAAGATGCCTCGTTTATTGCTCCTTGGGATTCCCGATGGGAAAAAGGTTACTTTTCGTGTACTGACTATCCGGGTCAAATTACCCTCCATTATCTATAACTTGTGCTACTATCAGAGCGGAGCCAACATAGCGGTCTTCACGCTGGTGAAGTATGAGCTCCAAATTAAAGCTCACGAATAGTTGTGATAGATCAAATTTGTGTCGACTACACGTTGACGCCTTTGCGAAATGGAGATAATAAATTACGGGGTCGATTTAGACAAACCCACTTCTCTTTAGCGCACGCTGCATGTCAGGTAACAAGACAACAAGCTACAGACGATCCCCTCGGTAGTAATCCCTAGAATTGGAATACTCCCTCAGCAGCAATAAATTAGTGGTTCGAAGTCAAATATTCCTGTTCTGGATCTTAGCTGTGGAAAAAGTCATAACTGCTTTTCCTGCCAAGTCCATGTCCCAGTGTGGATAAAAGCCGCGGCTTTATTCGACTTTAATCGTTTTATTGGTCAATTTTGCCGATCGGCAAAATTGACTTTACTCGACTTAAGCCAATAAAGCCGCGGCTTTATTCGTCCGTTCCATCCGGTTGGAAGTGTTTGGATCGCACAACGGGCTCAGTTATCCGGACGACCACACCTTACGATTGACGCAGCAGAGCCCGCCAGCAAGGAGCCGCTGCGACGAAAGACTCGCCGCCAAGGACGTCGTGGCTTACACGTTGCTCGTCAATCTCAACGATACATGGACCCCAAAAGCTCGGATGTTTCAGTATGCCCGAGCAGACCGCGTAGGCCAAGATGACCTAGCGCAACAGCGACAGCATTGTCGAGTATAACCGATGCCTCTCGCCGTGACCACGTGCATTTTCGCGACGCCATACTAGCTTCTTCCGCAAGATTGCTTGTGGCCTGTGAAACGTTTGAAAGTATACAGCATGTTTGTAAAGTATACTGGTAATTATCCGAAGCAAGACTATACGTGTGTATAATGACGCTAATTAACGGCTCAAGCCAGCAAATCACGCCGGAAAAATAAAGCCGCGTGTCGCGGCTTTAAACCACACTGCATGTCCCGCCTGATGAAGCATCCATTCGACCACTCTGAAGGAGACTCGAACTTTAGGATCACGGAGAAGCGCTCTGCCTCTACTCAAATTGCCTCCCCCGTGACAGTGACACCCTTCTCTTTACACCAAGCGACCCAACTGGCAAGGAACTTGTCGAGTTTTGGATGGCGCATCGTGTGCCGCAATTTTGTGGCCCCCACTGCTAGACCGGAGGTGACTCCATCTCTTTTCTGTGCATTAATAGATACCATATCATTGCTTGTGGCGGAACCAGAGGAAGATCGAAGATTCTACGAGCCCATGAATCTAGCTCTGTTTGGGACATATTAGGGATATGAACATGGCGCTAGCATATTTGTACAGCAGTCGTTGAGTGTTGGTGAGTGGTAGGTGGACTGGCTGGGCTAGAGAGAAGGGTATCTTAATGTGGCGAGGCAAACTGGCAATAGGAGATCAAAACACGATGAAACGCCAGTAACGAGTCACATCATTCGTCTCTATTAATAAGTTTTGTGAACTGTTCCAAGCTAAAGGTGGTACATTCATGGATAGGAATACCCTTAGACAGGAATAAATTGGGGGCCGAGGTGATCGTCCGTATCAAAGAGTGCCAACCAAATACGTAGGTGTATAAAGTGAGCGCGTATAAGCACACATCAAACGTGTGCCACATTTAGGAGGATGGTTTGGCATAGGAGCGCAGCCGCTGCCAGCGGACCATTATTTGGGAACATCTGTCTCGGGACAAAAACCGTTTCTACCAATCGTTCAAGACTTCGTCTGTTTTATACCAATCGTTCAAGAGTGGTCTTGTTCTTACAGGTCCGCTGCGGACATATACTGTAACAGCACAGGGATTCGCTGGTAGAGAAAGCGTTTAATAAACACCATTTCTGAATCAATTTGAGGATTTCCCAGATCAAAACAAGATAAAAAAAACTATCAAAACAAGAAACTTTACAATAAATTATGCGTTTATCAACCCCATCACCTTTAATTTTATGTGCAGCTGACAGCTGTCAGCTGTACGCATGTCCACTTTTAGGTGCCTCAAATCTTAGTCCCTGATGTACTACAAAAAATTAGAATCTATTAATAATTTTGACAGAACACAATAATTGTGCTTTGCAGATGGAATGTCGATCCGTTTTATGGCCTAAATCGATCGTCGTCGGCGCATAAATCAGGCATATAAACGAGACAGGAAAAGGCAGACCTGGTATAATTATTGGCACGTGTTGCTGCTCCATACTGGGAGCCATATTAAATCCTTTGTAGGGGTTTGAAGGTCCTTATTGAAGGTCTAATAGGGATTACTACTGTACATATACCCAACTTAGCGTCAGCTTGAAAACGCTGCTCCCTTCTCCGTTATGATGATGTTGTTCAGTTTGGAGGACTGGTAGCCTCTTCACTATTGTCTTAAATCCTATCCAAACACCCGCCCAACGTTCTGTGGAACCTACGTGCCAAAGCTTGCCAACACCTCAGTCACTGAGGTGTTGTCAGTGTAACAGTCACATTGCGGCGTTGCCGCACAAGGCACATTTGGCTGTTTTATGAGCCCAGTCTGGAGCAGCAACCACTATCATAATTATATATATCCTCGATTTGTGTTTCAAATGCACACAAGGAGCCGTTTTACAGGATATCGATAAGTTGTAAGTCGACCACGAGCGCTCGATAATCGAGTCGATTTGGCTTGTCCTTCCTCGACTTATTAACCACCCTAGCTAGAACGATCTGTCCCTTTTTATAACATCCTAAACAATACTAGTAAAAACAATGCCCGGACAGCTGATTGGATCAAATTGAGAATTTCCCAGGTCAATACAAAAACAGCTAAAATCAAAACCAGAAAACATTCAATACATTACGCTTGTATCATCCCATCACCTCTGCTTTTTAGTACTGGGTGCTTCCTGAAATCACATTTTATATTTGCGCACATTTGTTTATTTTTTTGGCGCATTTGTCACGCGATTATGCTCGTCGTTGCTGGCTCGACCGAGAAAAATAGTGCGAACAAACACAAATTAAGTTGATAGATTAGGGACAATTGTGGTGCTGAAAACCGATTCACTCTCCAGCCGAAACCCTCTCCTTTCTTATACCAAAGTGTCACTTCGCAACCATCCCTTTCAAGCCGATGTCCGTATCATCAACGCCACCGCCTCCATTGACTCCTCGTGCGCCCCGTCGAGATCGTGTTGCAGCACCAGGTGGACGTGGCGCACGCTTCGGTGCTGACGAGCTGCAGAGCTTCCTTGAAACGCTTGAAGAGCATCTACCACTGGGGCGCGACGAGTGGGAGCTGGTTGTTTCTATCCACATTCGGAGTTTTAGCGCCAACAACCGCACGGTCGACTCTATGCCGCTCCTGCATACCTACTGGTAATCCTACATGCCCAGCAGAGGTGCGAACGGCGAAGCGAGTGCATTTCTTGATGGCTCAGCGGGCAGACATCGGTGAAGGTGACCACATAAGCGAGACAGACATCGGTGCCGTCGCTGGATCAAGCCAGAATCAATCCCAGCAAGTGCCACCGATATCCGGAGCTCCAACGGAGCGTTCGGTAGCCCAATCAGCCTCAGGTCAGCCGGCGACGGCTGGTCTAGGTAATGTTCCAGAGCTTACCAGAGCAACTGGCTCTAGTGTTCCTCGACCTCTCATCAATGGCCACCGGAAAAAAATCTGGTTCAATCCAACTAGACGTGTGCGAAGATTAAACAACACCACTATTGAGAGCAAGATGCACTTCCGATTTCCTCTCTCCTCGTAATTCAGTCTATCTTTTAAACGAGGAAACGCAGCTTGAATAGCTCGCATTCCCCACTCGGCTGACTGGCGTATTGCTGTCACCTCTCTGCCAATAGCGGTTGGCAAAGCAACGTCCTCTCCACTCTTCAGCAGGAAGTCATACGTTCCTATAGAAAATGCAGAATCAACTAAGACCTGTCCTCCCGTAGATTGGTGGAATTGTTCGACCTTGGCATACACATTCCCCCACTCCGTAATTTGAGAATCATGCATACAATCAGGTGCATTGAGCGCACACGCAATGATGAGTCACATTGTTGACGTAGTGGTTATGTGTCCAGCTGTTGTAGACCATGTTCTGAATTTCAGAGTGACCTGAGGCCTGCAAACAAAGCTTGAGACCGTCCATAACAGCGTACACAGAGCTCAACAGTGGATATTTTGCCTCGATCGCATCTTGGAGGCGGCCTATTTCACTTGATGTTGGCAAATTGACTTGAGCTGTGGTGTCGTTTTTCAGAACTAGCACCAACAGGCGTCTGCCGAGGCGAAGAAAGAGAGACATCACTGATGCTGTCACACCAAATACCAGGCTTAAAAATGGCGCTGGTCCAGCTGAGCGCCCCCACGCTAGCATCAACGCCAAGCACTGATCTGCTGTCATCGAGCGCGGTCGTCTAGACCTCGGTGTCGTTTGCTTCAACTTGACAATCGAACCATGAACAGAGTACGGCGAGTATTGGTTGTAGAATTTTCCAAACGTGCCAGTAGATAGCGAAAGCTAGCATTGTGGAACCCAGTCAGTGTGATGAGAGACCGCTGAAACATATGCAGTGGTAGCTAAGCCCCTTTTGCAAAACGATATTGCATTCGACGCTGAGCGGAGGGCCCACGTTGATCTTGCTGCTCGCGTCGCCGTCGTAGCAACAGGGTGGCAAGGCTGAGGGGAGGGGGCAGCATATTTTTTTTAAGTAAAAGGAGTGATCTTCATCACCAATAAAAAGCATTGCCACACGGTCCAGCCGGTAGCCGCATGCTGTTGCTTCACCCCTAACCGCCTACAGTCCCCTGTTTTCACTTAGTCCAGACTTCGTGAACGGCTTTACTATAGCTCTGCAATATTTTAACCTTTACTTTTTTATTCCGAATGATTGTGTAAGATGTCATAGTATAATCAGTCTAGTTGCAACATCAAGTACGTCACAAAATAAGCATCACATAAAATGCTCCGCTGTAGGGTTTCTTTCTGGAATAGTACGCATAAAAATTTTGATTTCAGGAGTCACCACCTATTATGTGCAGAACTGTGCGCTTGTCTACTCTTAGACGGGGCAGTCGAACTACTCTTGTATTTTCTCGATTTGATTCTATTATTAATAATTGTTTCAGTTTTGATCTAGGAAATTTTCAGTTTAACCCAGATATAATGTATACAGCGTATAGTATTTATAAAGAATACATACAGTACGCAGTGTACTGCTGCAGCACAGGACAGCGACGTCGAGAGATGATAATCCGCCCACCTATGCGGGATATATCGTAGACCTGTCAACGTGCGAAGCATAAGCGTAAGGGCAAATTCTACATGATCGATCTACGAGAGATAAAGAAAAAGGGGAGGGAAGGAGTTGGTTGATGAGTGACTAGTAATTTCAGTTTGTAGATTCTATTAGACCAAAAACGATTGATATCTCTATTATGGTACTGCGGAACCTAGAGTGACTTGGAAGTGCCCCGTGCATCTCCAAAATCGCTGAGCACCACAAGAATGTATTGTGGTGGTGGGAGTCTATCCAAACTCGAACATCGCGTCATTGTTCACCCGGCCGGTATGAGAACGGTCGCGCTGACCTCTACTCCCTCAATGAATTATTAGATATCCGTCCTGGAGGCTGTATTTCCCACGTTTGTTATTCTATTTGCATTGATCTCGCTATTGCCGAAGAGTTCGAAAACACACGATAGTGGATATATCGAAGACTACACAGGAACGTGTTAGACCAGATAGCAATTGTCTGTAAATAGCGTGCTGTACTACTTTAATGATCACCAAAACCTCCCACATGCGGACGCGGTGGAAATACAACTATTTTAATAGAGTCTGACTTTTCAGGCTTGATTATAAAAATACGTTATAGCTTGCCTAGCACAATTGGATACAGGTGGTATGTGTTCAAGCTACATCTTCTACCAAATGTTATGAAGCGCACTGTATGTGAATATATATTATTGGCGGCTGTTGGAGGCTAGCATTATAATTCGGGAAACATACATGTTTTCGGTCAGAATTAATCCTGTATCTTGAAACCCCTCAAAAATGAATAGCTATATGGTGAATATTCGAGACGATTTGTTGAGGACGCGAAAGACTCGTTACGTGTGGCAACTAACGATGCAGGATTAATCCTGATATACCATGATTAAATCATGGATGAGACTTTTGTATTGTAATAATTGTACCATAGTCCAGGATTAATCATGCTTATCAGCTCATAAAAAATCCTGGATTGAAGATTTGTCCAAAATTTGAATTCATTGCACAGGATTAATCCTGTTTTTCTACATGTATAAACCCTGGCTTCAAGTTTTTGATACGACTTTCAATGAAAAGCTGCATGCATTGAGTATTACGATGCAAAGCTACCGTGCAAATCTCACTTGTGAGCAATTTGACTAGGCTCTACCTCCTCATCGTCCATGTCCTTGTCTTCGCTCTGTGGGGCAGGAGGTTTTTCCTCTGTCAAATCAGTTGCAGCAGCCTGCGCAGGCAAGGGTCGACCCGTGAGTAGATATATGAACAGCTCAAAGCGACGCCTTGGAAGCAAAGCGTCGTTCATATCCAGGTGCCCGTAAGTAATCTGCCGGATAAATGTCCAGCAAACATAGACACTACTGCTGAACCGTCAAACTGAAGGGGGTTGTTCATTGGAATGGGTTCGAAGTCATTTAGCCTGCAAGCTTCAGTCTAACGGCAACCGCATTCACCGCGTTCTTGTACAAAGTATGATTCAGGGGATCGTAATAGTAGATCCTCGTTGTCTTCACTTTAACAACCACGCAGCACCAGTACAGATTGTCAAAGTTTAGAGGAAGGAACACCGACTCAACTTCCTCTTCTTTCACTTGCCTCAACACGCAGTCGCGGATATCATCGCTCAACACCGTGTCCGCCCCGTTCCACGTGCGTTTCGTTTTGACCTTCGCTGATTAAAATCCTGCAAACCGACATTGGGGATAATCTTGACACAGACGGACGCATAATGCGCGAATAGAGGCGTCCGAGAGCCACGATGGAGGCATTGCTCGGTAGAGTATTGCATATTGGAAGTCCGCGTCGCTTGGGAGCCCATCGATAGACTTGTAGGGGTACGTATCCTTTATAAGTTTAGCAATTCGTTTGCCCAATGCATGGTAGTCTGCAGCCAGAGCCGGGATACCCGTTTCGGTCATCCACTTGTACGTTTCGAGACCTTCTTCGACGGCCTCCTTTAGATTCAGGACTCGCTTTAACGTCTCTATATGCTGGAGAAATTACCCACATCTTTAATGAGCACCGTCTCCTTCTGCTGCGAAGCCGTTTCGTCATCGGTGCCCTGAGCTTGGTTTGCTTGAGAGTATAGTGCTGGATGCCGTGTTTGGGATCGGTAGAACCTTCAGGCATGTCTCCAATAGTTTCGACGGGTAGACGATAAAACGGATCCTGGACCAGTACAGGATTTTTGCTGACCTTCCGTTTTATCTTCTTGTTTTCATGTTCCACATACCGCACAATTAACCCGAAAGCCGGCTTTGCGTTTCTTGAAGGCCAGGTTGATCTCGAGCCAAAGCATTCAACAATCCCTGTAACGTAGCCTGGCCTGCTATCTTCCGTCCGCTTTCAGCAGCTTCATACCACTTCCGACCCTCTTTTTCCACTGCAACTAATTTTTGCTTGTGTGTCCGGGGAGCGCAGACCTTTTTCGCCGTTAGATTCAGTCGAATTACGGACGGATTGCCTTTACTTGGAATTTCGGCGGGTAGATCTGATGTAGCTGCGAGACATTCTTCTTCGTTTTCACTTGAGCTAATATCAAACTCCAGTCAAGCTGCTGCATCAAGAGCCATATCATTGTGTTGAGATTGTTGTGATGTGGACTCGCCCTCACCGTTGTCGCTCTCCACACAATCACCCTCTTTATTTGACGCACATTTCTCCACTGGTTCAAAACAAACTTCAGCATTTCTTCGTCATTTTCGATACCTGCCATTTCATTTGTAATAAGGTGTGTAGCTGGCACAGCTTCACGATAACGTTCCGAATGCGTTCTCAACTTCTCTCGCACAGCTCCTGCGTCCGTTGTGGTGAACTTCTCGTACTTGAACTGCTTGACTTGTTTCAAAGGCCGGTTTGGAGTGGTCCATCTACAAAGAAAGGAAACATACATGATTTTAATCATGAAAATTTACAAGATTTAAATCCTGGGCTTTTACACTACTTGAATCCTGGTTAAATCGTGGACACTTACCTTTCGCCGATACAACTCCATGGGATGAGCGGCCCTGAAACACCCACGTGCTTACGCTACGTAATGGCGTGGCGACATGGTAAACTCATCGACACTGAGAATTCACAGCCAGATCATAGATACGGGACCGTTTGACTCCAACAGCCAACATACCATCACCGCACTATAGGTTTTTTTTAGTCCAGGTGACGTAGGGTACGTTGCAAACGCAGCCGGAGACACCGCGTAAAAGCCCCACGTCTCACCTACAATTCGTGTCGTGGCATATTCAACTGGACGACAATGCAAAACGAGCAATCCGTCAAACGGATATGCTGCCGAGATCGAATCCCTTCGCTGCGTGACTTACGTTTCTTCCATCCATGCGTACAGATGTATGTACGCATGTATGAATCAAATTCTTCAGGAACCAGCTGAGACGAGTTTACACCCTAATTGTTCTTCATCGACCCCCTGTTTCTCTCTGCACGCGAAATTGTCTCCTTTACCAGCAGAACTTTGCAGCTTCCGCTGACAGTACACCGTAAAGTACGCGTGCCACGTGTCCCAGTCGGCATGCCACGAAGAACGGTGCCTCCACAGTCACAGAAACTTCCCCATCGTCATTCCCTCGCCATCATAGTCCACGTCCACGTCCTCGGCATCATTCTCCACATCCACATTGACGCTATCATTCACCACATCCACGTCATCGTCTTCACTCTTCACGTCCAATTCACCCTGGCCTTCCACGTCACACCCAGATCCGGTTTCTTCATCTCTCCGCCCAACCGACTCTTCTTCAGCGCTTGGGGTCTCCGTATCACCAGCTCACATGACGTCTGATAGGCCGGGTCCTCTGCGGCGGGGAGAACCGTTCGGACTGCGCATGTTTCCCGCTTCGTCCTCAACGGTTTCTCACGTCTGGCGGCAAAAAAAGTCAAATGAAAGACAAACTTGTAATGTATCTTGATCGGAAATAGAAGAGAAGATCGGAAATAGCAGAAAATTTTATCTTTCAATCTTGGATTGATCCAGGATTCAAATCATGTATGTTTCCCGAATTATAATTCTGGCCTCCAACGGTTCCCTATATTATTTACTAACTGTGCATCAAACAGATCATGCTCTGTAGGATACTTTCACGGGAGATAATTACATTTTAACTCATTTCGAAAACACCATGCATTAAGGCAGACGTTGCCTCAGTTCTTAACATTCGCTGCAACAATACAGACTGTGTTGTTACGTTTATGCTTCGTTCTTTGACAACCCGGTCTACGAGATACATGTATGCCGCCGAGGTGGGCGGATTTTCTAC
Source organism: Phytophthora nicotianae INRA-310 (assembly GCF_000247585.1). Taxonomy (NCBI): domain Eukaryota; phylum Oomycota; class Peronosporomycetes; order Peronosporales; family Peronosporaceae; genus Phytophthora; species Phytophthora nicotianae. The sequence goes on along the minus strand of NW_008648988.1, from coordinate 2,841,492 downwards.
CCCCAGCGACACGGGAGTGAAGAGAACACAATTACGGGACGGTTACTCCAGTGTAAGCGTCCCGTTATCGGTTCGGTAACGCGACTCACATTTACCTAAAACCATTAGATGCTTTACGCACTTTTTTGGCTAAAGAAACTAATATGAACTGTAGAAAGTAAAACGGATAGAGGTATATTTATTTTTGAAGTTCCAAATTGGAGGAATCTAATTTGATATCAAATTGGAAGGCAATTCTGTTCAGCATTATCCGTTATATTGACTGCAGGGCATCACTCTCATCTGGCGGACAATAATGCCGAACAGTGATCCCTTCCAATTTGAAACATCAGACTTGGAAGGGATAAAAAAACGCGCCTTAAATTTTAATCAGGGTTGGTAGGATACACTTTTTGTCCCCGAAATGGGATATTTACAACTGACCTTTATTTCTTGTCGATCTATCGCTACCACTAGAAGAGCTTGTGAGTCTTCCGCGGTGATCGGAATATGTCAGGATCCTGTTAAGTCGGTGCTCACGATGTAATGCCAAAGTTGTGCCCGGAAGTTGCCTCCCGACCTCTGTCTCCTGTCCCCTAGCAACGAAACCAAAGGAAGCAGCTCGCTAGCCACCGCAATAGTCCGTAGATAGTACTATCCCCACCCTGATTCATTGCTCCTCGATCTCGAAGAGCAGAGACCTCGCGATGCTACGGTCCCTCAAGTCAGCACACCAAAGATAAAAGTTTTAGTCCTGTTTACAGTTACAATGGTTCCAAGGAGCTAGGAAATAATCACCGGGATTAATGGACACCTTTACTACTATTAATAATACATAAGGAATACGGTACTGACCTTGATTGAATTCCAACCAATCACGATAGCCCTACACCAGTTTGATACTCTACCACATTGCCGATCTGTTTACCATACTGTAATTCCGTTGACTACCATACAACAACAATGCCGTCCTTTGCTCTGGAATTTCAAGTAAATGGTAATGGGTGGGCGCCGGATTCGGCAGAAGCGGCGCAGATACACCAAGAGGGGTCCAGTTCGGATCCCAAGTGTAATGGGCTCACTGTGTGTGTGCCCACTACTTCGGCTTACACGTTAGCGCACGTGTATGAGGAAGCGTAGTTTGCTTAACTTATATTAACTATACTTACGTTTCGTAAGTATATATTTACTTAAATAAGTAATCAAAAGCCGATTTACCGTAAAAATGAGAACTGTTATTTATGTTTTATGTTTTGAGTTTGGGTTTCCTCCTAAAGTGATATTCTAAATGAAAGGTATTTGCCAACGAGTGGTTGGCAGAATCCTGCTAAGCTAATTGGTTGAAAGAGATCGCCTTTCAACCAATAGGAAGTCTAAATGCACACAGACCAGT
>NW_008648988.1:2823379-2826471 GCF_000247585.1 Phytophthora nicotianae INRA-310 | reverse complement strand
TAAAGCTATGTAGATATGCAATGATTGGCTCCTAGAGCCCCTGGAACCATGTACCAGGTATTACAAGAGTGACAAGTCACTCTTCATGTAACTTGGGTACACTGGGGGTACGTACCCCGTTACACAACGACAGATAAAACCGGCAACGCAAAAGCCGGCATTACATAACCGCTTCCATAGTAACACAGCGACACTTTTATCCAATCAAATTCAAATATTTTGAAATATGTACCCAATCATGGAAATATGGAGTACATGTGGAAAATTGAGCCTGACGGGGTAATCAACGACATGGTCGACAAACGGAGCAGACTGCTGGCGCTGCAACGTATGCACACACGTCTCGCTACCCGGTAAATTGTACTTTTTAAGAAAATTAGTCAAATAAATTTCTAAATTAACAATATTTTGTATTTTTTAGCCATGAGCTTACATCTCAGAAGCCCCAAACGGCAAATAAGAGCACGGAAGACCTCGAGCAAACTCGCGTCGAGTTTGTAATCAACTTCTGGAGAAACTTTGCTGCGTATCAGCCGTCTGAAATTCTCAACGTTGATGAAACCGCCATCGACTTTGATATGCCCCCCGCGCGAATTTGGCCAGGGCGTGGACGAAGGGATGCTGCGCGGCTTGCCAACACGTCGAAGCATGCGGGGCGGATGACTGCAGTGCTAACAACTCGTGCAGACGGTAATTGTTAAATTGCTTGTTTGTAATATTTTTTATTAACATTTTTTTTATATTACAGGTAAAAAAAAACTTCCCATTCTGTTCATAGTGCGTGGCAAGCTCGGAGGTCGAATCGAAGCCAACGAGTTTCAAGAATACCCGCCAGGACATTTCTACACAGTACAGGAAAGTGTGTGGATGGACGATATAAGTTGGGAATTTTATGTTAAGAAGTTGTTAAAATACGATATAGAAGGACCCACCGTCCTGTTTCTTGACAACTGTGAGTGTCATGTGTCTGTGGCCGGACAGCGGGTTGTAGCTGAAGAAGCTAACGCCATTGTGGTCCCACTCCCTCCAAATAGCACCGCAGCGTGCCAACCGCTGGATGTTGGGGTTATGGGACCCCTAAAAGCCAAAATGCGGACCAACTGGTCTGGCATTACTGGGGGCACGGCTAAACAAAAGCGCATCCGTGCAATTCGCGCAACAATTGCTGCTTGGAATGACATTTCTGAGGAGACAGTAAGAAGGCAATTCCTCAGTATCCTGAGATTAGCATTTAAAAAACTTTTTTGCAGAACATCCGGTTTTCTATTTGTTTTATGCTCTGAAACATTAGTTTTCATCCAATCAAAATCTTTAATTAAACGGATACCGGCTTTTCCGTTCAATGACTTACTATAAAGATGGGTCAGTGATGCCACCGAAATCTGTCGTTGTCTGTATATCCATCCAATTGGATTCTTCAAGACTATTTTTACGATTGATTTTATTTTTTAAATACTTTAATGTATTCTAACACATTTTAAGAAATGTGTCGAGTTTATCACGAGCAGCAGCTCCAGCTTCAACGAGACCTTCTCCTCGTTCTCCTCCACTTGCTGGACCTCGTGGACCTCCTGGTGTAACGGGGTTACACGCGAGTGGCTACATGCAGCCACTTGATCACGACAATGAATTCCACGTTGGTGTGAGGTACACGAATGGTTACATTTGACAGACCACTGGTCTGTGTGCATTTAGACTTCCTATTGGTTGAAAGGCGATCTCTTTCAACCAATTAGCTTAGCAGGATTCTGCCAACCACTCGTTGGCAAATACCTTTCATTTAGAATATCACTTTAGGAGGAAACCCAAACACAAAACATAAAACATAAATAACAGTTCTCATTTTTACGGTAAATCAGCTTTTGCTTACTTATTTAACCCCTTTAGCCCCGCCCATTTAGGGCAAAAGCTACCCTGTATGGTACAGGATTATACAATATATAACCTTTACTATAAGCGGAGTTTTTGCGAGGATTTGCAATTTTGCCGATGGAAACCTGTCAAAGACAGGATAATAGGAACTAATTTAAAGTGCGTACCCTGTATTCTCCACGATAAGCACCAAACAGTTCGTAGACAATTTTGACAAAATTTGGGATGCACCATCTCTCACATCAATAGCTGAAAACTACACGACACAACTGCTAGAAGTCACCACAGTGTTGTCTCCGTTGGTACTTCCCTCGGTCACACTTCTGGCGACGCTCTGAGTACCTGGCGGTGCTCGAAGACGAATACTCTTGGCACCGGGAGGTATGTTGGCTCCAGCTCTCCAGAGATCATGCCAAATTTGGCTGAAGGTAGCTGAATTCTTGGGACCGTCGGGATCATGCTGACGCACTTTTTGACACAGGTAGATTTTGCCACGAGTCCCTCCCTCAGACTCATCACTGCTGCCGTCTTTGCCGTCTTCTTCTCTTGCTTTACTGGTCTCCTCTTTTGCGAGCGAGCACTCGACGCAATAGTAAGTGGTTTCCCACGCGGAAGCCCCAACACGCAGTATAGAACAAACCTTGCACGCATACTGGCGACGCTTTGTCCCCTCCTTGCCATCTTTTGTCCTTTAACGCCGACGTGATTCCACTTGTTCCAGTGTGTGCTTGGCTGGTAACGCATAGCGCGGTACGGAGCAGCTTGACACAGGTCGATCTGCTAGTGCTTCTACGCTCAAGTCGCCTTCAAAAAACAGCTGGTCCCATGCTTAGCAAAGCTGCTTGCATCAATCCCATGAACTCAGCATGTGTCGGAGGAGCCTTTCCAGCGTTCAATCTACTTTGTTCATGGCGGTAGATTATGTAGGCATTCACGAGCGACATATCGACAAGACCCAGGATGATCGTATGATAGTATTTTTTCATTTTCATCGCTCCCTGTATAATACAGCATAAACCAAAATAGCGTTAGGTACCAATTGTGTAATATACCGGATACGGAAAACAAAACAACTAACCTGTATAGAATATCGTTGCAGACGCAACTGGTCATGAGTGTCCGCTCCCCCCATTCCGTTCTGGTAATCCTTGATAAGCTGTGGTGTAGGGATTTGAACAATATCGGCACCTTGGCGGCGTGGTAGAGTAGTCCTTTTGATG
>NW_008648988.1:2821259-2821771 GCF_000247585.1 Phytophthora nicotianae INRA-310 | reverse complement strand
TGGCGGAAGGCCTCGTCAAGATCGGACGAGAAGGCCCGGTTCACCCGCCCATGCAGGTCAGAGACCTCTCGCTGCAACCGATCCAGGCGTTCCGCAAGTCTAGCGAGAACGCCTTGGTTCCCAGTCTGGGCGGCAGCATCACCGTCAGTCCCAAAGCCTAGTGCAATCTCAAGCACGAGAACACGTTAACGGAGGCGGTCAACCTCAAGGCCCTGCAACGAACCCGCAGGTGGAGCACTCGGACGAGAGTGGCTAACCGGAGGCGCCTGGTACTCATATTCGTACGAGGGTACCTCCGCCCCTCCTTGACCGGAACGGAGAGGTCCACTACCACGTGGAGTGGGTACTCCAGGAGCGGCGACTTCGCGGTAAGCGCCATCTTCTTGTGAAATGGAGGGGTTATGTCCACTCCGAGAGCTCATGGGAGCCGATTGAACGGCTCCAGGTAGACTGCCCGAAGGCTGTCGCGATCTGGGAACAGAAGCGGCGGCAGCTTCGTAAGTAGTCCGGGG
>NW_008648988.1:2815430-2816955 GCF_000247585.1 Phytophthora nicotianae INRA-310 | reverse complement strand
AAGGCCCTCGGCGAGCGAGAGGTTCTTCGGAGGTTTCCCTCCCTCGTCGCCGCCAGCATTGAGCGAGCCCTTCGCCTCGTCGGCAGGACTCTCAGAGCGCTCAGGCGTCTTTAAACTGTGATCAACGTGATCACTAGCGAGCGAGTGCAGGCTGTCAACGCTGCGCTCGCTGAGCACTGGAGTGTGCCCTCCCACGGAGCTCCAGACACACTGCGAAAGCTCCGGGCCTTGGCCTCATCCTTACAGCCAGGACTGTGCTCACGACACGCGAACCGTGGGTTCGGATGGTCGACTGGGGACATTGAGGGCGACCGACTGCGGCGTGAGCTTCGCCGCTTGCTCGCAGCCGCGTCATCCGAGGCATCAACCACCTCGGAGACTACCTTAGTAGACTCCTTGAGTGCCGAGCCTTTGCTGTGACGCTTAGAGCTCTTGGCGTGCGCCTTTCGGGAAGCAGCCTTGGCGGGTGCTTTCGCACCGCCCTTCGCAGTACCGCGAGGCATGATGTGGTCGAAGTGGAGACCGAGAAGACGAGCGTTTTTGCTCAAGGCTCCAACTGTGGAATGAGTCACAACCGCGTCCCCGCAGCTAGTCGAACCCTTTCGACACGGAGAATGAGAGTTTGTAACTCTGTCTCCCTCCTGTGATTGGTCGGTAAACCGAACCTAAGTGGGGGAGGATGTAACGGGGTACGTACCCCAGTGTACCCAAGTTACATGAAGAGTGACTTGTCACTCTTGTAATACCTGGTACATGGTACCAGGGACTCTAGGAGCCAATCATTGCATCTCTACATAGTCTTACTTTAGGTGACTTATAGTTTGTAATAGAAACCAAGCTAAGATTACTTATAAATACATTTAGTCTTAAACGTACCCTTAACTGAGTACTTCGTCCCCTCAGACCAGGGACACGTGAACGGTCGTTCACTTAGAGTTTGTAAACTCTTGGAAGCCTACTTCCTCAGCGCAAGGTGCTGTGTGACCCCGTCACAGTATCCCATAGTACCAAAACATGTTGTTGTCCATTGGTGCGCTAGTATCTTGGTGGGGCCTGCAGAATAAGGGTTCTCCTAACAGATAATGTTGTACTAAGTACATTCAACTACGCACGTAACTGAATCTCTAATATCTATTTCTATTATTTATCGTTACGTAAAAAAGAAATGTATTATACCCAGCAGGATGTGCACAACCTGGTGCAAGCCCAAGAGCGTCGTCAACAGGACGATGATGGGGAGCAGGAGCAAGCCCAGGAAGAACAACAGAGACATAATTCGTCACTTGCAGCTCATGACGATGAGAACTCGTCTTGGTTGTAATGCGAACTGTACTACTACTATTTCTCATTTTTGTTTGGTATGAATTGCAATTAGCGAGCGCAGAAAGCAGCGCAGCCCTCACGTAACGTCGTACCTCTGGTCTCGTCTATTCCACTTTGTTTGCGGAGTAAAGCTGCTTCATGCTGGAAAGTACATTATCTATTCAGGGTGATAGAGAGATTTTTAGTTCATGTACTTATGTTA
>NW_008648988.1:2802579-2815330 GCF_000247585.1 Phytophthora nicotianae INRA-310 | reverse complement strand
ACTTCGTCCCCTCAGACCAGGGACACGTGAACGGTCGTTCACTTAAAGTTTGTATACTCTTGGAAGCCTACTTCCTCAGCGCAAGGTGCTGTGTGACCCCGTCACACGTTGTCTGTATTACTGCCGCTTTGGCAAGGCTGCAGCTTGCGGGGCTCTTTGACGTGCTTTGTTTCTAGGCGTCATGCGCTCGCCAGCAGTCAAACCAGTAAGTCAACCACACAAGGGTGTCAAAATCAATACTCTTTTTTAGGTCAGCTTAAGTGAGTACCCACAGATTACGGTGTACCGTTATCTGTTTGGTAAATCTGACTGGCTGGGATGGCAAGGTTTATTTGGGTTATTCGGAACCAACTCAAAAAAAAGTCAAATTTGGGGTCGTAATAATATAGGGGCTTGGGTATTTACACATAGTTCCAAAATCTCGTCGTCACGCATGCTGATTGGCTGGGATGCCATTCAGACGAAAAAAAACCATTAAAATTTTAATGGGTTTTTTTCGTCTGAATGCCATCCAACGGCAAAGCGACATTTTCATCGAAAGTTCTACAACTTTGAGTGATAAAATATTGCTGAATTTCCTTTAAAAACATGAAGCTTGGCGGGTTCGCACTCAAGAAGGGTAAGAAGAAGAAGGCGCTGGGGGCATCCGCAGGATTCTCAGCTTCCGCTCCCATCGCTCCTACTGCACTCGAGAAGGTATATGTCACCGACTTCGACCCACATGCGCCGGTGCCGCTCACAGAGGATGGCAAGAAGCCTTTGGTCATTCCCTTATTGGAGACCAACGCCTGGAACGGGGCCGCAAAGGAGCCGAATGACGACAAAATAGGCGCATCCATCGATAAAATGGAGGGTACAGAGGACGAACAAGCGGCGGCACAGATCCTCGCCGAGACGCAGGCAGCTAAAACGACCCACAGCAGCGATAAAGACCTGGTGATCCCTGTCGAGAAGCAGAATAAGCGCGCCGAGCTGTTCCAGGACGGCGACAAGAGACCCAAAAATGGTCAGAAGATGCCCATTTTACAGCAAAATGTGGTCCCGGGTCTTGATGGGCTGCAGGACGTCGCGGACAAGTATCGTCACGACGTGGCGCTGCGTCCTGAGGCCCCAGACGTGCATAGTGACGTGTACGAGTCTGTTCCTGTTGAGGCATTCGGGGCGGCGCTGCTGAGAGGGATGGGCTGGACAGGAGACGTGGATCCAGACGACATGGGCGTCGCCCCACAGCCGAGACACAAACTGTTGGGTCTGGGAGCAACCAAGAGACCGTCACTTCCCGGGGAGGACAAGAAGAAGAGGAAGAAAAGAAAAAAAGAACCCAAGGACGAGGACAGACGCTCCGGACTCAATTCAGACAAACCTCGTAGAGAAGACAGGGAGAGGAGATCCAGCAGGTCAGCAGATAGAGACCGTCGACGTCGCAGTCGCAGTCGCAGCCAGGACCGCCGGAAACGGAGTCGGAGTCGAAGCCATGACCGTGACCGGCGTCGAGACAGAGACCGGGATCGAGAGGACCGTCGGGATAGAAGTCGAGACCATGACCGCGATAGACGCAGTCGCAGGCGCTAATTGAGGCGACACAGACGTCAGGATATGGTAGATAGTGCAGCAAATACCAGGTATGTGGAGCAAGTATACTTGGTTCCTACTGGTTCTTCTTGCTGCCATTGCTATTTGTTTTGCTATCCTCGTTGTCTTCTAACAACGACGTGTCGAGTTGTAGTGGCAACGGTGGAATGGACGTACAGATGCCTCCAAGACTGCTCACAGGAAAATACAACAACAAAATGTAAGCCTATAAATCACTCACACAAGACGAGAGACGATCGACACATACGCTGAGAGCACCGTTTCGCAGTTTTCGCGGAATTTGAGCATCTGCGCGCGGTTCTCGTCGGCTTTGCCGTTCAGTAGATTCGTGCGCATCGTGTTGATGGCCAGTACGTTATCCTGCAGTAGCGCTGCGAGTCGCGCTTCCTCCAGTTCAGCCGTAGCTGACGACTGGTTGGAGTCGTGGTACGGCTCGATCTTCATGCGTTTGGTGGCTGTAGGCTGGCCGCTAGGATATCCCAGCGCCTTGACCTTAAAGGCCACGTCCCGCACGCATTTCCGAGGCAACGTGGCGGCGATCTTAATGTAGCGCGTGACATTATCGAACTGGTCGGCCGGGAACTGCGTGAGACCGGCGTGCAGCGTCTGTAGCTCCTGCGGCGTCCACGCCGTTTGAGCCGTCGAGTAGACTACGGTAGGCGAGATAGACGGCAGGTAGTCGGAGGCTTGCGGAGACGACAGGAAGCCGTGGCCGCTCATAGACGTAGGCGGCTGCTTGGCGCTCGGCTGGCTTGTAGGAGGGAGCGTCGCCATCGCTTACTGCGCGTCCCCTCACGCGACTGTTTAGCGTATCTATTGATCTGTCACTAAAGCTTTAGACGATGTTCTGGCCGTTCCTGGAGCTTCAAGAGCAACTAGTGTACTGCCCGCTGGCCGATTTTGGTGCCAGAGGCGTACGAGAGGGTCAGGATATCTACGCACAGGCTGTCGTAGCACAACCCGTGACGGCTCATATTCCATTGAAGAATGCATTCGAGCTCAGTGGGAAGATCGCAGTGCTTCAACGGGGACTGTGCGACTTCGTCACGAAGGTGCTGCATGCACAGCAAGCAGGCGCAGTGGCTGTGCTAGTAGCCAACAATAGTGACGACGGTGGAGAGGCCTTCGTCATGGATGCAGGTCAACGTCTCGACCAGGTAGCGGAGAGCGTGAGTATCCCAGCCATGATGGTGTCTCGAGCACAGTCGATCGACATCTTCCAGCAGATCCGTGAGGCGTATCTGGATCGTAAGGAACTGTGCTTTACTATCAGATTCCTTGGAGCTGAAACAGCGTCACGGGTACTGGCACAACAGGAGAGTTTGGCTCTGCAGAGTCGGAATGCAGCGCGCAGTATCGAACTCAAACAGCAGAGAGAACAACAGCAACAAGAGGCAGCGAGTCTGCTGCGCAACCGTCTTGGTAAGATATCGCAGTCCAAAGGAAAGGCGCCAGGGTCATCGTCTGAGAGTGTCGTAGCCACACCGAGCACGAGTGCGAGTGAACCGGCACTCGACTGGTCTCCAGCGTCATCGACGAAAAGCAGTTCGGCTGGTTCAACACGTCGCAGTCGTGAGAGTCAAAGAAACAACCAAGAGGAGCTTGGAGTAGTGGAGGATGTTTATCCTGCAGCTACACTGGCCATGCTGCACTGGTGTCCGATGACGACGTCCTTGGTGATCTTGGACGTTCAAAACTACTTTACACTGCGTCACGGGTATAGTAGCAAGGAAGAGGTAGCTACACAGTCATCTAGTCCGGTTACTGATGCGCAGTTTTACGATCGCGTGGACAACGTGCTGATCCCGACGATCCAGGACGTACTACTTGCTAGTCGGGCGACTGAAGGCATGGAAGTTATTTATTCAGTGGTGGAGAGTGCTACATGCGATGGTCGCGAGAGGTCCCGTGCTCACAAACACGCTGGCATTCACGTACCGAAGAATGGGTTTGGTGCTCAAGTTCCCAAAAGAATCGCGCCTGATGATGACAGTGACATTGTGCTCTCGCGCACAGGAGCCAAGTAAGTCTAGTTGGTCTGGCTTATGATCGTTCTTCTGGTACTGACAATTGGTTGACAGTGTGTTCGCAGCAACGAATCTGGACTATATCTTACGGAACTTGATGGTCACTCACATTGTCGTCATGGGCATCTCGGTGCTGGGCAGTGTCGAGTCTTGTGTGCAGACTGCGTTGGACAGGGGCTACCAAGTCACAGTGCTGAAAGAAGCACTTCTTCCACTAACAATGGGCACTACGGAGGGCTCGAAGAAGACTTCGATGCTTGAGAGCTTTTCTAGACGAGGTGCCCAGGTGCTTACAGCGGCCGAATTTGTCGAGAAATTGCAATCCTTTGCCTAAGGTTCAAGAAATAAATCTTAGCCTATGTCATGGTATATTTGGCATGCTTTAAAAACGACTACGTCTGTACTTGGGGCGAGTAACTTCAGCGTGATGGCAAGCAGAATGGCAGAGCTGTCTGAAGTCAAAGCCGTATTAGAGCGCTTAGTGGATGCTGTGATCTCGTCTTTTGCTAACTATGACGTGACTCAAGACGTCGAAGTGCTGCCTATCGGAGGCTACTTGTGGAAGTTCCCATCTGAAGGCAGTAATCGTATTGAAACTAGCAATGTATTTCCTCCTCCTTCGCCTCAGCTTTGTGATTATCCGCGAAAATGCGGGCAATGTGGCGTGTGCTGGGTGTCCGACCGCGAGTTTGAACTCGACCATTTACGACGCTGCTCCGTCGTGACGCAAGTCGACACCCATGAGGATACCAAGCAGAAAGCTGTAAATTTTGGAGTACCGCGACGTGTGTGGTGTGAAGTGGATGAATCGTTTAGTCGACTACAATGGCATCATGATAGAGATCTCCACAGTGGAGACAATGCTTCCAATTCCATCGCATTTGTCGATATTGCTGAGATTTCTGTACTGGATGAACCAGTGAACAGTTTTCAGATTGTTACCAACGACCACCGCAGAATAGTATTTCAATGGAGACCCGTATCTGAGACTGGAAGTGTCCTGGATCATGTAGAGCTAGATGCTCGTCAATGGCAAGAATATCTGGAAGAACTCAGCAGATACGCGCGAGATTTGCCCTTGGAAGAACCAACGACCAGGTCGGTCGCAGAATTATTCAAAGAGATTTCCGACTTGCTACTCAATGAAAGTAATGTCCAGCTTACGGAGAATAGGTTCGGCTCAGTCTTAAAGAAATGTGGCTACGCTTCATCTCTATGTGATGACAATGGCAATTCGTTGGTGCATTTGGCTATCAGCCTCAATCTTGGAGACAAAACAGCGGCTATAGTTTCTGCGCTTCTTAATATGGGCATCGATTGTAACATTCAAAACCACGAGTACGTTTTATTTGAATGCTAGATATTGGGTCATCTCTAATTCCTTTTGATTGTGTAGTGGTGAAAGCCCATTGCTCTTAGTCGCAGCATCAGGGGATGTTACCACAGCAAAAGTCCTGCTTACCTCTCCATCTATTCAAGTTAATCTATCATGTCCTCTCGGGGTCACAGCATTCCACGCTGCAGCGAACGCTGGTGACGTTGAAGTGAGTGCAGTCTTAATTTTTTGAAATCTGTATCGTCCTAATATCTAAATTTGATGATCTAGATGATCCGACTGCTATGTGATGCCGGTGCACAGCCAGAAAAGCGAGATGACAATGGCTGGACGGCGCTCCATTATGCTGCTGCATGCTCCACTGGGCTGGAAGCCATTCATTTTCTGTGTGAAATGCTAAATGAAGATTTTATTGACGCCCAATGCAGCGAAGGAAATACTGCTCTACATGTGGCTGCAGGCTGCGGTTGCCTCGAAAACGTACGCGCTCTACTAGAGACTGCAGCCAGTCCGCATATAAACAATTACAGTGGAGAAAGCGCTTACCACCTTGCACTGCGCAACCATCACATCCAATGTGCGGTAGCTATCAACGATTATCAAAGTATACCCCCAGCTAGTTACACCCTACCACCCTCAAACCCAGCTAAGGAGACTGCGTTATCTAGAGCTACAGCAGTGGAGTCGAATGAGTGGAGAAAGGAATATGAAAGACATGACAAAGGTGGAGAGTGGATTGAAGGATTTACGGAGGATGGATATCCTTACTACTACAACACAATGACGGGCGAATCGTCTTGGCACAAGCCTGGGGAGTACCAGCTGCTAAATGTACTGGATCAAGAATACAATTCAGGAATCCACGACGAAATAGTATCTGAAAATGATGAGGATCCTTCTTACACCTTGGCGGTTGACCACGAGACTGAAAGCATTCTCGGCGATACAGCAGGACAACAGCTTCCATTGTGCTTGATCCCGATGGTTAGTCCATTGACCTCTCTTGACAACCCTACTGCTGCAGCGAGATATGAAACTGCACGTCGAAAAGCCCGCAAACAGCGAAGACGTCGGCAGTTAAAGCTGCATCTCCTTCACGGCCATTAAGATGCCGTGTTATAAAGGGATGACACAAGCCAGTGTGTACTGCAAACACCGTTGATTTGCATGGTTGAAGTCAGGACAGCTTGGATCGTAGACCGTTCTGTCAAGTCCAGCGTAGATGCATTCACACACACTGACGATGTTTCACATTCTCCTCGGTGCTGACCACCAACACCTTTACATAAATCGATACCTTTCCAAAAAAACAAAAAAAAACACTGAACTGAATCATTGGAGAATGATACGAAGGTATCTATCTAACCAGTTGCTGCAGCGGATCACCGGAAGGATAGACCACGTGGGCTGCTGAAAAAGTCGCTGGAATTTGATAATTTCGCTTTCGTGTGTCCCCAAAAGAAATTAGGACCGGATGGATTCACGATAACCATGCGATCTCGTGATCCGAAGTGAAATGATTCTCGTCCACACCCTTTCGCTGTCCGTCTTCTAGCGACTAAAATGATAGCCGCATGGTGAAGAACGAAGGATATTAAAGGTAGTCATCCAAGTCCTCGTCTTAATCTGATCTCATTTTCCAATTCACCGTCTTACGATGAAGTTCCTTGCCTTCTTTTACGCTGTCTTGAGCTACCTCCTCCCTCCCGCTATTGAAGCTCATTCGTGGCTAGTGAAGCCTGTATCCCGTGAGACTGGACCACGTACGACCGATGGCACTATTGGCTGTCCAACACTACCCCCGGTACCCCAACTTCGTTTTCCCCCGGCGAGACGATCGATGTTCGCTACTGGCGCAATAACCATCTCGGTGGATTCATCCGATGGGCCATTTCACCAGTCGGCAGTGAGACTGCCTCAGACTTTGATGACAAAGTTTTCTTCTACACATGCCGAGAATCTGGACCGGATTGTGTCCCTGCTGACGGGTCAACGAGTCGATATGCTGGGGATAGCAGCGGAGATCACACCATTTCTTGCGGTGATACCATTACACTACCAGATTGGCTGGATGGAGGTGACTACGTGTTGCAGTGGGTTTGGTTCGGTGTGGGCTCCAGCTACGGCAACATCGGCTGGGCCGAACCCCAGTTTGTATCGTGCGCAGATATCACGCTGACTTCCGCAGGCTCAGGCAGTGAGACTGGATGCCCTACTTTTGTTGGAGGCGACAGAGTGACCAAAAACGAGAATTTGGACGACGACGAGTGCTTCTACTTCTACACCAACTCGATCGAGTCGACGCAATACAAAGGCAGCAACGACGATTATGAGCAGTACTATATCTTCGGCAAGCCTTCGTACGTTGACAGCTGCAGTGGCCCTACTGCTGATAGTGGGAACTCTACAATGGCCCCTACAACGCAGAATCCAGTCACGACAGCCCCGGCTTCAACGACCGAAAGTCCTTTAAACGCTCCGACTGCTACATCTGCTTCAAGTGAACATCCGGAGGCCACCTCAAATGAAAGCAGTGTTGCGGGCGATTCTAGTAACATTTCCGATGAAAGTATCGACAATGAATCTCCAGATGGAACTGTCGCGCCCGGAGGCTGTAAAAGCAAAAATCATTCCTGGACTCGTGGATAATCTACGGCCAAGAGTTTTGCGTTCGACCCAAGTCTTTTGACTGTTGTAGAGTTTGGTTAGACATCTGTGTACTGTGAGCTCAATACTAAATGTTCAACTTGAGTACTTTATGTAGTCTTGTGTCGAGATGGCGTTGTTGGCCGGATGCTTCATCGAATGGTCCATTCACAGCAGCTGTACAATTGTGACGAGTGTTTCGCAAAAAAAAATAAAAAGAAAAAAGAAAGAAAAAGTTGAAGGACGATATTTTACTGTATATTTTCGCAATTACTACAGTAGCACAACTTAGTACAATTAAAGGCATTGTGCGAGCTCTATTTTAATTGATTTGCAATTATAGCTGCAGTTTTTAGACAAATGCAATTCCACTTTGCAATAATTGAAAAAGAAGCAATTTTTTTTTTTTTTTTTAGGCATTCATACACGTATTAACAACTATGCTGAAGTACAACATCTATTAGGTCTATCTATCCCTTTGCAAACGCCACAACACTAATACTTGGGCCAACCTGCGTCAACCTCCATGTACACGATATCAACGAAGTCACGCTTCGTTAACGGCGGTGCCGCTACCAGCGGAAGCAGAAGCTGAAGTTGACTACAGGGTAAGCACTTCAGAAGCCACGTCGGTCTGGGTCACATCGTCGACGTTGCTAGAAGCCACATCCGTCTGGGTCACGTCGTTGGCATTGCTTGAGCTAGACTCCTGCGAAGTCACACCGCTCTGTTCGGTGTTATTGCCGATCGAAGATCCACAGTCGAGAACCACGTTGTTGTAGGGAAGGTCGGAGGCGCTGCTGGAAGCCACGCTGGTCGGCTGCGAAGCCGAGCCGCTCTGCTCCGGGTTCTTGCCAGAGGAAGAACCGCAGTCGAGAACCACGTTGTTGTAGGGAAGGTCGGAGGCGCTGCTGGAAGCCACGCTGGTCGGCTGCGAAGCCGAGCCGCTCTGCTCCGGGTTCTTGCCAGAGGAAGAGCCGCAGTCGAGAACCACGTTGTTGTAGGGAAGGTCGGAGGCGCTGCTGGAAGCCACGCTGGTCGGCTGCGAAGCCGAGCCGCTCTGCTCCGGGTTCTTGCCAGAGGAAGAACCACAGTCGAGCACCACGTTGTTGTATGGGAGATCAGAGGCACCACTGGATGCGACACTCGACTGCTGTACAGCAGTCTGCGAGACATCGTCCGACGGTGAGTATTGAGAACCAGAGCTGGAGCTCGAGACGGAAGGCGTAGCAGTGGGCTCCTCAGTGGATTCCTGCTGCTGCGTCTGGCTGGCATCACTGCTGATAACCGACTGCTCGAAGCTGCCGCTCTCCACCGGCGCAACCGTACCGGGGGCTTCGGCCTCCGAAGCGTCCGTCGACGAGTTCGAAGAGGCCTGGTACGAAGCCGAAGCCGAACTGGTCATCGATGACGAAGTAGTTTGAGTAGGGTTCTGCGACGACGACGACGCAGTCGAAGCCGAAGAGGCCACCGGCGACTCGGTCGACTCGGTCGACTCCGAAGATGCCGTCTGGGTCACGTCGCCCGATGAAGCGGTGGAAGTCGATGCATCCGTCTGGGTCACGTCGCCCGACGAGGCGGTGGAGGCCGATGCATCCGTCTGAGTCACGTCGCCCGACGAAGAAGAAGTGGAGGACGGCGAAGTTTGCTTCGCATTAGAAATGTCCTCGTTGATGTGCACGTCACTCTCCGAGTACTGACACAGAGGCGGTGACGGGCCATTGCCCAGCATCTTCGGCTCGCCGTTGGCGTTGCCCTGAGACCACTGACACACCTTCACGCTCGCCTTGCTCGATTTAATCCAAATGTTCTTCAGCGTGGCCTGGTCGCCCCAGTTCTTGTTCACCGTCACGATGGAGTTGGTCGGGTTCACAATGTACGAGTTGGTCACCGACACCTTCTTAGGTCTGTCACCACACGTGCCGCACGAACGGTAGAGCTTACTGATGTCCTCACCGTAGAAGCTGTCGATCTTGACAGTGCCGTATCCGTTGTGTTGGATGACCTTGTCGTCGGCGTAGCGGGCACCGCAGTTAGTCACGGTGGACACGCTGGAAGCGGTGCCACCCTTGATACTGAGGGCGTCCTCGCACACGTCGTCCCACCAGACATTCTCAATGGTGCAGTCGTGCTTGTCGCAGTGGACGCCCTCCATTTGGTTCTTGCCGATGATGGCGTTCTTGAGTGTGGCACCGGGCTCCATCTTGAACACGGCGGTGTCGGCTCCACTCTCGGTTTGACCCTCGCACGAGACGTCGGAGCGCTCGAACGTCTGCATCTTGCCGTCGAACACCTCGCCGGCCTTGATAATGTAGGCCTCCGAGTACTGGACAGTGCCGGTGCTGGCTGGCCAAGATCCATCAGGCACGGCCGTAGCGGTTGCGGCAGCAATTAGGATGGCGGCTGACGTCGCGAACGGTGCGAATGTCTTGACCATTGTGGATTACAGCAATGGGAAGTTGTGGGTTGGCGGGGATGCTTGACCACTTGCTGCCTGAGAGTCAAAATGATGAATGACAGAGCTCCAACTAACGATTTACACTGCGTCCAGCAGAGGGCCTTGTGACCGTTTGTGCAGCCGGCGTCCGCGCAACCGGGATGCAGCAAACCGGTAGATCTGATGGTCTTAACTCGAAGATCTGGAGTCCCAGTTGTTTTCCTGCAGGCGTCCTGCTTAGTGGGGTTTGAGGGCGAGCCCACATGCTTCACCCCAATCGGCTCTTTTTGTTCACATGTCAAATCCGTGACGATGGATCATGCCAGTCAATGCAGCGCTGCTCGTTGACAAGTTGACTCGTGGCACGCCATTCCATGTCGTCGTGCGCTCACCTCGGAGTTAGATAACACAATTACAAGAAATCTGAAGGTTTCGTCTTAATAAATGCATCGAGGTACGTTTGGACAGACAAACGGCAGCGAGTACTGCAATAGAATGCAATTGACGGTGCTGTGCAGGCTGCAACAAAACCTTCAGCGTTCATATCTGCTCTTGCAGCGGCTGGAGTGTAGCAGCTGCAAGCTAAAAATGATGGAAATTACTAGCTGCTCTCACGTTCAGTCTGGTGCATGTACAGATGTATGATCGTTTCGTCGATCTCCTATGGCAACAAAAGCTGCAAAAACTGTTCCAGTCGTGCGTTGCTTCGCTTGGGTTGGTGTGTACTCAGTGCAATACTGTATTTGGTACTTCTAGAAGTGCATATACTCTCCATGATTTCAGATCCAGGATGATCGCCTTCCGATTAAACTGCCGTTTGGGTGAGAACTGTGCGCTAATCGTCATACGGATATTGCCCGCAATCGCCATAGCTTGGCAGGGTCTGTTCACGCATTTGTTATTGTATCATGTCCTATTGGATATATTACTAGTGCATTAATACGCTCACTTGATCGACTGTCCCTCGCATCTCATGTAAGTCCACTGATTCAGTAGTGAAACCCAGGTGCTTTACAGTCCAAGCAATCAGTTCTTATGAAAGATTAAAATCTACAGCATGACAACCTGCATCTTGCACCATACCAACTCGATCAAAAATGATCTGCTCGAACCTAGCACCACTTCCTAGCCTCGCTCTCTATACACACCGTCGACACTGGCGACTGCAAGTGTGTTGCGGTGGTGGTGGTCCATTCACAGCAAGGCCGTGCCGTGGATTGAGATAAACGAGCCCAACGGATCGAACGGGTCAGTGACGGCCACGAAACTCCTGGATCGTGTGGTGTTCGAGAAGAACAACTTGTTTATTAACGCGACTAACGATACAGCTGGGTCATATCTTCAAGGAAATTAAACGTGACGTACAACGACGGCAAGATCTCGAACTATTGGAGTCCAAGGCTATTGAACAATATGAACTACCAGCAGTGTGTGTACAGTGATTCAGCAATTATTCGTAGGGTTAAATGTTGCACTGCTATTATTGGATGCAAGATACTTTGTCGTTCAAATGCTTATGTTGTCGCTACGTGTCCAATGACGGCTCGTCCATTTCCATCAACTGTTTCCGGTAGTCGAACGTTAATCAAAGATTGACAGATTTTGCTTCTCGAACGCCATACGGTCACACCGTTGTCCCGTTTTTCTTGTTTTTGGTTCGTACGTGTGCAGTATGCGGGCTTTAACGTAAACGGATCGTGTCGATTTAAGAGATAATCATTGATTATCCTTGAAAGGAGGCAGACTGCCTATAAGTATTTTGCTCGCATCCGCTATTCGGACGAGGCTGCAAACTGCATTGAAAAGGAAGCTCCGATTTTTGAAAACAAGTGGAAAATACAATGGTGCTGTAAAAGCCCCAGTACTGTAACAAAAGGTCCGGTCAGAGTATAATCTACTTACTTAGTTACCTGTATAAGAGAGCTCACTAATACTTCGAGACAAGTAGCAATCCCATGCAATACGCGGGGGTAGAGTTGTTTAAGAATGCTCTCTAGTGGCCCTTGCTCGTGTTATCTAAGATAATGTTTTTCTTCGTGGAACGGAAATGAGCGCGTGATAAATTGCTACGGCGCTCCGCAAGTTGCGGCGCAGCATGTTAGCACAACCTTGACATTCTGTCAGACATGATCCATCGTCACGGATTTGACACGCGAGCGAAAAGAGCCGATTGAGTGAAGCATGTGGGCACGCCCTCAAACCCCACTGAGCAGGACGCCTGCAGGAAAACAACTGGGACTCCAGATCTTCGAGTTAAGGTCATCAGATCTACCGGTTTGTTGTCGCCAAGACGCCAACGTCACAAACGTCACAAACGGTCACAGGTCCCCGATGGTCGCGCAGTCGCCGATTAAATCGTTAGTTGGAGCTCTGTCATTCATCATTTTGACTCTCAGGCAACAAGTGGTCAAGCATCCCCGCCAACCCACAACTTCCCATTGCTGTAATCTACAATGGTCAAGACATTCGCACCGTTCGCGACGTCAGCCGCCATCCTAATTGCTGCCGCAACCGCTACGGCCGTGCCTGATGGATCTTGGCCAGCCAGCACCGGCACTGTCCAGTACTCGGAGGCCTACATTATCAAGGCCGGCGAGGTGTTCGACGGCAAGATGCAGACGTTCGAGCGCTCCGACGTCTCGTGTGAGGGTCAAACCGAGAGTGGAGCCGACACCGCCGTGTTCAAGATGGAGCCCGGTGCCACACTCAAGA
>NW_008648988.1:2798846-2801014 GCF_000247585.1 Phytophthora nicotianae INRA-310 | reverse complement strand
TGGTGGGACGACGTGTGCGAGGACGCCCTCAGTATCAAGGGTGGCACCGCTTCCAGCGTGTCCACCGTGACTAACTGCGGTGCCCGCTACGCCGACGACAAGGTCATCCAACACAACGGATACGGCACTGTCAAGATCGACGGCTTCTACGGTGAGGACATCAGTAAGCTCTACCGTTCGTGCGGCACGTGTGGTGACAGACCTAAGAAGGTGTCGGTGACCAACTCGTACATTGTGAACCCGACCAACTCCATCGTGACGGTGAACAAGAACTGGGGCGACCAGGCCACGCTGAAGAACATTTGGATTAAATCGAGCAAGGCGAGCGTGAAGGTGTGTCAGTGGTCTCAGGGCAACGCCAACGGCGAGCCGAAGATGCTGGGCAATGGCCCGTCACCGCCTCTGTGTCAGTACTCGGAGAGTGACGTGCATATCAACGAAAAGTGAATGTGTTCGCATCGACCTACTACATGCAGTAGTTTTAGTAGATGACAAAAGTTGTAGTGTTGTAGTGTAAGAATAAAGTCATAATCGATGTTTTTTTTTATTGACGCGCAAGGAACGATCGCGAATTAAATGATATTGGTCTCCGCAAGTTCCAGAACTATTCACGCATGAATAGGTTCACTCGAATTATTCTTAACATAAACATGATGCTGCTGGAACAGCTTCTACGGGCTTGTCTTCAAGGCCCACACGCTGAGCGTTATTACACTGGCAAGCTAAGAAATTATCTGTAGAAATGCTTTGTTCAGATATAAAAAGCTTTTCTAAAAATGAAATTTCAAATTACTTATGATTTTTAAAAAACCATACTTTTTCTAAATGTTATTATTTTTCTTAGTTAATTACTTTCACACATTCACAAAAAAAATTAGTGTTGCATTGTATTGTAAACGCGTTTCGCGAGCCGTCTCGCCACCGTAGTGGGTCAACTTCCGCATGCGTCGGGTTATCTCTCGTACTCTACGATTCTCTCATCTCTCGGCCAGAGTCCGTCAAGCGGTGTGTGTGCAATTAGCGCCTCTGTTAAGTCCTTCCACCCTGCACGATCATGGGCGCAGAGACGTAGGAGGTAGAGATCTGGTGCACGTTGAAGTCGGTGACCGGCAGAGAGTGTCTGGAGGTGGGCATCAAGGACCATCGGGAGCGTGAGCCGTTGTCTGCCTCGCCATTTTCCAGCTACGCTTGGGCTGAAGTATGCTGACATGAAGCGATACGCGGGTATGCCAGCTGGTCTGCGAAGAATGTGCCCGAATATTCTCCAGCGACTGCGGAGGAGATAGTATCGAAGTGGGGTCGCCTTGGTTCGGTCGTACAGCTTGTCGTTGGGAATCTTACGGGGATATACCATGCCGATCACTTTGCGTAGCTGTTGACGGTGAAACCCTTCAAGGCTAAGCAGTTCGGAGTGGGTGAGTGCCCAGGTCCCGCAGTTGTACAGCAGAATAGGCAGGACATAGCAGCTATAGAGGCGGATTCGTGTCGCTTCCGAGGTCTTTGACGGTCGAAGGCAGACTTTCCACATACGATGCAGAGCTGCCGTCGCGATGTTTTTTCGCCGCGAGACGTCTTCTGAGTCGCCGAGAAGAGAGCCTAACTTCCGTGTGTTGCGCCAGTCTTCGTGTTTAGCGCGGTCGATCCGAGTGGTGTGTGCTGTCGGGCTGCGGTGAATGACAGTGTGCTCTGTCTTCGTGATATTCATCTGGAGTGACCATTTGGCCAGGATGGCTGGGGCCTCTATTTCAATCAGGGTGGCGATTTTGGCACTCCTGCAAATGAAGTCGGCGTCGTCGGCGTACACGATCATGTCCGCGAGTACGTCGTGGGGTACGTCGAGTTGTTTGGCGAGGTCTCTTAGTGCTGCTTCAAGATAAACAACAAACAGAACAGGGGAAAGTGAGTCGCCTTGAGGGGTATCTGTGTTGCTCTCGAATGGTGAGAGCAGGTGTTTGCCATGTCGGAGTGAAAGCTGCGTTTGTCGTAGCAACAGACGGACTAGTCGAAATTCGTCGTCGTCGATGATGTCCTCGAGCACGGACAGGAGTTTGTCGCGGTTGACGGTGTCAAAAGCACGGGAGAGGTCGATGCCGAGTATGTGGAACCGTTCTTTGTATCTCTGAGCGCGTGCTGATATCCACCTGTGGGCCCACACCGCATCCGCGGTG
>NW_008648988.1:2795408-2797004 GCF_000247585.1 Phytophthora nicotianae INRA-310 | reverse complement strand
CCGTTAAAGACCTGCAGACGCGATTAAGCGTCTGCCGAAAGCGCTGAGCTAGCATCATGCTGGCCCAGGCTTCCGCGGGAGGGCGTCACCCCAACCCATCCACGATAAAATTTAGTAAACATGTATATATGGCGAATACAAATATCATGGTAAGTAGAGTGGTATTTACAATAGTGTCCAATTTTGGGATCTATCAAAAACGTTTTTAATAAGAGGCATTTGAATAGAAGCGTGCATATATCCCATCCAAGAGGCAGCATCGTCTGACTTACAACAGGTGAGAAGGTTACGGACACCTCATGGGGGACTACGCTGGTTCATCCGAGTGAGGCTGTATCGGCTTTCCAGGAGTTGGTGATAAACCTCCACTCTCGGACGAGATCAGCGGTCCATGCCGACCGCAACTCATTACCTTTTAGGTCGTAGCGAGGAAGACTTGAATCGATGTGGGAAGTAGCTGGAAAGATGACAAGTGAGTTTGCAATTAAGAAAGAAATACATCAGCGCTTCCGACCTTCCTACTCTTGGCGAGCGCTGTCCTGGCTTCGTGCTTCACGTCTTTGTGTTCCGCCAGGTTGCAGTTGAAGAACAGATGATGGCCCGAACATGATGGCGCAACTCCCGTTGTACTACAACACCCACCTAAGATGTGTCGTTAACTCAGGTGTGGTGCCACTCGTCCTGATAGTTACTGTGACCCTGCGATCAAGGGACGGCGTACCGACGTTGGCGAAGATGAAGCGTCACCGGGTTGTGGTGGCAACAAGGATGCTGATCGCTCGGTGTATGCCAGGACTGGGATCTCCGTTGTTGATGGACATCCGGCGACGGATTCAGAGGATGAGTGAGATTAAGGACGAGCCCAAACACTTGTCAATTATATTAGCTTTCGCGTAAAAAAAAACCGAAATTCTGCACGATTTTGTTTCTCAATACGTAAATTGGGGAATTAACGCCATTATATATCTTGTACATCATGATAATCGACTGGAATTTCAATTTGAATCGAATTAATACAGTTCTAGTGTACTGGTAGATTTGCTTTTGTATGAATCCATACTAGATACTGAAAGCATTAATACAGTAATGTCTTGGAATGTTTGATTAGACGACTTCATTGTAGTCGACCACGATAACGTCTTGCCGATAAATGCACAACTCATTTAGTGGTGTGCTAGCTGCTCCAGTAGCTACCAGATGTGTTCGCGTTAGCTCATGAGTCATGATGGCTCTGGCTAGTTTGATTCGACGACTTACGAGATACAAAACCACATGAGAAGTTGTTGGCGATCCTATCAACACGCTGATACTGTACAGTTCTCACAAAAATACATCTATTCCTTCACTCAAATCTTGATTCTACCTTACAAAACTGTAGCACACACACTTCCACGCATTTACTCGTTGATGTGGACGTCGCTCTCCGAGTACTGGCACAGCGTACCCGACGGACCGTCGCCCAGGTTCGACGGCGAACTGCCGCCCTGCGACCACTGACACACCTTCACATCGTTGTTGCCGTTCGTCGTCTTCACGTGGATGTTACTCAGCTTGGCCTGGTCGCCATAGTTCTTGTTCACGGTAATGACACTCACC
>NW_008648988.1:2791524-2793758 GCF_000247585.1 Phytophthora nicotianae INRA-310 | reverse complement strand
GGCTCCATCTTGAACACGGCGGTGTCGGCTCCACTCTCGGTTTGACCCTCACACGAGACGTCGGAGCGCTCGAACGTCTGCATCTTGCCGTCGAATACTTCACCAGCCTTGATAATGTAGGCTTCAGCGTATTGGACGGTTCCGGTGCTTGTGGGCCACGTACCATCGGGTACGGAGGCGGCGGATGCCGTCGCAAGGAGAAGAGTCGCGAACGGCACAAAGGACTTGACCATCGTGGATTGCAGCGGTGTGATTGATGAGGAGTTGGTCACTTGCTGCTCGAATGGCAAAATGATTAATGAGGAGAGGCCGGCACCGATTAACGTTTTAGTCTGTGCGTTAGTTGGGATACGGAAGGCACCAAGAAGTGCCGGTAGACCATCAGGGAGTTGTGGTCACCGGGTGTTGCACGGGGTCTTGACAGCACTGATGTATTCTTCTAGGGAAGATTGACGTCCTGATTGCTAAAGATCACATTTGCCATTTGTTTTCCAGTAGTTGTGCTGCTGTTTGGGGTTTGCGGGTGAGCTCTCTATCGACCTTTTCGATTGCCCGTCAAATCCATGGCGACCGTCAAGAGCTGTGGTCCTGCGCTGGTTGATTTGACAAGTTGACGTTTGATGCGCTACTTGTGACGTGCCATTCCAAGTTGTCTGCACGCGCCTGCCTCAACGTTTCGGGGTGATCGACAGAGACCAAGGAGGATTCTCAACGCACCGCACCGCGAGCCCAAGGCAGGATCAACACTCCCTAAAGGACACCTGTTCTGCTATAATACATCCTGCGTCTGTATTTCAGAAACACCGGTTGGTGTCCGCCATCTGCAAGGCTGAAAAAAATAAGCAGACATCAGATACTGTGTTCACCAGCAGCAGATTGGTCTGGCAATCATTTAAACACAATTTCAAAGTCTGGTAACATTGTCGCCTTTTTGCTTGTAGAGCTGGTGAATATTCACATGTGCCGAATCGCGGAATTTCTTTCCCTGCAGTCGACTCTGTTCACTTGGTAAGTCGTGCTTTTCGGTGCGCTGGGTCCGATGAGCCTCTGTCCACCCTATATATAAAGATCTGTGAGCAGAGGGGCCATGACATCGACAGCATGAGCGGGATCAGCTGTTACCTGTCAAACTCTCGAGTCGAGGCTGACCAAGTGGTTGTTCGTCGTAAGAGACCAAAGCCATTCCAAGCGACCATTGTTGAACCGTGCTCGCACGTACATACCGACAACCAAGCATTGAGGCGCAGCGAATGCGTTGCTGCCGCTTGTGTGATCATCGCAGTGGTGTCCACCGTGGAGCCCACGAAGCTCCGCGTCCGTGTGGTGTTTGAGAACGGAATGTCCACCGACGACCATGTCAGCAATCTCAACGACTAACGCGACTACCGGAAACAGATGCACATCTTCAACGAATTTCACAATCGATTCAGATTTGTTTCGCCTCACAATTATTAACCTGGACACATTCACTCTGTGAGTATAATTCCTTACAGTTTGTTATTTTGCTGTGTTCATGTATTATCACAAGCATGCATCGATCAAAAAGATATATTGTCCGTCTTCTAGGAGTTTCATCGGCGTGCTCACCAATAGCCCATGAATATATTACCCTTTAAAGCACCTTTTTGGAACTATGTCATGCCGTTCCCGCTAACATGTACGACAGACACCTGTCGCTTTCTCAAACACATACACCAGCCGCCTGTAGCGTGCGTTGCCAAATGTTCTAGAAGTAAAAGGTTCAACAATCGTAGCGTCACTCCTCTTCAGAATTCACACGAGTCGCACCCCGCGCATGACAGCACATGTACAAAGGCAAATCACACGAGAAGTTCCTCAGTATCAAAGTGACAATGTAGAAGCCAAATCTTTTCGAACAGCAACCATTTGCCCTGGAAGCCACCGAATCCATCAGCAGCAGGACTGGAAAGCATCTGGATATCAAATGTGCGTTTCGGTGCTGTCAAGACCCCGTGCAACACCCGGTGACCACAACTCCCTGATGGTCTACCGGCACTTCTTGGTGCCTTCCGTATCCCAACTAACGCACAGACTAAAACGTTAATCGGTGCCGGCCTCTCCTCATTAATCATTTTGCCATTCGAGCAGCAAGTGACCAACTCCTCATCAATCACACCGCTGCAATCCACGATGGTCAAGTCCTTTGTGCCGTTCGCGACTCTTCTCCTTGCGACGGCATCCGCCGCCTCCGTACCCGATGGTACGTGGCCCAC
>NW_008648988.1:2786824-2790010 GCF_000247585.1 Phytophthora nicotianae INRA-310 | reverse complement strand
GGTGTGCACTGCGATGACCACGACTGCACCATTGAGAACGTGTGGTGGGACGACGTGTGCGAGGACGCTTTGAGCATCAAGGGCGGGACCGCCTCTAGTGTGACCACCGTCACGAACTGCGGCGCTCGCTATGCCTCGGACAAGGTGGTCCAGCACAACGGATACGGCACCGTCAAGATCGACGGCTTTTTCGCCCAGGAGTTCGGCAAGCTGTACCGTTCGTGCGGCACGTGTGGTGACATTCCCCGTACTGTGACGGTGGACAACGTGTACGCCATCGATCCGCTGGTGAGTGTCATTACCGTGAACAAGAACTATGGCGACCAGGCCAAGCTGAGTAACATCCACGTGAAGACGACGAACGGCAACAACGATGTGAAGGTGTGTCAGTGGTCGCAGGGCGGCAGTTCGCCGTCGAACCTGGGCGACGGTCCGTCGGGTACGCTGTGCCAGTACTCGGAGAGCGATGTCCACATCAACGAGTAAATGTGCGAACAGTGTCTGTTGTAGAGGAAACGTATAGTATTGTAGCTTATGTGGCGTTCGTGAGTTCTCAAGCTAAGAATGACTGTGTTTCTTGAAGATGTGACGTTTGTTCCGTTAGTCGAGTTTCCTCCTGTGGCGACGACCAAGGTGAGATCCTCAATGCCATGTACTGTACTGTCAAACAACCAGTACGAAGCACGCTAAGTTGCGCTAAGTGACTGCGATGCAACGAGAAAATGGCATCTCGAGGCTTTGTCGAGGAGTTCGATAGAGGCTTTGAAAGCGTTTGCAACTTGAAAATTGCTGGGTGGAAACCTAGTCAACAATTTATTGTAACAACGACTTCAAAAAAAAAAAAACGGTAGAAAGGCAAGTGAAGGAACAACTCGTCATGTACATGTAATCTTGCTACGAGCACTCTACCAGACCAGGAGGAAGCCACAACGAGGCCACCGTGAAATTTGCACGAATTTCGCTGCTTCTGTGCGCATACGCCCTATAATCAATCCGAGAGTTTTGCTCGTTGTTGATGCACCACACTGTGATCTGCTGCGGCGCAGGCTTCGCAAAATCGTGTCGTGAAGCCTGCGCCTGTCTAAACTCTAAGACATTAACGCGAGCCTTGTGGTCACTTCGGTGTCTGGTACAATAACAACAGCAAGCTTCACTCTGCTGGTCAATCTTCACCAATGCTTCCTTTGCATCCTCCCGCGAATGTCACCATGATGACAACGATACAGGTTTGCGAACAACCGCCATGTTACGGACGGTAAAAAGGTAAAAGCGCCACCTCCACTCCAATCCTTGAATTCTCTCTCCAGCGAGCCTTGACTCAAGCATATTTTGTTCAAGACATTCCAGTCTAATAATTGGGATTAACGTTGGAAACGAGGCGCGGCTATCCGAACTGCACATTCCGTGTCCCCTTTCTGAGTGCTTGGCAGACGAGTAAGGAAAACTCTATGTGTGTAGCGCTATTGGCGGCCGTCTCTGGTCAATTAGGAACGTGGTGCAAAAGCATCTGGATAAACCCCTAAAAATTGCCTGCATGCATTCGTCAAGATAGACTTTGGCTTGAAACCAAGTTTTTTATGGTGGAATTCATGCTCAAATCCGAAAACTGAAGCCTGCGAGAACTATTTTATCACACCACATGTGCCAGGGAAAACCCAGCGATCGTACGGAGCGTCCCAGCCTAAAGCACCGCTGCTCATTACAGGAAAAACTCGCTCTTCGGCACAGAAGCCGTTGTGTGGGGGATCCAGCATGAAGACGGGTCTCACTCCGTTGGTACTGTGTGCAGCTCTGTTGATCTCGTCAGCGGCGGCAGGTGGGGAGACCAAGACCGGCGTGGGAGCGTCGAAAACGTCAACGGGTCTGGACACAGGAGACGCGTACCTGGGCGCGGTGGACGCGAACCAGAAGAACAGTTACGATTTCAAATATGTTAACAAGGATAGCGATACGTCTGAGCGTGATGGAACTCTCGGTGACTCAGTCGTCGCCGGTAAGGAAACAGACGCCTCGGCATCGCCGGGTGTTGTGACGTTGTCCCCCGAATTGAAGAAGGAAGCGGGTATTGACAAGGGAGCGATGAGCACCGCCGCGAGCGCTGCTACGGGTACATCCGTCGAACAGGGTGTCACTGGAAGCACCTCTGGTCCTCAGCTGACCCCAGCGACGAAATCGGACGGTGATCCCAAGGCCACGAAAGGAGGATCGGCACCGACGCCGGCACCAGCACCAGCACCAACCCCGGCACCGGCACCGGCACCGACACCGGCGAGCACCCCGGCAAGTGACGAAACCGATGCGTCGAAGGAAACCGAGGAATCGTCGGACGCCCCTCCGTCAACGCCGGCGACACCAACTTCGGGCGGTGAGCAGTCGAAATCGAAGGACACTCAGGAGTGGACGAACGCTCCTCAATCGACGCCAGCGAGCACTCCAGCTACCGATGACGACCAATCCGGCGATGACGACCAGTCCGGGGATGATGAACAGTCCAAGTCAACGGACACCCAGGAATGGACAAATGCTCCGCAGTCGACGCCAGCGAGCACCCCAACTACAGACGACGATCAATCAGGAGATGATGAGGAATCAAGCGATGCCTCGGAGTCATCGGACACTCCGCAGTCGACCCCAGCGGCCACTCCTACGACCGACTCGTCGCAGTCAAATAACCAGTGGACACCTGCTCCGAACCAATCGAACAACCAGCAACCTACTCAGGCTCCTAACAACGAGGCACCACAGCCGACTCAGCCCCCTCAAGCTTCAAACAACGAAGCACCCCAGCCAACCCAACCCCCTCAAGCCTCAAACAATGAAGCACCACAGCCGGCACAGCCTGGTCAGAATTCGCACTGGCAGGGTAAATGGGGAGACAACTCGCAAACTCCCGCCAATAACGGAAGCCAGAACTCGAACGGGCAAGGCGGCTGGGGGTCTGCCACTCAGACCCAGCCTACGCCTGCTCCATCGACGCCCTCCGACTCAAGCCAGGAGTCGAACCGCGATTCTCCTGTTCCTACTGAACCTACTTCCTACGCGAGTACACCTGCCACAGCTCCGTCTCCTCCTGTATCGAACTGTAAGGTTCGCCGCGCGAGGCACTGAGTAGTGGTTTCTATTGTAGGCAAATAGCCTTACTGTTAGATTTGTTGCGTTGAGTGCTTCGTGTGGAAGTTTGCACAC
>NW_008648988.1:2783487-2785399 GCF_000247585.1 Phytophthora nicotianae INRA-310 | reverse complement strand
GGTATCTTAGGGATAATTGATCTCGTTTATCCCCCATATTAAGCACCGTTTCCCAGTAATGTAAGTATTTAGTGGGCAATGATCTCGACGAGGCGAGATAATATGGGAGTTAATGAGCGAGTCTGATCAAGAGGCGAGAGTAACCGGGTGCACTTATTCATACACAGGCTCAACCTACTCATAGCCAGCTTTATGCTCGACACTGGCGTCTAGAAATACATGTAGATGTAGTATTAATAAAGGGTACTCGTTGCTGGATTCGAGTCATCAGAGCCGCGAATGAAGCGATGCACTCAATAAATTAAAGGGAAAGGTGTTACAACGCAAACAAGCGATTAAGCGCAGCAGTTTTTGTGGATAGTCGTCCGATTTATCATGTCGGAAGTCCGGTCGTTGGTGCAGCTAAAGCAATGCTGCAGTTCTGCAACCGCCATAGGATGACTGGTGTTGCTTGAGCTGGACGCGCAGGAATACAATTGCTGTATGGTGTAAGCCACTGCTCAGGCCCAAAGACACATAAATGTCGCCGAACGGTGATCCGTGCGTTTTGAATTGTGGTACAAAGGCTTGCTGGATGTGCGCGTTCGACTACTTCGCTTTTACAAGGGCGTTGCTTTGGCCTGTCGACTGGTAAGAAACGCGGAGTCAGCAGCCAGCAAGGAACTTGAACGTGTGGGAGCCCGTCAGCAGTCACTACGCTTGGCACCAACGCGTGCTGTGCTCGACGCATGTTTTCGTTGCGCGGGAAGCGTGATCACGTAGTTTACTGAGTAAACTTTACTCTTCGCAGAATTGTAACATTGAAGTGACATATGCTCGAAATCGCAATCCAGCGCTGCTCCGCATTGAACTTCGATGTTTTACGAAACGCGCCAGGCCTCTTGATACTACTGTATTATAGCAATCGTGAATTGAAGATTTGGTCCGTCATCATTTCTGCGACCGTAGAAACGAAAGCGTAACGCATCAATATTAACAACCTTGCGGCTTTCACGTTTTATAGTCAACCGTTGTATATACTACATACCAGGACGTTTAATCGCTTTAATGGCAACTGCTTGCATTTTGCTATGAACTATATTTTCAATGAAGCCCTCGCCTCCGGCTGCAGCTTGATTACATCAACTTTCAGCAGTCACCGATCATAAATCAAATTGTTTTTAGTTGACATGCCCAATGGTCTGTCCCGGAATCTGGTGCTCCACACAGGAAACAAACACCACCATCTTGCTGAAGTGGGCTCAGTAAGCTCTGAACTATTGCTAATTTCGAATACGATACAAATTGTTAAAAAAAAGTTCAGTTTTAACGTTTAGCCAAGACTGCATCCGACAGCAAGAGAAACACGCTCAGGTAGGTGATAATCGGTCCATCGTGTCTGTACAGTTAGGATCGAGATCTCGATGGGCAAACCGGATTCGAAGCGCCACGCCTCGTGATAAAGCAACGGAGCAATCCAGTACAACAGCTAGTCTAGTGACGATTAAACACAAACGCAGTTTCACAAACCTCTCGAGTCATTTACCAATTAGTGCAGCAACCTGCAAGTGCCTCTAGTATCACTGAAGGGTATCCACGACGCCTAGCTGATCAGAAACATCAGCATGGTTAGCATTCGATCCGCCACGGTTGCCTCTGCGTGTCTGCTGCTCGGTATCACCCTCAGTTCCACGGGAGCAGATGACTCATGGGGTGACATGGCACAGTATACCAGTGGCAACTCTGGTACTCAGGAAAAGCAGTCCACACACGCCCCTGTCACATGGGAGGCTAACAAGAAATCTGGCGACAACCAAAAATCTGAAGACGACCAAAAGTCCGACGACGACACCACTGACGCGCCTTCAACGAAAGCTTCGTCTAACAAAGACTCGGATGAAGACACTAGTGATGTCTCCGCACTTGAACAATC
>NW_008648988.1:2781932-2783387 GCF_000247585.1 Phytophthora nicotianae INRA-310 | reverse complement strand
CTAGTCTAGTGACGATTAAACACAAACGCAGTTTCACAAACCTCTCGAGTCATTTACCAATTAGTGCAGCAACCTGCAAGTGCCTCTAGTATCACTGAAGGGTATCCACGACGCCTAGCTGATCAGAAACATCAGCATGGTTAGCATTCGATCCGCCACGGTTGCCTCTGCGTGTCTGCTGCTCGGTATCACCCTCAGTTCCACGGGAGCAGATGACTCATGGGGTGACATGGCACAGTATACCAGTGGCAACTCTGGTACTCAGGAAAAGCAGTCCACACACGCCCCTGTCACATGGGAGGCTAACAAGAAATCTGGCGACAACCAAAAATCTGAAGACGACCAAAAGTCCGACGACGACACCACTGACGCGCCTTCAACGAAAGCTTCGTCTAACAAAGACTCGGATGAAGACACTAGTGATGTCTCCGCACTTGAACAATCGAGCGAAAACTCTCGGACGGAAGCTCCGGCACCGTCATGGGAGTCCAACGGAAAGTCCGATGATAACACCGACGATGATGACAAATCTCGCACTTCACCATCTTCGGGGGCAGACGACAACTCATGGACTCAAGCTCCGACAAGTGGAAACTCGGACGATGACAACGATGATGGAAACAATGATAGCTCATCGGAGTCCACTGGTACTTCAAAGTCTAGTGGAGACTTGTGGAAGCAAGGCCCTGTAGACAGCAGCCAAATCACTGCTAATGGTGGAGGTGCCACGGGAGGCGGGAAGGTCCCCGATGGCACGTGGCCAACAAGCACCGGAATGGTTCAGTATTCCGAGGCACGTGTGATCAAGGCTGGTGAGGTGTTCGACGGCAAGATGCAGACGTTCGAGCGTTCCGACGTCTCGTGTGAGGGTCAAACCGAGAGTGGAGCCGACACCGCCGTGTTCAAGATGGAGCCCGGTGCCACACTCAAGAACGCCATCATCGGCAAGAACCAAATGGAGGGCGTCCACTGCGACAAGCACGACTGCACCATTGAGAATGTCTGGTGGGACGACGTGTGCGAGGACGCCCTCAGTATCAAGGGCGGAACCGCCTCCAGTGTGTCGACTGTCACCGGTGGCGGTGCTCGCTCGGCCGACGACAAGGTCATCCAGCACAACGGATACGGCACCGTCAAGATCGACGGCTTCTACGGCGAAGATATCAGCAAGCTCTACCGTTCGTGTGGCACTTGTGGCGACCGGCCTAAGAAGGTGTCGGTCTCCAATGTGTGCGTCGTGAACCCGGGCAATGCCATCGTGACGGTGAACAAGAACTGGAACGATGAGGCCTCGCTGAGCAACATTTGGGTCAAGTCCAGCAACGACAAGGTGAAGATCTGCCAGTGGTCTCAGGGTAATGCGGACGGCGAGCCGTCCATGTTGGGCGACGGTCCGTCCCCGCCACTGTGCCAGTACTCGGAAAGTGACGTGCACATCAACGGCGACGTCTCTCA
>NW_008648988.1:2776981-2781492 GCF_000247585.1 Phytophthora nicotianae INRA-310 | reverse complement strand
TGTGGCTACAGTGACCAACTGCGGTGCGCGATCTGCCTCGGACAAGGTCGTGCAACACAACGGTCAGGGCACAGTAATCATCGACGGCTTCTACGCAGAGAACTTTGGCAAACTCTACCGTTCGTGCGGCACGTGTGGTGACATTCCTCGTACCGTGACAGTGAAGAATGTGTACGCGGTGGATCCTCAAGTGAGCGTTATCACTGTGAACAAGAACTACGGCGACAAGGCTACGCTGAGCAACATTTGGGTCAAGACTTCGGACGGCAGCAACGAAGTGAAAGTGTGTCAGTGGTCTCAGGGAGGTGACAACCCCTCGAATCTTGGTGACGGTCCGTCTCCGCCTCTATGTCAGTACTCCGAGAGCGATGTGCACATCAACGGCGATATCTCTCAAGCTGCGGGCAGTTCGACCCCAACGTCTATGGATGGCGGTGAAGCTGATCAGACATCCGTCACTGTGTCCTCGGGAGACTCTAACGATGACGAAGATGACGGTGACAACAGCACTACGCAGAACCAGTGGACTCATCCTTCGAAATCAAGCGGCGACGATAATGACTCGAAGGATCCGACCAATTTAAGCGATGACAAGGAAGCCGGCGACAGCCAGTCGGATGACATGTCATACGGTGACAACAAGTCCGACGACAAGAAGTCCGACGACAACAAGCGAAACGACGGAAACAATGGAGACGACAAGGAATCGTCGGGCGACAACAAGTCGGACGATGATTCGAATCAGCAGCAGGACCAGAGCGTTATGCAGTCGGAGGTGGCAGGCGAAGCTGGAGCTTGGAGCGAGTCGGTCACCAAAACGTCGAATATCCCAACCAAAAAGTGCAACATTCGCCGTAAGAGGAACTGAAGCGGGCGTCAGCGATGGTACTGACGCATTGTTTCGCGGAATATTTCGCGTAGTTTTCAAGCAGAGACGTTTTAATGTGTAAGAAAAGAGTTGATCTCACGAAATCACCAGAACCTTCACCCGCCTACACGCACGATCAGTATTAAAATAAAAACTCCAGACGTAGGTGCCACCAGTATATCCAAAAGCGACCAAGATTTCGCGAATCCAACGCCACATTGAGAATCGAAATAAATCCGTACGCAGAGCCTTTCACTCTGTACAGTCAAATGTAAATTTGAAAATACAAGCCCCAAAGCCTCGTTGGGTAGCTGTGGACTCTAACCACAAACGACTGGGCTCAAGAAGCAGTATTTCCGACCCGGGGAATCATTTTTTTCATGGTCGATACAAGTTCAATTGATGGTTAAAAACCGCTCTGATGATGGACAACGCCTTCCACTGGCGATCAATGTGACAGCACCAGTCAGAAATACACTACTGTTGTCAACCTACCATGCCCCGGAACTGGAACTTGAGAGAGAGACCCACATCCGCAAGAACGTCTTGCAGCGCTAACGCTAAGTTTTTTTTTTTTTTTTTACCATCTCGTCCGCTAGCAGTGCAAACTTGAGGATTTTGACTTCTTGGAGCAGAGGCCAAATTCCTTGAATTGGGAAGCAGGTCCCCAGTCCATGCTGCAGTAGTTCCGACTCGAGTCGAGCTTCGATGTTAACGGAGATGGATCCGTCAACAGAGGAACTGATCAATTGACTGCTCCCGATCTTGAGATCGGGCTGCGTTGCTAGGGAGTCTTTCATGCATCCTGTTGCTGTAGATTGTCCTTGGTCGCTCAGTGTTGAACACACTTTAGTAGCGTGATACTATTGCATGCTAGTAGCGTCGCAATGGCAATGGAGCTGTTGTACCTGTCGTTCACTCCAGGGTCTCCACATGAAGGCTCACACGAGATGGCTACACTTGACCTTTAGCAGATGATGCAGGATGTCCGAGATGTCCCAGTTCAGCATGCCAACTGAATCAGATTCTGATCGGCCTAGCAGAGGGCCAAACCATCACTTCAGGCCACGCCATTCACGCCGAACGCCGCCTCCGTCAACGCTTCACGTTCGCCTGCGACTTCAGCGCCGTTTGCCACGCAGCCTGCCTCGCAGAAGCATCCAACCGCACAGGATCGCCACCACGGGATCTGTCCGCAGTGCTCAGTTCAATCAAGGCGCAGTTTTGACCGAGTCAGTCCGCCCCCATACCCTCATTCAGCAACGCAGCATACAACATCAAATTGCAATCTCCTCTCTTTGAGCAACGTCTCACAACCCATCGCACAGAGACGAGCCAGTCCGCACTCGCTTTCTTCACAACAGGCAAAGGCAACAGGCGATTCCGCGCTCGACGGTCCAATTCCCCGATATCCGCCACCAAGAGTGACGGTCCTTCCAGCGCACGAGTGCGGAATTGGTGTAGTCGCCACGTCGGACTGGTGACCTTTATTCCTCCCATGCCCGGAGCGTCCGCTACCATGACGGAGCCTCCCGCCGTGGACGTGGACGCGCTGCTTCCTGAGACTCCTGTGGGCGCCATCGCCACGCTCACGTCTGCACGTGACAAGGCTCAGGCCCTCACACATGCTCAGCATCCACCTCGACTCTTTGGTGGATATCTTCGCAAGCGTTACTCTAGCAGTATGTACATGGGTTCGTGGCGCTTCTGTGTGCTTCAAGGCGCGCGTCTGCGCTGGTATCGCAGTAAGGAATGCGCCGAGACAGACACACAACTACGTGGAGAGGTCTGGGTGCAGAGCATCGAGCCCTGGGACGGTCGAACCGCGCTCGCTACGTATCCTCACGCCTTCGCAGTGCGTACAACGTCCAAGAAACTGCTCCTGTGTACTGCCGAGACGCAGAGAGATCGCGATTTGTGGCTACAGCATCTGGAGCGAGCTTTACAGCGCTCCAAGAGCACAGCAGAGCTGCTAGCGGCCGTCAACAGTGACGAAGGAGGACGTCGCATCGTCCCTGGAGATATGAGACCGCCTCCCACACCCTGTGCCTTCCAAGAACGACCCGCAGCGGGCTCCGACGCCACGTCCATTCGGTCAGCGCCGTCGGATTTGACGTACGGACAGTCACTCGCTTTGGGAGACGCTGGATGCGCTGAGTGTTACGTGCGTTTCCGGCCACTCATGACGCGCCGCGTGTTGTGCGGCTCGTGCGCTCGCGCCTTCTGTGCGCGTCACTGTAGCCACGGCATTCGTCTGCAACATCTCGGACTGCGAGCAGCGCGACGCTGCTGTGATCACTGTACCCAAAGGCAGGAGTTTATTGGCTACTTACGCTCGACCAAGCGGTTCCTGGGGCCAATGGTGAGTCGTGGCATCTCCATGGACGCACTGGTGGCTCGTAGTGACGCTAGGAACCAGACAGGGGACATGTTTGCTCGGACACTGCACAAGCTTCGACATGGACCCATGACACTCAACAGAACGATCAAGATTCTGTACCAGACGAGGAAGAAGCCGCATCTGTTCCGTGTGGCGTGTGAGCGACTCCCGTTCTACACCGAAACGTGTGTAGATCGCGTTGAAAACTTGTGGTACCAGCTGCTGCATCTTGTCCAGTGCTTGGACGCTGAGCCAGCGCCTCGTTGTGCGGCTCAGCTGTTCTATCTGCAGCGATATATCCGTGCTATCTGTCGTCGGTGTCCTCGTATTGCACTACAGACGATCTGGCACGCGCAGGCGTCGGTAGGAGACGGAAATTACCACAATCTACACCCACACACGCTGTTATCGTTGCTTGGCTTCATCTACCCGAACACGATGCTGCCAGAAAGCTCGCGGATGTTCAGTATCTGGAAGGATCTGGTGTTTGCAGACTGCCCCGAGCACCAACTGGCTCAGATCCTTGCCGATTTACGAGAAATCAATGCGCACATGGAGAAGTTGATCTCACTGGAGCCTGATTCGATGATTGAGCGATGGCTGAATGCCAAAACTTTGCCGCAGTTCGAGAATTGTGCTGCGGAGATGGCAGCGTCGGGGATTGAACTGTGTGAGTTCCAGTCCAGTATTTTGTACGACTCGTTGGATGTTGATAGTAGCAATCTGTCGGATGAGCCTCCAGGGACTGGCATTGAGTCGTTGGTACTGGAACAAGTGAGTTTCGTGCAGTCCCTGGCAGCTATTAGCGAACGTCTGCGTCATATTCAGCCCGTGTCAGACCGTGGGAAGTATTTGGCTGGCGAATTGGAGACGCTGAACAACTCACTTCAATCCTCGGCGCTGTATCCGTTGAGTGCGGCATCCGACGAGTTGTACCAAGTGGTACGGATCCCGCCGACCGAAGGCAAGGTCTTTTCCACTAAAATGCGCGCTCCTACTTTAATCTTCGTGGAGACTGTCCCAGTGCAGAGTGCAGGAGCGATTGGCCTCGACGACACTGACACAGAACGTCTCCGGCCTTTTGTATTCAGCTCTCACCCTCGTAATTCCACCTTTTTTGAGTCTGCTGTGCTGGATGAAATCGAAGCGTCTGCTGTATCTTCTAGTGGGGAAACGATGCTGTCGCCGTACAGCAGCTCCACGCTTGCTACACCTACGCCAACTAGCACTGCTGCCGGCCCCGTGACTTGTCCAGATGATGGA
>NW_008648988.1:2752114-2774586 GCF_000247585.1 Phytophthora nicotianae INRA-310 | reverse complement strand
CGTCTAGGTGTCGAGAACTTTGTGTATGACAGCAAGATATTTGGCGAGAGTTGGGAGGAGCGCAAAGCCCGTATCCAGAGCGAGTCACCGATGGGGAAACTGCCTGGATGGGACCTCTTCTCGGTGATCGTTAAGACTAACGACGACTTGAGACAAGAAGTGTTCACGATGCAGCTTATCCACAAGCTCAAGTCCATTTTCGAGTTTGAGGCGCCACACTTGTGGCTGCGCACTTACCGTATCGTCGCCACTGGAGCTAATATCGGCCTACTGGAGACAATTACAGACGCTTGCTCGCTGGACCACCTCAAGAAGACGTTCCCAGGAGGGAATTTGGCTGACTACTTTCGCAGTGTGTACGGCAGCGACACGTTGAGCTCGGAGTTTATCGCTGCGCAGCGTCGGTTTATTGAAAGCATGGCTGCGTACTCCATCGTGAGCTACGTTCTGCTGCTTAAGGACCGTCACAATGGCAACATCTTGCTCAGTTCAGAGGGCCGCGTGATTCACATCGACTTCGGCTTCATCCTAGGCATCGCTCCTGGAGGCATGTTCAGTGTTGAAGACGCCCCGTTCAAACTTACGAAGGAGATGGTTGACGTAATGGGAGGTTTGGGATCACATGGCTACAAGCATTTCCGCAACTGTTTGTACGAGGGCTTTGTGGTGCTTCAGAAATATCACTCAGAGATCGCTGCACTGCTGCAAACAACAGGCCAGCATTCCCCATTCCCTTGTTTCCACGGTGCTAAATTGGCGCGTGTAATTACCAGTTTACGGACGCGTTTATGTGTCGGTCTTTCGCGACGAGATATCCGACACCGTGTGGACCAGCTGATACGTAAGAGCTACAACGCCTGGGGGACGCGGCAATATGACTCGTTCCAGCTACGTAGCAACAACATTCATCCGTAGACGTCAACATGGTGTCGTCATGTTATCGTCCAAGGCTTTATCCAACGCTGTTGCGTTGATACTACACAGCTACGCGATGGTAGCTAAGCTATAGCGCCACCCGTAAGTATTTTAGTGGCGCATTCGTTTTTCGTGGTTAATTCAGTACGTAGTTTCTTTGTTTTGATTTAATCTGGTCTGGTACGCTTCATGATCTTGGTGAGATGTTTGCGAAGGTTGTCGTTGTCCTCTGTGAGCATCACGTTTTTGGTGAGTAACTCAGCGCAGCGGCGCTCAACTTGTTCCAGCAACGTCATCCAGTGCGCTTTGGTACTTGCCAAACGTGATTCGAGTTGGGTCTTGGCTGCACGCAGCGTTTCTAGCTCACTGAGGTCTGCGTTGTTGGAGCTTATCTGTTGCGTGGCATGCGTTGTTTGCTGGAGAGTGAGGCGTCGAACTTCTTCAAGCTGGCGAGCGAGTTCTGCGTGCACTTCACGGACCCCAGTGTCGTTGTCTTTAGTTGGTACGGTTTGTTCGTGTTGCTGTCTCTCCTTCTGCTCACGTAGTAGGTTCGCGTTTTGGGCCTCAAGCCCTGCAAGTGCAAGTGCTTGTTCCGATCGCTGCTGCATCTCGACTGCTAGTTGCTGTTCTGCAGCATCAAGACGCTCACGAAGTCGCTCCATTTCATCTACAGCATGCGTTTCCTCGCCATTTTGTGGCTCAGCAGATTCTCGAAGACGTCGCGTCAAACGCCAACTAGCATTTCGTGTACTGTCAAGTTCGTAGCGAAGTTCTTTTTCCCGCACTTGGTACGACGCTAGCAGTTCTCGCAGAGCTTGAATGCCTGTACCGGCCTCAGTGTCATTCCCTGATTGATGCAGGAGCGCGAGTTTTAACCGGAAAGTCTCAAGTTGCGCTTGCAGGTCATGACGTGCGCGCTCCAAAGCCAGCACAAGCTCTTCATTCTCCTCGTTCTTGGACTTCAAAGCTGCACTAGCAAGTTGTTTCTCGCGATTCTCACGAACCAACTCGTGCTGTACACGCTCCAGTTGAACTTCCAGCGAACGTTTATCCGCTGCAAACGCCGATCGCTGAATCTCCAGCTCGTCACTCAGTTGGTTAACTGTACGTTCGCGAATATTATCAGCGTCTCGTCCTGCCTGCTGCGTCTCAAGTTGCTCCTTCTTGGCCGCCAATTCTACCCGTTCCAGCTCCAATTCGCGACGTACCAGATCTTTGCGTATACTTTCAAGCTTTGCCTCGAATTCCGTGGCTTCGCGTCGCAGTTCTTCATTATCTGACCGAAGTTTTGTGCATTCACCCTGCTGCTCATCAAGTTGAGACTGACGAGTGCGTAATTGCGTAGCAAGCGTCTCCATTTCACTCTGGAACTTCTGCTTCTGATTGACTGCGACGATCAACTCCAGACTGAGCTGCTGATTCTGCTTGGCTTCAGCATCACGAGAATTCTCCGCAGATTTTACTGCTTTCTGCAGCATGGATAGCTCTACACCTAGTCGAGTCTTGTCAGCTACCAGTTCGTTCATTTTAGCACACAAATCCTGGATCTGTTCCGCTTTGGTGGCGTCGTCTTGCTGGATCTCAACGACGAGTTGTTCAGCCTTAATAAGTCGAGTTTCAGCCTCGAATTTGTCACTGTCAAGCTGCTGTAGTTGAGTATCGCGCTCCAACTGGAAAGCTACGAACGCTTTACTTAATGCCAACTTGTCCTGTTCGCAGGCCAGCAACTCAGTACGGAGAGATAACTCGTTGTCGAACAGCTCGCGATACTTAACGCGTAGCTCCCCTAACTGCGCTGTAAGTGCGTCTTTATCTTCACGCAACATTCGACGTTCCAGTCCGTTTTGAGCCAACTTCCCCTCCAAGTCGTGAAGTCGGCGCTCGTAGTCTACCAGATCTCCTGTAACAACCGTTGGGTGTTTTTGCATCGTGAACTGACGGCGCCGCAGACCTCGAAGCATGTCGTTGTTTACAACAGGAAACGTGCACACCCGAGACAGCAGTTTACCAAGCTGCAGTGTAGCGGTTGATCCTTTCATATCGCCAGGACTCAAACACAGTAACACGAAGGTGAGGCAATTACCTCCTAGCGCATCTTGAAGCAGAGTTGTGAGCTGTGAACCTTGATAATGAACGGGACCTTCGTCCGTGCTTCTACTTAAACTCTCAACTACGTCCTGCAGTGCGAATAAGGACTTGTTCAACAATGGCCCCTCCGACAATCGTACTGCTGTACCGGACTAAAAAATCAAATGCATTTGTTTAGCTATAAAAAAAATTGGGAAAACTGCATACTACGTACGCGTGTGAGACGATCAGTAGCTGGTAAGTCCGCAATGTCGAAGAGCGAGTGAAGCTCTTGCGTTGGCGCTTCCAGGAAACTAAACGTCTGCTTGACGGAGATCTGTGATTGAACCATAGCAGTTAGGAAATCTACAGGACCCACACTCAACAAAGTGTACACTTACCCGTAAGACGGCACCGGTAAACTCGGATAAATTGCCGTACTGACCGTTGGTACTGCGTCTGACACTGAGGCCAGCGTCTAATAGTTGGCGGAAGCTTCCGATAGACGTTAGGGGTGCTGATTGGGTCAAGTTCTTGACGATCTTTCCCAGTGCTGGGTCGTCCTCGATGAATAGATCTTGTCTGCTGTCTCTTGGTACTAAGAGATCCTAACCTCGAACATTTTTTATGAACTACACCAAACAAGCAAGAACGCTTCGTACATACCGTAATTGATTCTTCAAACAGCTCAGCGAACGACACACACAGCGAAAAAGTCGCGGAGGAGAGAGTTTGATTCTTCCTGGCGCTGGAAATACCACTATTTTTCACTACTGACCCACCGGTGTTATTATTCAGCGCCACGATTTTGTTTTGAAGTGTGTCGAACAGAGTCTGGAAGATTGCTACAGCTAAGCTTTGGTCCAGCATGGGCGAAAACAGCACTCGGCTCTTCTGTGCTTTAGCAGAACCAACTGCGAGCACGGAGACGTTCACACCTTCCACACACGCAGCAACGAGAGATCGCATCGACCTTTCTACTACATCTGCTTCCGTTGCCTCCTGATAGACATGATCCAGTTGTAGCGCCAAAGTCTGCTTGACAGAAAATAGGTTATCATTTACCAGTGTTTGGATTCCTGACAAAGGAATACTATACCTCGCCTGTCGAGTCATTCGCAATTTCGATTCGCTTGCCGTCTTTCACCCGCAGTGCAGAGTTGTCTACTGTAGAAAAGAAAAAAAAAACAGTTACCATTATTTTTTACCTATCATTGTAGACGACCTCGAATGCCAGAGCCAACGTACCTGGTGTTGCGGATGGTGAACCAATGTACGCATGCATCTAGAATGTACCAAATCAAGTACATTAATAAAATAAAGAACTATGCTCACCCTTTGTTTGTTCTCACCTGCACAGCGACACCTTTAGACCCTCGATCCACGACGCTCGCCGCCATGCAAGCACTTCCCGGACTGGTCTAGAATAATTATACACCCCTTCGCCTCAGCTATTACTATAGGCACTCCGATGGATGTGATGCTGATCCTCGTCCCACTTTTCCTACTTTTCTCGTTTTACTGAAAAGCATCCACTTTGACGAGAAGAAAACATGCGTCTCAACGCTATCGCTTTAATTCTCGCGCTGTGTGTGCTACATGTGTGTGGGCATACTCGACCTCGGGGTTATTTTCCTGATCATCTCCACATCGAACCAGGTGTCGTTGCTGAGTTTGCGATCTTCTCGGGGCTTGTCGTGTGTCTCTATGGCTTTCGACTGCTGCGGTTGATGATTTTCCTTTCTGGATTTCTCGTCATTGGATTGTTAGTCTCAGTGGCGTTTGAGAACACTTTCGGATTGAAGACGTGGGTACTCGCAGCTTCATGGATCGGCTTCGTTGTTATGGGAGCTGCTGGAGGTTGCGTGGCGCTGGCATTCTTCCCGTTAGGCGTGTTTTTGGTGGGGTCTATACTGGCCTACGCGTTCACTTCATCACTTCCGTATCGTATGCTGCCGGGTGAATCTAGCGCTGTACTTAACGGGGCAGTTGTGGTGTTGGGTGGAATGCTCGCGTGGCTGCTAGTACGTCCGTTTGCCATAGTTGCTAGCAGTCTCGTGGGCTCAATAACAGCAGTGTGGGGTATCGGCTATTTCGCTGGCAAGTATCCACGTAGTGACGACATTAATCGCTTCCATTCATACGTTATGAGAGGCAGAGAGCCTTGGATTTATTCCGTGCCAGGAGCGTGGTGGGCGTATCTGGCTGCAATGCTAGTGCTGCTAGTTGTTGGGATGATCAAGCAATGCCGCGATGTCGACAAAGCACGAAGTTACAGCCGCATTGGTCGCTACACAGGCTGGCGATCCAGTCCCAACATCCCGATTCCATGAGAGTCAAGAAGTTAGTAAGACACGGAGACTGCATTCATTATGAAGTCTAAAATTTCAGAGATCACTTCTCGTCCTCCTTTGTTGGCTCCACCACCAGTACAGCAGCATCGATAATCGCACGTAAGTCGTCCTTCTCCATGATAGCTCCGATGTCGTCGCTGCGGGAGACTTGCATCGACTCGTCCTGGTACTGAGCGGCGCGATCCACCAGCCCATTCAACAGACTTTCCTCCAATTCAAGTGTCGATGCTGTGGGCAAATCAAACCGCGTGACGACATAACGCAGCCATGCAGCCACATTGGCGCCCTGGAAGCCGCTCGCAGCCGTCAGTCGGTCGGCCGCGTCCTCCAGCTTCTCACGCAGCTCGTCAAAGAATGGATCGCCCTCGTTCTCACTCGCCAGCTCCGCATAGCGATCGAACACGAACGGCAGAAACGCGGTCGCTACCTGCGCGTGCGGCAAGTCTGAGATGCCGCCCATGGACACAGCCAACGCCTGCGCCGCTCCCGTGCCCGACGAGTTGGCTGCAATCCCCGATAATAAACTGCCGATAGCGAACTGTTCACGCAGCACAGCGCCCTTGAGATCCAGCTTGCCTTCTTTCAGCGGGGCAGCGAGAGCACCCGCCACAGCTTCCAATCCTTCGAGTGCCAGCTTGGTCGTCGTGTCATCCGCACAGCCCAGCAAGTAGCTCTCGAGACACTGACCCAAGGCTGTCAACGCGCCCTGCACTGTCGGACGCAATGGCACCGTTAACATCAAAGTGGGATCAATGATCACCGCCTTGCCACAACATCAACAAGTTCGTCATCAGATGATCACGTCAGACCGTTACAGAATTGACTAAAACTTGTACCCTCACCTCGGGTACGATCTCTTTCCCGGGCGCAAAGAGCAACTTAGTCTCGGCATCTTCTTCCAGCAGCAGAGAGCTCTTAGCCACTTCAGCGCCAGACCCAGCGATGGTCGGTACCAGCAGCAGCGGCGTGATGTCCAGTTTATCTTGCTGCAACTTAAGCACCTCCTCCTCGTCGTCGCCCCTGACAGCCACGAAGTCGGCGGCGCTGCCTCCATTGGCCAGGACAACTGCCACTGCACGCGCCGTGTCCATTGCGTTGCCGCCACCAAAAGCCACGACGCCGTCGGCGCCTACGCGCTGCGCCGTGGCAGCCGCGTGCTCTACACCTTGGAGTGTAGCGCAGTCGCGCTCCAACGTGTATTGGAAGCACGGCACGCCCGCTTGCATCAACAAGAACTCGGCGTATTGAGTGCGCGAGGCGGCGGCAGCGTCGCGGTCGCGCACCAGCAGCACCTTACGCATGCCACTGGCGCGACTTAAAGCACCCAGCTGTGTTGCCGCAACTTTAGCACCAAACAGTACGCGACCCGGTTGCCCAGACGCGCTGAGCTCATGCGGGCGAACGTCGAAGCTGGAGGAGATGCAGCGCGTGTGGCGGCGCAGAGAGAGGTGGGCGCGAGGACGCAGCAGCCGCAACATGGTCGACAACAATGTGTGGCAGTGCAAAAGTTTGCTACGAGTGAGGAGATCAAGTGGATATTCTGTATCCATATCGTTTTGAACAGGTGCAATGTATTTCGAATTCTTATACTGAAAATTGTTACGAAATGAAAGAGTATACGTACACCGACAACCGGGCCGCCAACACCATGTTGTAGGCGCCACCTCACAAGAGAAACGAGCAACAGGACGGTGCATTCGAGATTTCCTCGTTCTTAGATCACCTTTGTTTTCGCTTCGTCATCAATGGAATAAAGAATTGCGGAGCAATGAACAACCTGTGGCAATAACGGGGAACGTGGTCTCAACAGGTTTGGTGCTGTGCAGTACCGCTGACTCAGCGGCTGAGCCGGTGCTATCCGGTGCAGAATGGATCACTTCAGATTCTGCATGAAGACTCGAATCTTGACCGCTTCAGTAGATCGCTTTTCCCCGGGCCTTTTTTCCTTTTTTCGGGTTGTTTTCTTCTCTTTTGGATTTTTTTTTCTTTTAAAATTTTAAGTGAGCGCACTATTGGGAGCATCTTCTGACTCTAAAAGTATCCGGTTCACCGGCTCACTAGCGCATCAACGCGGGACAAGTTCTTCGTTCCGCCTGCGTATATATGAATAGCATTGCTTCAAAGCGCAGTATGTGTTGAATTGCTTGTACATGCAGCTTGCTCTGCAGTAAATGGCTAAGACCTGGAAATTCTAGGTGGAGCAGTACGTTACCGTTCAGGGTATCCAGACTCGTGCGCGGCTAGCGAAGTGAGACGTTGCGTGTTGGCAAACCATGCGGAAAATGCGCCGTGTTTGAGGCCACCTACCGCACAGAAACCAGTGTTGCGTGTGTTAAAAGAGGGAAATCGCGGATGCTTTGTCCCCCAAAGTGCAGCCCTTCAACGTTAGCAACGATTCAAGCCTCTCGTGCATCGAATTGCTGAACAGCGAGTGCACTGACAAGCTGAGCGTAGCTTCACCACATCCTGTCCGTCGATCCCACATGGGGAACATCAGTCGATGCTCGCTGGTCGCTGGCGGAGATGGCTTCTTGGCCTTTCATTCTCAAACTCGCCCCGACACGGACAGGAAAGTTCTCCACCTCCCCGTCATCATCAATTATGGTCCGCGTCTTCGCTGCTGCTGCGCTATCTGCGGCTGTCCTGGCTGCTAGCGCCAAGGCCTCCAACTTCTTCCTCGCCGCTGAGGCTCCGGACTACA
The DNA here is from genome assembly GCF_000247585.1 of Phytophthora nicotianae INRA-310. Classification (NCBI taxonomy): domain Eukaryota; phylum Oomycota; class Peronosporomycetes; order Peronosporales; family Peronosporaceae; genus Phytophthora; species Phytophthora nicotianae. Next base: position 2,766,549 of record NW_008648988.1, on the reverse strand, counting down.
ACAACGAGGTGGTAGGCAACCTCTTGGCCAACGTGAGCGCCGTCCGTGGCGACGGTGAGGCATACGCGGTCTTCGACTGGGACAACACGTGCATGTTCGGCGACATCTCTTACACGTCGGTGTTCTACCAGGTGGACAACCTCAACTTCCGCTTCACACCGGAGAACTTTGAGTCCATCTTCTCGCTGGGCTACAACGCCAGCAGCAGCGACATTTGCCTGGTTAACGGCACCAACTCGGTGCTCGGCCAGGACGTGAACGGCACGGACGTGACGCTGGCCACGGTTCTGGCTGAGACCGCCAAGGACTACAAGGTGCTGTACGAGGCGTACGTTGCTCCAACGTACAACTTAACCAGCAACGTTCAGGCCTCGAACGTCACGCTGGACGAGATTAAGGAGACGACTGAATACCAGAACTTCCGCGCCAAGATGGGCTTCCTACTGTACGGACTTGAGGTCATGGACGGCGGCGACGATCACTCAGACTGCTCCCAGACCATCGCTATGACGGTGTTCCCTCACTTGCTTGTCGGCATGACGGAAGACGAGATCAAGACGCTCATTCGCTCTAGTATCCGCTGGAACCTGGGTCAGGCGCTCGAGGAGCCTACCTACACGTCGACGGGTGACCTGGCGGTCGAAGGCTCGTACACTAAGGGTCTGCGCTTCTTTAACGGACAGGAGTCGACTATGCGCGCGCTACGTGCCGCTGGAGTGGACGTGTACATCATCAGCGCCTCTCCTCAACTGTACGCCGCTGAGGCGGGCAACCTGTTCGGCCTGGGCAACATGGTGCCGAACGACAACGTGTTCGGCGTGCGCTTCAAGACGGACGACGCCGGCCGATTCACCGGTGAATTGGTGGACAATTACCCCATCACGTGGGGCCCTGGCAAGGCAGAGATCATCACCAGCATCTTGGAGCCGATCCACCAGGGTGCGCCCCCTATTTACTCGTCCGGTGACTCGGACGGCGACTGCGAGATGATGAACACGGTCCGTGACGGCGTCGTGGACACCAACAACCGTCTCAAGGGCAACTCTTCGTGCATCAACGGCTTCTACGTAAAGGCCTGTGAATATTTTGGCACCACAGAGCCCAGCACCGGCAACACTTACCTCCTGCAAGGTCAGGACCAGGTCATCGGTACGTGGATCACGTCTGGTTTCAGTACTGAGGACGGCGTCACGTACGAATCTGCCGTCGACTCGTACGACCAGTGCGCCCACTACAAGTTCCTCGACCTGTAAAAGATATGAGCAGCCAGGACCTGCTATTACTCTAGACGCCTTAGCCTTTGAACGAGACTCAAACAGCTAATATATTTGTGAACAATGCGTATGAACAATCAACCTGTACGGTTCAACTCTAGCTTGACCTCGACTTCTTCTTCTGGATCTCGACGGTATTCTCCAGATTCTCATACCACTCCAGCACCTCAGCCTCATCTCCCTCTTTCTCGGGATGAACATCCCCGGGCTTATAGCCCGACGACTGCTGGTCTAAAGACCGCGCTTCGGTCGTTGTACTTTTCTTTGGCCTGGACGTATGTTTGACCATGTCCGAGAGTGAATCTGGGGCGCCGACACTGCCAGCAGTCGACGACTTTAGTGTAGGAATCTTGACATCACGCACCTTCGCGTTGTCCTTGGAGCCGTAGAGTGCACGGAGAGTGTAGATATCACCGGCACTGAGTACCGCACGTGTTCCTATCTCCGAATCTCGACTCGAATTGCAGTGTTGCGCTACCGGTTGGATGCAGTTCTTAACGGTTTCCACGTCACAAAAGGCCTTAAGCGGGTACTGCGCCTTTGGGAAACAGAGACCAGCTGTACGACCGTAGTGCATGATGGACTTGGGGTCGTACGGCTTGAGCGTCGCCTCCTTACTCGTCTTTTTGGCGTAGTTTTCAGCCGAGACAGGTAGATTTTGGTCTGTCAGTACAATAACCTCTCTATCTGGATGCGTGTGTTCATGGTACAGCCCCATGGCGTGTCCGATCTCGTGGACGACGTTGCCCGGACCGCCGGCGAAGCAGCTCTCGCCCAGGTTCATGATCTGTGGCTTGCCGTCGTTCACGTATCCGACCATCCCATAGCACGCGTCCTCGTTCTGCTCAATACTGACGTATTTACCTTTGCATTTCGATATTGGGTCGCATTCCTCTAGTGTCACGTTCACGTCCGCCTTACTGTAGAGCTCCACGGCCGTGTTGATGACCTCGAGTTCGTAGTCGGAGAAGGAGCCGTTGATACGGTACCAAACAATATGATCCGGCCAGATATCCTCCTCTAGGATGATGGCTACACCCAGGCGACGGCGTTCCGTGGCTTCAAAGCAGTCCACTTCCCGGCTATTGATCCACTGCGGCGCGTCCACCAGTCCACGGTCTTCGAAACAGGTCGTGGCTCCAAACAGACACCGGGCGAAGATGCTACCGGGACGATGTGCACGGCCCACTAAATACTTGGCACTGCCATGATCGATCTGGACACCGTCGATGTTGCATGCAGCAGGACGTGCCCACGCACAAGCGGCCGAGAGCAGCAGCAACGTTGGGAGCAGCATTGATGCAGTGTAGTCTAAAGGGCGGACTGACTACTCGAATGTGATTGGCTGATAAAATATAGGAGTCAGAGATGACCAAAAAAAAAAAAAAAACTGAAGGGAATACAGTACAGCACCTTGCGATTACATGAATTTGTTCTATGTTTTCTGCTGAATTCTTTTTATTATTTTACTCCTGATAGCTAGGTGTCGAATTCACTTACTTTGTGTATTAACCTTATACAGATTTCAGTATTTGCCTTTGAACGAGTACCATCAAGTTTAAACATGCACTTCTTCCTGCCCCTCCTTTCTATCGTGAGCGGCATGAAGTAGTAGGATCGCTCAAGATACTACCATTAAGTATACCGACGCTAACGCATAGTTAACCGTCTACAGAGACGGCTGAACCGGGAGATGGAGAGGTTTGATGCTTGCCGAGTATCTATTGGATAGTGGCGATGAATTGACAACCTCACCAAAGTGCAAAATCGAAAAGTACTGCTAGAATTATTTTAATGTTAAAAATGTTATGAACAAGTATTTTAATACTAAACTAGCACTTGGCCATATTTTCAGAGATCGAAAAACCAGGTTGAAATGTGGGTGAACGCATCCTCAATGTTTCTTGGCGTTGGTATCACGATGCTACTTCGAGCGGAACTCCACTTTCTCGTAATACGGGACAGTTGCTGGCTTTATCTCGTTTCTATCTTCCTTGGAATTAGGTGCTGCGCTATTTATCAAGCTGATACAAAGCACTTCGAAGAATTAAAGCTGTCTCATAGATCGACTCGACTATTCCATCTCTTGGCCAACGCTATGAATCGGTTTCTGTTAGCTAGCACATTTCAATGTAAGACTGCAGTAGATGTACTGTGCGGTTTCCAACGGTACCACCCGTTCTGTATTGGTAAAGTACAAAATAATTAAATTCCAAAATATTCAGGATACCTTGTAGTTCGACTTCAGCAAGCAGTAGTTGTTGAGATAATTAAGCAAGGTTACCGGCGTCATTCCTCCGTGAAAGAAATGAAATCGACAGAAAGGTAAACGACATTGCTGAAGAGGAGAGCAAAATATGACCCTCGCCATTTAGAAATCTAGTGATCAACTTCGCAGCGAAAGCTTTTATTGTAAATCTTTACCATAATTATCTGCAACGTGATGACGAGGGTTTACAGAAATTCGGACACTGCGAAGAAGCAGACATATCAGATGTTGTGTTTCCGCACTTGCGATGCTGAGACTCAATCTAACGTCGAGCCGGGGATGGCGTGTAAGTACCCATTACATGTTAGTTGCAACCTGGCGATCGCCACGGTAAATACAATTGCATTCCATTGTTTAATACACAAGTAAACCCTTACTTGCTGAAAGGGAACCGCAATTCTATGTGGATTAATATTCAAACACTACCAAGGCAGTGATTTAAGGGAAGAACCACTACCGTGCATATGGAGATGTACGTGTAGTGCATTAGTTGATAAGTTGAAATCGATAATTTGTTGCGGACTCGATTAGCTTTTAAAACTATGATCTAATACATTGGCTCTTCGTTAAAACTTCATTAGGTCGCATCATGCCGACTCATCAAAGGATTTAGACAGTAGCTCACCAAATTTGACACTACCAATTACCACGCCAGTTACCATGCCAAGACCGATCACTGCTAGAAGGCGATTCGCACCCTTCGGAAGTGACTCATGTTTCTCGACTGCGTGTAGTATTTTCGATGATTGCGCCAAGGCAGCCGGAGTCGAATGTAGATGGTAATAATAGGCGGCAAAGGGTGGTATTATTACCACCCTCTCTTCATTTTGCAGCTTCTGGCTCCCCCTAAGACGTTGAATGATGTTGGCAGTGTCACGGGCATTGTCGATCGTTACACCTTCAGCGCTCGAGAAGCTCACGGCACTCACAAGGACCGCGACAACGAACCAGGCCAGTGTGAAGACGACGCGCATGTTCGTGTGCTGTGTGGAGCTTCGTGTGTGCGAGTGAAATTCCAGTGTGTCCGGTTCACCGAGAAAGGTTCTTCGATGATAAAACACGATTCGATTATTACAACTTTGTATGCCATGAAAAATGAAGAGACGATGGACGACAGTGAAGATTCTCAGATAACATCGTTTTTGAACAATCGATGACGGGCTAATTGCATGATTGCGAAAAAATTAGGCGTAGTACGAGGATCTTACTTGCGCTCCAGCAATTTACATGTGCATGTGAAAATTCATTGTGACGGCGGAAAGAGATGCCACTGAGGTGCATCGTTTGGCGTCACGCGCAGCTCATGTATCAAGTGTAATATTGCCAAGTCCAACGTCTTTTTTCATCTGATACAACTTATCAGATGAAAAAGACGTTGGACTTGGTAATTCCTACAGCCGCCAACGTCAATCAAATATGGATGACGTAAGTGAAGCCCGTATTCTCTACAAATCCTGTTAAGCTTATACGATTCACTTGCGCTTTACTTCGAAGTACTAGTTTTTGGTACTTTACATGGTACTACTTATAACTACATGCTTACGCTTAGTTTTACCGTAATTTTTTTGCGCAATTCCCGATGAGTATTACTGTAATACTCACCATAATACTTTTACATAAACCTGTTGTTGAATACCTATTTTCATGTAGAATTGTGAAGTGCTCTAAACCTTTTGTGGATGAATAGACCGCTCTTTTATTAGTTCCATGTAACTACCTCCGAATGTGGACTCGCTCAAAGTTGTTCAAGGATATACTGAGGGTCGCTGTAGCTCTGGAAGATGGAAGGCAGCTTGGGGATTTTGTACGCTTGCGGCGAGCAGACTGACGGGAAGATCACAGTCGTGAACAGTCTCTTGGGACGCAAGGTACGAGAAATCTGCGGCGGTTATGATCGATTTGTGGCGTTGGTGGACGCGTGGGAACTTGAGTGGGCCGTCAGCAAAGAAAGCTACTTGGAGAGTCAGTTGGTGGAGGAAGGATTGAAAGATGTTAAGGTCCACCATGTCGCAGTTGGGAAGAACTACAGCGTTGCGCTCTCATTAGACGGTCAGCTATTCTCTTGGGGTCGATCTGGTGCAGTATTGCAGTGTAGTGAACTCGGTCACCAGCATGGCGTGTCTAATGTGTACAAGTACCGTGTCACAACACCTGGGCCTGAATCGGATGATACGACTGCTACGGGTATCCCTCATCGGGTCGTAACATCTTCAGAGCTCTTTTTCTCTCGAGTATCTTGCGGTAAACACCACTCCGCTGCTGTCACGGATAATGGAGATCTGTATACTTGGGGTCGGAACACCGAAGGTCAGCTGGGGCACGTGTTCAGGACTCTTCCGAAAGAGGTTAATACTGTGGTTAATGGCATCGGTGCGTGGCCGAAATACGTTGGTTTCTTTCTAGGTAAACCTCGCGTTGTGTCTGCCTGTTGTGGCAATAGCTTCACTGCGGTACTTCTAGCAGACGGCAGCGTTTACCTGCTTGGTGGTAGTTCACTTAGGCCAGTCTCCAAGAAGGCCTTTACTTCGAAGACAATCAACTTGATACTGGATACAGGGTCTGATGGTGAACCTTTCGTCGATTTAGCATGTGGAGCCGAACATATTCTAGCGGTAACAAACAATGGTGAGATGCATTCATGGGGACTTAACACGTTTGGTCAACTTGGACACGGTGGGAAGACTGGAAGAGGGAAAACTGAAATTAAAGGCGGGAAGGCTTTACCTGGTACTGTGCCAGGTGATAGTTCGATCAAGTGGATAAAAGCTTTCGGTGGTGGCAGTTATTCAGCCGGAATTACAACTGAAAACCAACTGTACACGTGGGGGAACGGAAGTTACGGGAAGTTGGGGCATGGTAACAATTCCTGCGAGTTTGAGCCACGATGTGTAGAATTGTTACAGCACGTTCATATCGGGCCAGTGGTGTGTACAGATCGCAATCTCTTCGTCTTTGCACCGACCTATATCTCCGGAATAGTCCCAGTTTGTGGGGAGTACACGGGTGGATACGAGTTGCGGATACGCGGCAGTGGATTCTGGTCTAGTGACAATGTTACAGTGCGATTCGTGCCATTGACGGATGGTCGACTACTACGCGGCACGCTTGGAACATTCTGTGAGGTTACAGGGGAGGTGGTTTGTCAAGTACCAAAGTTCCGGTTGACGGGAGAATACGCTGTCGAAGTGTCGATGAACGGGAAACATTTTACTTCAAACGGCAGAGTTTTTACAGTGTTTAAGCGTCCACAAGTTGCTGCAGTGTCAGTGTTCGACGTTCGGTTTGACGGAGGGGAGGAGCTTACATTTTCACTATGTGGTAGTCTTCCAGAGATCTGTAGACGTCCGATTATCCGTTTTGTACGCTGTGGTATTGATGGAAGCAGTGGACAACTTGTACCAATGGATAATGTTGAGAGTTCAGTTTCAGTTGGAGTTTTCGATGAATCTTCAATAAACGTTGACGAAGAAACTGGACATGATTCTTCAGATGTTACTGGTAGATTGCTTCGATTAACTCTACCTGCTCTTTCCAGTAACGGAGAGGGTATTGTGCCGTTCACACTGGAGATTTCTTACGATGGAGGCCTCATGTTTACACCAGTGTGTGTGGATCCAACGCTTGCGAGACAAAATGATGAAGATGACGACGAAGAGAACTACAATCACTCTGGTAAACACGAGGAACCAGAGCAAATAAAGCCTCACATAATTTGGGCGCATGATGCTCAATTGGTTCGTGTTAGTCCCAACTCGTTCCTTACTAACGATCTGCCACGGAAAATTACACTGGAATTGTCAAACCTCCTTCCACTTGGAGTAGCAAAGCTCTTGGTGACAATGGTGCACTCTCTATCTAATGCCAGTGATGAAACCAATAATGCAATTGCGTCGGCTACTCTTAGTATAGACAAAGTGGAAGGAAACTTCGTGACGTGTACAATTCCACGTCTGAATGAGTGGCAGTGCACATCTCCTACTAATCCTAAAGCTCAGGGGTTGTCCTCGGAATGGTGGAAGATATACGCGAAGACAGGGTTTATATGCGGAATCCAGGTCTCTATGAACGCTGGGAGAACGTTTCTACCAGCTCAGCTGCAACTCGGAGGAAGAAGCGCCTCAACAGCAACTCAAGTGTTCGGTTTACTTACCACCGGAAAGTTACTGAGTATGTTCCCTAACGTCGGGATGGTGTCTGGAGGTACACAAGTGTCTGTGGCTGGTGACTTTTTCCACTTCGACACTCAAGACGCAGCTGTGAAGCTCAAGTGGAGAGAAAGTAACGTCGTACTTCCTGCGATTTGCGTTCGACCAGAGGAATCTACTGGAGGTAAAAAAGCGAACTCGACCACTCGACGTGTGGTGTTCCGTACTCCACCTTTGCCGTTCCCTGACGACACAGCTACTGCTACTGCAATGGCCGAGGGAATGATCCTTGGTACACGAGAAGAAGTTGAGGTCTTTGTATCGTTAGATGGTGAACACTTTACGGATACAGCTCTAAGTTTCGTGTATTGTGCGGTCCCTGAGATAACTGGGATTACCCCTCACGAAGCAGAACCTGGCACGAAAATGGTGTTGACAGTGGAGAAAGTGGTCGCTACTACCGCAGCTTGTGTAAGACTGGAAGCTGCTGAGTCAAAAGTCTCGCTGGTACGTTCTGTGTCGCTGAATTTTAGTCACTTTTGCGAGTTTTTAACATAACATTTTGCTCGGTTAGGTGGTACCGGTGGATATCGACGAAGTAGCTCATACGGCAACGTTTGTGCTTCCTGATCTCCCTCATAGTGCCGAGGAGCAGGTGCATGTGACATTGTCGCTCAATGGCCAAGAGTTCACGGAGGCTGTTACAGACCACACAGTGGTGCCAAATGCAGGAGAATCGAGCTTCCGCTACAAAAGCCTGGCAACCTGAACTGCTTTTTGCAGAAAGCAAAGGAGGCTTGAACGTCCGCTATTTTAAAAGGGAAAACAGAAACTATTATAGTCCAATACTGATTTTCATAGTTGTTTTGTAGATTATGCTGCAGTCCATGACAAGTTGTCAGTGACAACATGTCATAAATGGCACGTGCGTCTACTGAATCGTTGTTACTGGTAGCTTGAAATCCACGTCGTTGATTTTGTAGCTTCAACCGCAAGGAAACGGACTAGTACTGTAATGCTTTAATAGCTGCTAGCACATTTTACGTACCAGGATTAATTCGGTTGGATGGACGTCCCAGTATACCAGTACGTCAGTAACGATAACCTGGCGATAATGTGGTGGGATGGTCCTTTTCGGTATATCAGTACAGATGCTAGCACGCTAAGCGCTAATCTGTTTTTAATGTGCGCGATGGTCCTTACCGATATATCGACCAAAGCGAAATTGTGACAAGGCGAGCGGTTTAGTTTATGGCTGACGTCAAGACGCAGAACACAATTGACTACGGAAGCCGATCGGTACCTCAAAATTGACGAAAGTTTTTACATGACCCACTTGAGATGCAAAAAATTGCATTTTTAAATGCAATTTTTGAAGCTCAGCTTTGCCAAGTAAATTCTCACGTCTGCAGGTTTATATTTTCTGTTCAGCATACTATGATCGAAGCAAGCACGTGAGCGTGAAACTTTTCAAGGAATATTCTGCTACATGTCATTTGATCGATTTGAAAGTAGCTCCTTCGCGAATACAGAGCAGATGCTGATGCTGTGAAGCAGGTGCAGTAGATGCATTAGGCCGGGGGAATTATTGTTTCTAATTATTCAAAGATCTGTAGAGCCTCTTCAGTAAAATGCGCATACGTTATTGCTTCCTCTCCATATATGCCATTAATACCGACGCCGTTCGTCTTATATCTCATCTTAGCGTAAATTGAAGCAGTTTCTACAATGTTAGCACGTAAAGGACTGATAATAATGATAGTTTGATTGTTGCAGCATCTTCCGGCGCCTCCGTCTTATCACATTGCAGTGTAGTCATGAGCGTGTATCCGAGTTACTAGAGAGTTAGAGAACAAAGGGGTCAGATCCTATCCCAGCCCTAGTAACTTGTATTGCATGAAATTGTGTATAATACACACCAGACAAACACGAATTAATCCCTGTTGCTGTATGTTTACTTCGTACCGAAGCACTGCCAGTATAAAAACACACTAACAAAGCAGGTTGGTTTGGTTTTCGCTCGGTTCTATCATTTTTTTTGTTTGCTGTGAAGTAGCATTCCTCGTCGGGTGTTCTCGACCTACAGGTCTCTTCTGGCAGAGATCTAGGAGATGGATTAGGCCAAAGCATTATCCAGGTACTCTTGGACTTCTTTATCTGTCGTGGCCGGACGTCCATTAATGGTTATGCCCTCAGGCAGTAGCACGATCTCCAGCATAAAGTCGTTGAGACTACCACTGTGAATCAATGTGGAGGTGGCCTCAAAATTATTAGCCCCTGCGAATATGTCGATAAGCGATGACACCGTGATCTTGGGGTCGTTCACGCACCCCGCAAGGCGCACTAAACACTTTTTCTCGTCCACAACGCCGTCCTTCTTCTTCACACGGTATTTCCGAGGGCAGACATAGATGTTGTTACTGTCGAGTGACTCAGGATCATACATGGGTTTGCGAAGATGGGCGAAATTTCCGCTATCAAGTGAGTCGGGGTCATACTCGGGTTTCAGATTAACGGAGTTTCTGGCGCTGGCGGTAGCGACGACGGTGGCCACAACGGATAGAAGAGTGATGAACTTCATTCGAGGAAGAGTGAGGAGAAGCAAGTGTGCTGATGGATGAAAAACGAAGAATGACAAAGAGCTCCGTTGACAGGAAGTATCCTCACTGAGAGAAATGTGTTTTTTTTTTAGATAGAATACTGCATAATACCGTGTTGATGGATGGGACATAAAACTCCCATCATCATCGCGGATGATGCCGTCACTCTGCAAAACTGTAAAGTACCGGATTCCATGCTTTTTTTCCTGCAACCGATATAAGCTAAGAACTCCGTCTATAGTGAATCTGTAAAATTTACTTGCGAAAAAAAGTGTGCAGAGGATTATTAACAGTGTTTCATTGGGTAATCTTAGATGTAAACATTTCATAATATGGACGTGTTTACACAAAATATAGTTCAGAGCGATACGATTGGCTATTGTGTGAGATTTGATGCTAATGTAATTACGCTGGTTGCAAGAATCCCGTGATTGCTGGAAATGCATGGAATCCGGTACACTACCGAAAACTCACAGTACACTACGCGAATTCTTTTGCGGGGACTCTGCACTAAGGGCCAAACACTGGTATGGCTACAGAAAAACCCACAACCGAGGTAAGTCTCAAAAAGGTATTTCAAATGAATATGGAGCTGAAATTAGTTCTGTGATATTATTTTAGAGTCTACCAGGGATCCGAATTTCCTTGTATAGTTCACTATAATCATATACTCTTTACACCAATTGTTTTGCTATTCGTCAGTGAATGAATTCGTAAAATTGATACCCTTACAAACATTTGAAAAATACTCCTCTCCGTAAATTAAAAAATGCATCTTTTCCACACACTTACGATGGCGGGTTGTCATTTCTGGCGCTAAAATATTAGCTTACCCCCAAAAAGTGGGTCGGTAAAAAAAACAATAATGTCATTTTATTGACCAACCATGTATTGCAATGCATATTACGGAGAAAGAAGACTGGGACTCTTTTTAATCAGAATTTTGGACTTTTTAGGATTTTTAGAATTCCAAATTTGATTTGATGTGACCAATGCCGACTAAAGTGAGCGGGTGGAACGCGCGCAGCCAAAGCAAACCGCGGGGGATGCCCTCGAAGCTGGCCCGCGAATAAAGTCCAGCAATGAGCTCCGCTTTGAGCCGCGCAATTGCACAGGCCTGTTGAGAGAATTATATATAGGAGAGTTTTGAACATTTAGAGCACCTTTAGGACGCGTGTCGAAAAAATTGTGTAGGGTTCGTTTACTATAGTAAGATTATGTTCATTGCATGCGTGAGAGCCGACTAACGAGACTTTGAAAAGCTTGTCTCTTAATGGTATTATCGACATGTGCCAAAAACCTGGCTTCATTGGATCGCTTTTTAAATTTCTATATTGCCGTTGTAGAAAAACAAGCCACCCTGCCTGCAACAGAACTTGTAGCCTTCTAGATGATGGCTTACGCTACAAGTTGCCGGGGATAACTCCCAAGACTTTAATTCGCAAATATCGCCTGAGTCCATAGTCCACCGATTTTCACTAAACGAGCACATCGTGTGTGTAAATTTTGTGCCTGGTGGTTTGTCTGAAGAAGCGATGTGCTGTACATTAAATTATTTCTTTTGTGAATGCCTCTCCAGCGAGAATAACTCAACTATTACAGGGCTACACAAAGGCTGGATTATTCTTCTTGTATAGCTATTTGTGTACACCCGCAAGAATGACGCCGGTATTTATTAGCGAATCTTCTGCGTCTGTTCCGCAGGCGCTGCAGCTGTGCGCGCATTCGACGAGCCGTCACTGTCAAAATTGTAGCAGATGGCATTTTTCTACTATTCCTTTCTCTTTTTGAATCAAAACATGAAGTTGTATTCACGTGACACTGCTTGCAAATGAAGCGTCCGTAATCCTAAATTGCTGGATTACAAATTGAGCATACCGTATCCAACTACTGTCCACTCATTCAAGTGTTCATTAAATTGTGGTGTCATGGTGAGTACATTACGTTTTGGTCAGTAAGTTACTCTTCCGTTGTCTCACTTTGCGACTCGATCCCTAACAGCTCAGCCGGTCCTGGCCACAACCTCTTGAACAGCTCTCATGCGCCTTAACTTCATCATTTTCGTGCTGGTATCGGTATGTTTCGCACCCAGTGTTAACTCGGCCATCACTGGCCAAACACTCTTGGGGCAAAAGGTCTCTTCGGAGTGACGAGACAGCTGATGCCGAAGAAAGAGCTCCAACAATAAATGGAAAATGGCTATGGGGACCTTTCTCCAGTGCAACTTAGGAAAATATGCTGATAGACACCAAGTATCAGCGTAAGATGTTGAAAAAGTGGGATGACTATACCATGGACACAATCAACGAACCAATTGGACACGGAATCATTCGTGACGATCAGAATCTTGCCAAGATGATCTTGGATTATGTCCAGAACCATCGTCTCTACAATTAAGAGATTGCTGGTGACGAGATGCCAATTTGGGGGAAATCTGAGCACATTAAATATGTTAAATATTAATGAATTCAGATAACGCACCTCGCTTTCTGTTGCTTTATACTGATGTACCGCATGTACCAGTAAAGCATGTAGTACAGCTTTCGCCTTATGGTGACCTAGAGACTCATGCGTTGATTTAGTTGAGCAGCAACAGAACTATAGAACGTCGAGTACATTGTCTAATGAACCCAAACGGTATTTTTACTTGATCGCCATAATGCCCTTAACAAACAGTCTTGCGGTCTTTACCTATATGGTATTTTCCAGGAGGTAAATTCGAAGACATGGCTTCAGGTCTGGTGTGCTCGCAGTTATTGGGCGAATATGCTTTGAGTATGGAGTTAACCGAGACGGCTAATGGTCATATAGGACGCCAAATGCCTTTCAAGTATTAGACCACTAGTTTGCATTTTGCTTAGCCTTGGTCGGACTGTCCTTAATGTCAAGTAAATTTGATGAGTTCCAAGAAAATTAGTTTGAGTGGAAATTTAGAGTACCCGCGTGGCTGGATGCGAGTCCGTATGTCATGTGGTATTGAATGCCGAGTAATGCATCCCTACTTACAGGTTATCACCTATATGTGAGAGTTTTTGTTATTTGAGCATGTCCTACGCAGCTACGCGATCATCATTGATAAGAATGCAGCGGTTCTCAACGCCGAGCTGTTGGGGTGCTATTATAAATCCAATAAGCACGGCAAACGCACTCGATGGTTTATTCTTGATATTCTCAGTAGGGTATCATTCGCAGTGGCAACGGGGGTGGCCGACCATACGCTGCGGCTATGCATGTCGCCCAATGGTAGCAGTATGTTTCTACGTCAACGCTACTGTTCAGTACATGCAGGGCGTTCTGTTGAGAGTTGGTTGCTGTTCGTGCTGTGCTGGGGCGTGTGCATTCTCAACACTTGGCTGCATACACTTGGGGCTGAAGTTAGATATGCCGAACGATGTACCAGCTTCGGGATCTTCACTATGAAAGTAGTGATATCAGTCAAATAAAATCTGTCTCAGAGAGTAATTTGTTATACCGAACCTTAATGCGTCCCGTAAACATGCAAACTTGCAGTTGCAAGTTTACTAGACGGATTATCGGACGACCCTTCCTGGCTGACAACAGTTTCCTTCACGGCCTGAAGGAGCCTGAAGTGAACCTTAGTTCAGGACAAATTTAGTGAACCGAATTAACCCAAGAAACTCGATTCACGAGGTTTTTCGATTCACATGGAACTGTGAGTATTGAAGTGAATCGAACGTAAGCAGTTTGAACCGTACTTACCGATTCGAAAGTAAAAGCTACTATTGGCTTAACCCCAAAGGTGAAACAGCACTTAAGTTCGCGGCTTTAGTAGAAAGTGAGTGGACAAGTGATACTAACGACAGCCACGAAAATGAATAATGGAGGCTTAGGTGTACAGTATAGTCGTGTACTCAAAATGGCTTTCGCCTCAAGGATCTTGCTGAGCTTTTGGTAGTTCGTTCACGAGTGGTCAATTGCATGTGTGCTAATATCGGATGGTTAAGCATTGTCAATGCTGAAAAGCGCATTGAACGGGCGCCTTTTACGCGGCGTAAGTGCTGAAAGGCCGGATGCAGTGCGGCCCTACGTGAAAGGCGAAGACGAGGTGGCCCCTTTAAATTTTGCCCAATCCTATAGCCAGGAAACGAGCAACAAACGAAACACATTCAGCGATGATTTAGTATTA
>NW_008648988.1:2748881-2751492 GCF_000247585.1 Phytophthora nicotianae INRA-310 | reverse complement strand
GGTATCTACCGGTCCACCGTGGCAGGTCGAGGCGCCTTATTGACAACATTTCCTTATCCCTTGTTTTTCGTTTAACGTTTTTGTAGATTAATATTGTACATGTATATTTGTCAGCAGTCGTTGTTTAGCTTAGGTGTTTTTTTATGATTTTATTTCAATTTGTTAAGATTTCGCTTTATGTACAGCTTGACAGCAAAAGGCAAATCACTTTACTAATAAGGACTTCCGCATGATGCCTCGATTCAGGAACTTTATTGTTTCTACGAATGTCCCTTGTCGGCACACCGTCGTTATTTGTTTAAATTACTCGATTTTGGCGCTACATGTACAAACCCACATTTTCTAGTTTTTTATTTACAGAGCCGTGCTTCGACCGAAGAAGCGCTACTATTCAACAAAACGTCCATATACTTACGTTTCGAAGCAGTGGAATTCTTTTGTCGGCTCAGTCTCCATTAATTTGATTGCTGATATTGTAAGCGCGTCGAAATCGGTCATAGTTACATGGAGCGCCGAGGTTGTAGAAGTGCGACATAGCTAATTGAAATGGTCTCTTTGGTTAGCGTAAGATGCGCCGACCCACCATTATCTTTGCGTCGAGGTGAGGTTGAGTTGGGAATTTCAGGATTGGCCCAGGTAAACGCTGCAGAGCTGTTTAGGAACGGCTGACAGACCACTACTGCATCCGTGACCAAACTGTGCTGCAACAAATTAAAGCTTTGAAGTAATTCCAGCAAACTTTGATATTACTCTTAAATAAGATCACGTCGCCTTCGCACTGGCCTGATTTGTCGCCTTGTGAGTGCTGTCGGCTTCTCGAGCGCTGAAGATGCACGTGACTGGTGACTCTGCTAACTTAACTCCATGTCTGAGGAGAAATCAGAAGCTTCAAGGTGAAGAGAGGTGGATAGTAGCACCCGTTGCTGCGTAAATAATCTGCTTCATTCGACTTCGACTACTTCGGCGCAATCATCGCTGTTTCTACACGCTGAGGAGAGCACAAGTCACTCCCGAAGTGGACTAAATTATTGGCTTAGCAACTGGTATGACTGTCAAGATTGGTGAGATGCTGACTAATTACTTTGGGTCGGCGTGGAGTGAACTACTTATTAACGAGGTAACCTAACGTTAGTGTAGAGGATGAAACATGCCAATTAATTCCAAAGGTTCTAATTTCTTCTGGCTGGTAACCAAAATCCACTAAGATCCGCATCAAACTTTCGACTTTCAACTCGTTAACATAAACCTCTATTTCTGGGTTTTCATATCAACGGTAATATGTTTTTGTACCATTCAACTTATAAAATATTGGACTTTTAGTCCATATGTCAATTCGTTTTCCTTCAAACAAGGACAGGTTTGCTTGGTGTATAAAGCAATGCAATTCATTTACGGGCTCCGATCGCAACTGCTATTTGGATTTGCAAGATTTACAAGGTATAACGTGCACCAACACCGTGTTTCACATGGGGAAGCTCTGGATTTCTAACAATGCGAAAAAGCTCGAATGATCATAGTTTTACTCTCTCGTCGTGTTAATTACAAATAGCCACGACTATCATATCGAGATAACGTTTGAAATTCTAAAAAAAAACTTGAGCCTAAAATAAAATTCTATTATGCCCTTCAAGCATTTAAGAACCGCGTCGAATAATATTTTAAACAAGGAGAACGCGACTCTAAATATACTAGCATTCATCAACAGTTTTTTTTCCTGCGTTACCTGGGGAAACTGACGTCTGCGACGATACTGATATCGTCTTTATGCGGAGTTAGTGCAGCTCGTTCGTTGTATCTTGAACTGGAGGCGTCGACGTATACGTCGAGAAATTAGTTTATAAAGCGTCCAATTTACACCATCGCACCAAGTTGAGCGAGTCCAGGATTCATATCAGACAGGTGGTAACAGCCCGATTTTAACTTCATTCGCCAGTGCTTGCATGAGCCAACGGAGCGTTGCGAGTCCAGATTCCCTTGATGAATACTTCCTTGGCCTCTTGATGTAATCACGGTTTTCGCATTCTATAAGTGTAGCTTGAAATGATGTGTTACCTAGTGTCATTTCTCGAGTTACCGCCCTTGGAGCGTCAGAGTCCTTCTTGGGATGTTTGTCAAACTCAAAGGAGTAGTCTGATTGCTTTTTTCAATATGCCGACAGAAAACTCCATAATGATGGAATTGTCGCTAAGTGCATACGCGACCAAAACCAAGTCATACCCGAATACGACTAAAAAAAATGTTAATCGACTGGCGTCAACCTCCATCGGATCCTTCGAGCCATGAAACCGTTGAGCTTATGCACTTTTGCGGCCTTCTCAGGCGTCGAAAAGATCCTGAACACGTAGGTCAAGCAACATGGGGCTTGGGACATGACTCAGTACCGAAATTAAAGGTGAAGAGTTTTTGCTAGCCAAGACTCATCACAAAGGACTGTTGCTTGGGTCTGAGCTACATACAGTAATGTGCGTCACTAAGGGACCTATGATATGAATATAGTATTACGAGCTATATCTGCAAACAGGTAGGTAATGTAATACAAATTTGGATCATATTGCACCATAAACAAGCGCGTGACCCGCGGCATTCTTGAATAGAACCAACGTCGAGCTAC
>NW_008648988.1:2742597-2748781 GCF_000247585.1 Phytophthora nicotianae INRA-310 | reverse complement strand
CCCCCCTTTTAAAAAAAAGATCGTCCTTTACACCAGTGATCGTGCGTGCCCACGTTGGAACAGGTGACCTCGTTCAATGCGCTGTCGTTGAAACAGGCCCTGTTCACGTCTCTTTGATGAGCGACCAAGAGCCTTGTCTAATGGGACCAGTCTGTCTTAGAGACTGGAGTTGAAGATTTTTATAACATCAGTTTTAATCAGATAGTTTGTTTAGTCTTTTAAATAATATCTAGTCCAGTTGGGCGATGAAGATACATATTCTGCAAAATGATGTGACCATGTGAAAAATCGATTTTTAGGACATTCTAGAACATTTTGGCCAGTTTTACACCAGAAAATCCGACACCGTACATCCGCCCAAGAGTATCCGACTTGTTTCCGTTACTCTTGGTGATGTATTCCACTTAAAAGTGGATCTAATTCCTGTCTCGGTTGTGAAATATTCGGAGCCAGTGAAGTGGAAGTGACCACTGGATTTGGTCTCATTGTCACGTGGCCGTAGGTGGACAGCTCGTTGATTATGGTGGATGTTGTTGTAGTGCTGGTTGATTTTACACCCTGAAACCAAGTTTTTTCACTCAAAAATATTAAAACAGCAACCCCATCAATCGTGTGAGCCCCCCGACACATTCGCTACCGTACGAATGTCTGTGCTTTAGTCCAATGACGACGGACAACGTATACTACAAGGAGTTTCATCGTGTGCCGATACTGGGGGTCTCCAAATTAGTGATTTGGATATTCCACACTGTATCACCCAACGGTTTCTGCCGCTGATCTACACCCCTTGGTGCTTCAAAAATCAAAATCTGGTTGAATACAGAGGCTCCGAGACTATTAGCTACGAGATCAACTAGCCGGACACACTGGTCTTGTCGACTAGTAGCATGACTTGCCAGTGCAACGTACCTGTATCTCTTTACGACTATATCGGCGCCATGAAGAATAGTTCGATAAATGAGATTGTGCCGATTTGTCTGGAGCGAATTGCAAATTAGCCTTAGGGCAGATAACATGCAGTTGCGGGGAACATCTTTAATTATTTTCTTGCTATCCTGGATATGTACAATGAAGGGTTTACCATCGCTTTCTTTTAGTGTAGTTAACGTGGTTAGAAAAGAAACTTCCTTGGTGGAAAATATCGCTTCCTGCAATAGTAGAGCAAGGTATCTCTGTTGCTACTTCGCGTCGTACAACAAGCTGAATGGAAACGTCCTTGGTGAGGTGGAGTGGTACGTTTAAGAACATACCTCGGGGTTGGTTCAGTCCGATCGACCCGATCCAACCCCAAGTGCGTTCCGGATCCATTCCGTTAGCTTGAAGCCGCCGATAAAGGCACCAGAGAGCATCCCAATGGTGAGCAGAGCAGCAAGAGCCTTCGCCCGCTTGGGCTGCGCCTTATATTCCTCCATCGAGTGTAGCATCCGAGGTGATTGTTTCGAAGTTGTGGAAGTAGTCGAAGTCGAATGCATCACGTTCGTCATCGCAGCGTAAGGAGGTACGGCCGTCATGCGCTCTTCACTTTCCGGTTTCTTCCTTCCTCGGAGACGGGGACCTTTGCTGTCCGGATCGATGCGCTTCATGTCGGACACACGAGCGACGTCGCCTAAAGCAGCTTCGACGGAGTTGGCGAAGTTCTTGTCACTTGCGGTGAAGGTAGTCGCAAGCAGGACCAGGAAGCACGCAAAGCGCATTGTGTACGATACGAATAGGACGTATTAGACAATCGATATATGTAGGTATTATCAGTGATCCCATAACATGCATGATGCAGTACGGGCCGTACTATTGTAGTAGTGCTACTACGACCGACGACAAGATTGTGCAACAAGATGGGGGGAGTGAATACTGTGTGTGGATACATCACAGTCGAGCATGTAGTGCCTTTTTCTACTGTTACTGCGTGTTTACAGCACTGTAGACACTAAACATTTGGATTTTTTCTAATAACATGTTTACAGAACTGTAGTCACTAAACAGTTGCTTTTTTCTAACGGTGTATTTACAGCACTTTACAGTACTGCACCCCGTTTTCGCATTTGTGGACCTTATAGGATTTGCAAACACATGAGGTTCTAGCCTACAAATATGAGGGTATTACAGACAACGACGGGTAAATCCGCCACACTATAAAAACCCGCCCACCAGTGTTTGAAGTTTGAAACTGAAGTCAAATATTTTATCTAATAGTATGTGTTTATTCAAATGCATGGACAGAGTGCCATCTGGTATTTTAACCAATCGGCGTTTTTTTTACTGGCCATCCATGCCTTGAATTCACCACCAGCGTTTATCACTTGTCACTCTCAATATATGGCGCCCCAGCGCTCCTATCCAAAATCCAAGAAGCGCCGTGCTATCTCGAAAGCCAAAGAACTAGGTGTCCGACCTGCGGCAAAGGAACTAGATATCCCTCGTCGCGATCTGCGCGGCTGAATAGACAACAAAGTGAACATCGACACCTTCAGCGGTAACCATACCAGCAAGACTCTGAAAGGCCAGGGAGTTAAAAGCATTATCACGTTTGACCATGATCTGATAACGTTCATGAAAGACGTACGATGCGAGGAGGAGGTGTAATAATCATGGTAACTAACTTACTTGTATACATTAACATATATGCTGCCCTTACTAGTATCTGTGCACAGGTCTCATGATTCAATACATGAAAGAGCAACAACCCCAATGGCCGCATGATTACATTGCTTCTAAAGCAAGCCTTTAACAAGCATTGAGCAACCGACAACATATCAACTAAAACTCTGAGGTTATCGATTCTGACGGAATGTGCACAAAGCTGTAGCGTAACACGCAAAACCCCTTAACACTTCTAATACGGCCACTGTTCCGGAAAAAACCGTAACTCCTAACATATGAATTAACATATGCCGGAAAACCAGTACTATATATCATGTATCAAGCCCTTACGCGTGACACGTGGTCTCAGTGAGACTTCGGATTGGCTGATGGGAGGAGATGTGCTGTAAAAAATGGCCAAATCTCTGCCAATTGCGATCTCCTGGCAAAACCGTTACGATGAGCAGTCGGTGGAGGTGTACATGATGAAGCGAAATGGTCATCATTCATTATTTGCGCTTTTAGGACTCACTATCGGTATCACACACTTCAGGCCTACGCTTCTCGATGAATCGGATCTTGTCCTGGTACTCGGGAGGAATCGCGGTCCCATTCCGCCACGTTTGATGCTAGATCTGATCGCAGGTGAGACTGCTACCGTGGTCCAGACGTCGTGCCTTATTGCACAGCGACACTCTGCCCCTCTTTGAGCGTGTGCAGGTCGCATAGAAGTAGCTGGTCTCAAAACTGCGCACCCCAAGACCTGCGAACGCCGAGCACACCTTGCAGAGCCACTGCCGATTCTTCGCCTTTGCCTTGTTTTTTTCTTCGAGCTTCTGAAGGGTGTGCGGCGCGCGCGGAAGCGGTTGGGTGACAAGCTCTTCCAGGTCGTTGTTGCCCGCAAAATTTTCGCTTGTTTGCACGAGAGGATCGGCGTGAAGGCGGCGCATGAAGACTGCGTGCGTCGGCACAGGTTTTTGTAGCTTGCGCAGTGCCAACTTGTGGACAATGAACGCGTTGACCATGGCTATGTCAACGAGACTGCTGAACAGCGTCTTGTAATACTTGCGCATCCGGATTGAGCGCTGAATTGAATAGCGCTGTAGGCGGAGCTGGTCATGGACATCAACTCCGCCCATGGCCTCATGATAGTCCTTCACAAGTTGAGGGCACGGCACCCTCGAGACTGCACCACCCGGTTCACGTCGGCTAGCTGCGTGGAACACCCCGTCGCTAGAAAATGTACCGGATTATCTCGTGCGGCTGAATACTGTTCTTGCATCGCAACTTGACCCGATACTCCTCTACAGACAGAACCGTCGTGGACGGGGTCGTCAACCGCTTGTCAAGAGCACGTTGGCGCATGCCTTGAGCGACTTCGTCAACACTATCGAGGCGATACTTGTTCGTTTCAGCAGCAATACGACGCCACAGGTCTTTGGGGAGGAAGAAGTAGAAGATTGCCAACGGGTTTTCGGCATAAGCCAAAACAGCTTTAGTCGGGCCGCTTGGTCCATCGTAAAGCGGAGCAGCATCCACTTAAAGTTGCCCACTGTGCCGCTCATCAAAGTAATTCCATTCCTCCTGTTGGAGGCGGTCCATATCACCAGCACCGAGCTCGAACGTGACCGGCTCTTCGTCCACTTCTTCCACCGAAACCTCCGTGTCTTCTTCTACACTTTCGGGGTCTGACTACTGTAGATCGGCGTTGTTGTTTTTATCATGAAGAATTCACTCTTCATTCCCTTCAAGATCAGAGTCCAGACCAAGCAACCAGTCCGCCTCGCCCACATTCAAATCGTCCGATTCCAGAGGGCCAAACAAACGATCTTCACGAAGAGCATCCAAGAAGTCGTCCGAATCGAACGCATCAAGCAGCGATCGTCCAGCAGTTGTACCGCCACCGGTGGCATCCTCAGCACTAGTTGTCGTCACCTCCGGACACGTTCTTCAGCCGTATCCGGACTCGTGTCCTAGCGATATCCGTAAGATCCGGAACAGCGCCGGTCCTATCCGGTACTGCAGCTGCGGATATATCCGTAACAGCTGCATATTAGTATTTGGACAGCAAACTGGTGTCGATTGATCTCACCTGCGGCCGAATCCTGCGCTGTCGTGGGTTTGGTTTTGCCAACAGCGGCTCGCTTTCGGCGGGCTGGCTCGCTGCCACTACTTGCAGTTGCAGGTCTTTTTGATGCACACCTCTTGGCGGATGGCTTCTTAGCGGCCGGCTTGGTGGCCGGCTTCTTGGAGACAGAGGTCGTGGCGACAGTGGTGACAGGAGATGAAGGCTTGGCTTCAGCGCAAGGCGGCCTGGGAACCGCTGCTGCAGCTGACTCTAGTGGGACCTGAGTAGATTTTGCTGCAGCTCTTGGCTTCGGCGCGGGCTTCGAAGCAGCCGTCGCTGGCTCCGTCAGTTCAGCTTGCGCAGCAGGGGGAAGTGGGCCGAATTCCAGCCATCCCTGGCGGCGGCAGTAATTCATCAAGCTCGTGTCTCCTGCAAGCACAAACTAGATTAGAAACCGTACGCATGTATCAGCACACAGCAGACTTACCAAGGATGTAGTCCACGCCCTCGGTCCACTTGAGACAGGCTGTCCGGTGGTAGGTACCTACGATCGTCACTAAGGCCAAGCGACTTCCTGAACGACCAGCCTTTCTTCGTCAACTCCCCCCACACTTGACCAAGAGATTTCTCAGCGGCAATTGCGTAGCCTCTCATCGTGAAATGATGGTCTCCCTCTCGCAGCGCAGATCTCAAAATGAACCGCTGCCAGCTCCCTCACTTCTTATACCGGCAATCCTAGCCGCATCCTGAAAATCTCATGTCTCAACGCGCAAAGCTGCTACAATTGACCTGGTAAAATTTATCCAATACAAATTTCAATATGCGGATTTGAGGCTATTCGAAGTCTGTTACGGAGAACGCTGAATATTATCAATCGTATAAACGATTTCAGGAAAATCCGTAACGATCGTATTAGAAGGGTTAACTTGTTGATAGGAAGGTAAATCGTGGACTGAAGCCTTGCCGAGGCAAACTTCACTGTGTGCGCACTATCCGCACTGAAAGTGTTTTGCTACCATCACTTTTTCCTTATACTTGACTATTGTAAACTTGGCCTTGGCCATGGTATACTGCTGCTACTTGGATGCGAACTCCAACACACCCTCCTCCGAAGCCAACTTCTTCGGAATATACTTTGTGGTCAGGCCAATCATTTCGATAGCATCTCGAAACGATCGTTGATGAAGGGCTTCGTTATTACGTCGGACGAGTTGTCCTTCGTCTTAACCTTCCAGAGTTCCACTGCCTTCCTGGACTCTTGGTCTCTGACGTAATACCACATCAACTCGATATGCCGCGTCCTGCGACTGTAGGTGGGTTCATAGCCATCACGAACGCCTCTTGATTGTCGGTGCCTAGACGACACTGCGTTCCTACGCTCGGGGAGATCTCATTAGCGCGTTACGCAGGTCTTGGCCTTCTAAGCGAGCCTCACATGCTGCTGTGGTGGAGTGGGATTCGCAAAATCGCGTTGCGATCCACTCAGACACACAGTGCCCTGGACTGCCGACTGACGGAGGGGGTACTCCGATAACCGTG
>NW_008648988.1:2727831-2741837 GCF_000247585.1 Phytophthora nicotianae INRA-310 | reverse complement strand
TGCGTAATCTTCACCGATGATGACGTAATCACTGACGCGCCGTCGTCGACCATGAGTCTCAGGGCTGGATCGGGTCATTTCCCATCAATCAGTTTTCTTATTTGTGAAAGCCAACTGGCGTTTCACCACACTGCTGCGTATTTTGCGTCAGCGATCGACTGCGCTATAATGCTCTGACTTCGTGATACCCACGAAATGACCCCCCCCCCGTGTCATGCAAAACGTAGTCCGTAATACTCTTCCTTGTATGTGGGTCATCATTACCCACGTCCGAGCCACAGATCCCATCGATGGCCAGTGTGCTGTCGAACCGTGCACTGGTCTCCATCGAGTCGACGACTCGTTGACTCTATACCAACCAGATACCTCAGAGCGCGTTTGGCTGCACCGATATGCTACTGTGTTGGAATCTGTACAAAGCGGCAAATTGGCCGACCACGTAAGCAAAATCTGACCTTCTACTGTTGGCCAGAAACAACAAAGAGCCTATGAGCTCACGATAGAACACTTTGTCTGTGTGGGGTATTGCTCAGACGACTCGCCGACAGCAAGGACAACACCGCGCTGACGACCGACACAAATTTGTTTAATGCGTACCTCTATTCCTAAAGATGTGGCCTAACGATGGATTCCAAAACCTTAGCCTAGAACAGTGTGTAAGACGCTAATTAGTGCCGTCACCATCGCGTTTCCGACTTCTGATATCGTGGGCTGCCTGTTTCACTGTAAGCAAGCCCTCCACCGGAAATTAATTAGGACTGAAGTGGATGACCATAGCCACGCTATGAGACCTTAGAGAGGCGCCATGACAACCGGAGCGCAGCGGAGGTCCGTCAGGGGACGGCGCGTAGGCCGAGTAGGTTCCGAAACAAGAACTTACAATCTAATCCGCGCGGGATCCTTGCCCGCCACGAGCGAAGCGAAGTTGGTGGTGCAAACGCCGCGCAGCTGTGGAGTGTAGCGACTACCTGTGAGACTCAATTCTTCCATGACCTTTTAAACGTGGTCTTTCGGGATTCGCAGGTCTATATTAATGGCCTAACGCTGACCTAAACGTGTGTAAAATCCACAATATGTATAGGCCAATTTATTAGGAATAGGACGATTTTAGGTACGCATTAATTTTCCCCCTCTCTACAGCCCATACAGAACTTTGTTGATCATTAAGATTATGCCTTTCCGTTTCACACGGGTAGCCGTCTAGATCTCCCAGCTACAGCTTTATAGTCAGCAATGCATTCAGGTGGGCGGTATTGTTAGGATACACATTGAGACAAGACGACCAAGGAGGTTGAAGATCAAGTTGGGACCCGCACATCGTGAGACCAAGAAGGATGAAGAAGCAGGGAGCTGCGAGCCTTTGCATATTAACGGGAAGTTGCCCGACTTTTTAGTTGCAGGGAAAGAGAAAGAGAGAACGAAAGTTAGCTAAACAAATTTAATCACTTTTCCTTTTCTCATTTGGTGTACACGCTAACTAGTGGAACCGATCCAAACTTTAACAGGTATTGACGTCACCCTGGTAGATCGTCAGCCCGATAGTACGCACACGTCCAAAAACATTTGAAAGGTAGCCATGCGATCAACATGAGAAATTGCATCCTTGTAGTTCATGCCTGGACATTGCTTGTCGCCTCTGCCCACGATGCGTGCTCGGAAGTCGATCACATACCAAGGTGGTCTGTCTTCAGGTCGACAACCCACATGATTTTCAGTAGCTTCTGCCCCCTTGACAATTGACGCTTTGGTATCATCTTCAGCACACCCTTGGTGCGAAGGGCAACAATCTGTCTGTCAATGATGCATTCTCGACCTCTGTGCCTCTCTCGGCGTGTGCATGGTAGCTTCACGTCACTCGCTTGAATACCACGAATTACACGTCGGTCAGTGTACAGTGCT
Organism: Phytophthora nicotianae INRA-310; assembly: GCF_000247585.1. Taxonomy (NCBI): domain Eukaryota; phylum Oomycota; class Peronosporomycetes; order Peronosporales; family Peronosporaceae; genus Phytophthora; species Phytophthora nicotianae. The sequence goes on along the minus strand of NW_008648988.1, from coordinate 2,739,938 downwards.
TTAAAGGACGAGTTGACCTGATAGTCCTCGAAGTCTTCGAGATGTTAAAAGAACGCCAAAAGACGTCCCTTTTCATATTTTCCCATCAAACTGATGATCAAACGTTTTCAAAACAAGAAATCGTTTAATAATCCAAACCCTGCTGTGATAACGTCAATGTGTGCGTGATGGTATCGAAATCCGAAAAACCTATCTGCTGTACTACACATGTGAAGATGCGCCCACTCCGCCATAAAAAAACTGGGGCTACCCATTTGTTCTTTAACTTTTTTTAAAGAAGCTTTTCTGTTCTTGAGCTTAACTTCATCAGGGTTTTTGCCGGCATGGCGGGGCCACTTTTGTTTTTCGCCAGGAGAAGCAGTGTTCAGCGCTTTGACCTGCGCGTATACTGTCGATCTCTGGTTTAGTTGCACGGCAATACCTGAGCGCTTCTGATTGGTGGTAGGTGAATTGGGAGCACTACTCGTTTTATGTTGTATCACCAGTGGACACATTTTGCAACGGATTACTCATTTCTTGAAATTGCTAATAAAATGTAATCTAGCGGGCTAATGAAGCTATACGAGGTATCAAACAAAAGAGTAGACAAAGTGCTATCTAGCCATGCTACCCGCGTGTGATTCGGAAAGGCTAGACAAACATTGGTGTTTGATGAAGAATGTAGTGTAACGCTCCTAGTGCCATTACTAGCCGTTTGTGCCAAATGGACCTCACGTGGAACTCCATACAAAAATCAAGTGAAATCGCAGTAAACACCAGACAGTATACACAGTTAAAGTTAACATATCCTCTCTGACGGCAACATCAAAGTCGACCTATGGAGCATCAATAAGCTCTCTCCATCATTCTGGCGCAGATCGATACACGGTTTTGAAGCAACCGAGCGCTTATTGCTGTGCGCTTTGCCTGTTGAAGTTTAGCTACACATCCAGCGAGGCTTCTGTTACCAAAGGGAGACGGTGTATGATGTTATCTCCCTCGGATGACCTCATCCCTGCTGACTTCTTTCGATGTTTCAGTTCTGCTTTCGTCTTCGATGTCATTTATCCTGTTACTCGAGATCGTGTTTTGCTAGTTCCGTTAGCAACGTTCTCTGCCTTCTTCAGTGCTCAAGCCTGAGCATTGGTGGCTCTAGCTTTTGCACTGGCAGCCATCACGTCAGCCTTTCGCTGTCGCTCCGCTTCCACTGTAGCATCATCTTCAACCATCTCTGAGCTCGTCATGAGGATGCCACCACCCACGTACGTCCGCTTTCGTTTGGTATCTGGAGACTCAGCAGTCAGAAGTGCAAGCTGCTTGAGTCCTAAAAAAAAAGGCTGAGGAAACTGATTCAGCTGATAGGTGTTGGCGTTTCAGGCATCGGATCTGGCGCTCACATAACGATGACGTGTTGAACACAAACAACATTCTGAGCATGTCGTTCACAGCGGGTACCCTGCCAATGGTGCAACTGAACATCATGTCAAGTGACAGTGGAAATTTTTCAATTCTTCTAAATCTTTGGCCACGTAGTCTTCATTCACGGTGCCGTTCCACACATTCGGCTCCGGGTTTATTGTGGTTCCGTCGTTGCTACGCTTTTATGTACAAAAACTACCATCATGCGATCATCTCCACAAGTCTCCGTCAAGCCACTCCTCACAAAACTATCTAGCGCAGCAAGTTCGCACGTTATTGGTTGAGTACGACGAAATACCAAACGAAAAATGCTCAATTGTCGCTCGTAGTTGCTCTTTAACCCTGAAAATACCTTGCCATCTAATGGCTGAGTGGAATGACTTGTGTGTGCACAGGAAGTATAAACAGGTCGATTAAATGCCAGAGAGCATATCTTAATACAGCTCGGTTGATGTGCGAGGTGTCCATCGAGAGGAATTTCCACAATACAGTACATATGTACTGTATTGTCCTAAAATCAAAAACTAGTTTTCGTTGAACACTACGGAATATGGAAAATCACAAAGACAAATTTTTGTCACAACCATGCCAAATTCGTGGGTTTCTCTCGTGTTCCCTTCGTTTAAGGCGCAGTATTACAAGCCGATACAGCAATGCTGAACATTACTCAAGAATTACAGCAAATGATGACTTTGGTGATGACAGAGATGCTACCAATGCATAATCACACCATCTCCACGTTAACAGGGGCTGCCATCTCCAAATTTCTGTTAGGGAAAGGTTTTACGTTGGGCCGAAGCGCAATTTCACGAATGAAATTGGACATAGAGGATCGTCTTCGGGGTGACATTACCGAGTGCTACCCGAAACTGCAAGCCTACTTTGTACATGGAGAAAAAAAAACCGGGATCTGTGTGGAGACTCGATAAGGAAGACGACGGATCGACCTTCAAGCGTGCAATGTTCATTACCAACTTTGGTATTCATGTCGTGACGATGTGTAAGCAACTAATAGGTTTCGACGGCGCACATTTGAAAGGTGAAATGAACAAGAGAGATGTATTCCTCGTCGCCACGGTCAAAGATTTCAACAACCACGTCGTTCCATTCGCTTTGGGTTTGGTGACTACAGAAATTTACGAAAACTGGCATTGGTTCATGGGTATTGTGAAATTTGCCACAGGCCTGGAGAAATTTACTGTTCTATCGGACCGTCAGAAGGGCCTTTTAGCGGCTGTGGCAGAAGTATTTCCTCTGGCCGGACATAGGTGGTGTTTACGTCATATCATGGACAACATAAACCGAGCTGGCGCTAGCTCTCAACTGAGGAGAGGGGTCTTATATGCAAGATTGATCGTAGTGACTGTGAGAACGACTTCAAGTTATTTCGTAGCGAGTTGGCCGCCTCCAAACCAGCAGCTGTCAAATATCTGGACAAGTTAGACAAGACACACTGGGTGAAGTATGCGTTTCAAGAAGAATTTCATCTTCCGACTTACAACGAGATAACCTCTAATTTGTCGAAGCAAGCCAACAATTGGATGGGGACTGAACTTCGTAGCGCCAAGCCTCTTGATGCATTTCACACGTATTTCACTCGTCTAAGCGAGCTTGCAGCCGAAAAGAGTCATATTGCAGCAAATTGGCTCGACACTCAGGAGGAAACATCTCTCGTTCCTGTTCTTCAAAAGCTAATTAAAAACCGCACTACGGCTGCCTCTATTACGCCACTGATGGAGGGCGCCTACTCAGTTCAACATCTAGGACCCCAGAACCGCGCAGGATACATTCATACGTGGCGTCTAGTGAATCTTCGTGAGCTGGATTGCAGGTGTGGAAACTGGAAAGATGAATTATTTCCATGTATTCACTCAATCTGTGCAGCTACGAATGAGGGCCAAGGAATTGAGAGTTTGTACGGCAACAAAAGGATGTCAATCCTACACTTTCGAGAAACGTACACATTTTCACAGAAGGCATGGCCCTCAACTTTGACACTAAGGACGGATTCCTCGCTACAGGTGCCCCTATTTCAAAGTGACCCCTAGCGTGTAGTGAAGCGTGGCAAAAAACCTGGGTCGAGGCCGAGCCACAAGCGTAAACAAGCGCGGAATGCACTTTGACTCGAGTTTGATATTCCTCGATCGCTCAAGATTTATTAAAACAAATACATGTTTCAAATTTCTACATTAATATATAAAATTATACAAAAACATTCTTCAATAAAGGTGTGTTGTATGATGCATTTAATTGGACGTAGGAACTTTGACATTGAAAATTGATCCGATAGTTTTCTTAATCGATGTCTCACTGAAACAATCCAAGTCTTGTTCTTAATAAATAAGCGTTTTTGACGAACTAGTTAGATCTCTACCAGACAGGTCACTTCAAAAAATAAGGGTTTATGGAGATTTAGATTATTTCTTGCAAATCTTATCAAAGCGTTTCTGTTTTTTTTACTTTACAATGAAAAAAGCTTGCAAATCTTATTTGCAAAACCACCAGTATATTCTTATGAACCATAATTAAATTTCTGCTTCGACAATGCGAACAAATGATATCGAAGCGCCCTGTGTCAGTTTACGAAATGCTTCCCCCACACGAGAAACTTCGAGCGGAGGCTCATTTTATCGACTTAAAATAAACCAAAACATACCAGCACAACCACCGTCCACAGAGGAGCAGAGAACGTGTGAGGTCCCGATAGAAAGAGGCTCCGGCCTTTTTAATTGGCAGCAAGCTCGTCGCGGAAGAAGTGAACAAATGTAAAACGTTGAGCGTTTGTATGCCAAACGCTGGGTTCACAACAGTGAATTCTATCTCGTACAGTGGGTCGGGTATCGCGACCTTACATGGGAGTCTGCCAAGAACCTACCGTGGAAGCTGAAATTAGACTTCGAGCTTGAGACGATTAATTTCGTATGATTGTACCAAGCCACAAGAGGGAGGAGTAGAACTGCGCGGCCGACGCGTTTCAGCTCGCGAATTGCTAGCCAGAACATTTAATCCTGTGTTTATAGGTACGGATAACGAACTTAATTAAAATCAGATATATGTACTGCCCAGTACATTCATTTAGTTTTCGATTTTGGGGCAATACAGTACATATGTACTGTATTGTGGGAATTCCTCTGTCCATCGATGATTGACAAGGCTGGTCATGGAACATTTTTTCAAGTAAGTTGCTCGTCAAAGTGTCTCTTTCACTGCAAGAAAAGGAACCCGCTACAACACGAGGATCTGTGACTGCACAAACACAACCTTCAACAGCACTAATAATCCACTCCTGTACTCGTCGTTTCCGGCGAAGCTGAGCATGAAAAGTATATGACTTCCAGCAGTACTTACGCACACCATACAAGCCATGTTGTCGCAATCCTTTGAGCGTTTGCCATTATTTTCGTGCCTTTACGATCGATTACACGTGGTGGCTTCATTTCATGTGGGCAGAAGCCTGTTTCGTCAGAATTCCAGATCTGTGCCGGACAGGCGCCTTGCATTGCATCGTGAAGGTTGGAGTGGAAAGAGTGAATGCGATCCTCCGTCGACAGCTCATAGACCTTGATGTCGAGTACCCGAGATTTCTTTCGGGTCAACAAATCCCGATGGCGCGAGATGGAGATCTCTCCGATGTAAACAAGGCCGATACGGGGCTGCTTTTGCTCAGCGTGACCTGACGTGCGTCTGCCGTCCGTCATGCACATGCCACGATTGGCACTAAAAATAACTTCGATGATCTCTTCCTCGTCATCGCGTGAGAGTGTCGGCTTGCGTCGAGAATGGGCTTCAAATGCTACTTTCTTCGATGAAGACTAGTCTTCTAGACACACTGAAGGAAGCTGAAGCCTTGGAAAGAGATAATCTGCTCTCGTCAACAAACGAATGTCACCGGCGAATCCCTGAGCTTGGATCAATTGACTGCGTCAGGCAAGCATGTACTGACTGCTATATGCAATTCGTGGGTTTACTGTGAGTACAAGTTGTTTAATACTTGTAGTATGTTACGCTATTAAAGGTAACGGACACTGGAGCGTAAAGCTGCGTTTGATAAATGAAGTAAATGTAGGCGCCGAGAACCATACATCCTAAGAAATGCGCGTTTTTTTTTTCCTTAGTGGAGGTCGTTAGTAATACTCTAAAATGATCCATTGCAGTAACTTACCCTGTGCATTTCATCCAAAAACATAATTAATGTCCAATGCAATTATACTACCAATTGCTACAATATCATATAGATGGCTCGAACTCCAATAATCGTTTACTCCATCGATACACTGCTAGAATTATTTTATAAAAGCATCCCAAGCCCTGACTAGTACTACATAGTAATAAAAAAAACACAATGAAAGTGAGTTTAGGCTCAATTCTTTCATTTTTACAAGAAAGTAGTATTCTCAATTGATATCCTCGACCTACAGTTCTCTTCTTGCAGCTGCCTAGAAGATGGTTCAGGGCAAAGTGTTCATGTCCGTTAAGGGTCGTGCCGTCGGGCAGTAGCACATTCTCCAGGATAAAGTCGTTGTGACCGCCACTGCGGACCAATGTGTAGGTGGCCTCAAAGCTATCAGCATCTGCGAAAATGTTGATAAGCCATGACACGGTGATTTTGGGGTCATCCATGCACACCGCAAAACGCTCCAAACACTTTTTCTCGTGCACAACGCCGTCGTACTTCTTCACACGACATTGGTGGGGGCAGTTGGCGTTGTCACTGCTAGCAAGTAACTCGGGGTCATACTTGGGTTTCAGATTAATGGAGTCTCTGGCGCTGGCGGTAGCGACGACGGTGGCCACAACAGAGAGAAGACTCAGTAGCTTCATTCGTGCGCGCGCGAGAGAGAGAGAGTAAAGATAAGCGAGTGTGCTGGTGGCTGCAAAACGAAGAATGCCAAAGAGCTCCGTTGACGTGAGTATCCTCGCCGACCCAACTGTCTTTTTTTTAAATAGGGTACTGCATAATACCGTGTTGATGACGGGGGGCCTAAGACTTTCATCATCATCGTGGATGATGCGGTCACTCTGCTGTACCCTACACAACGTCCCCACGTGGATATTTTGCGGGGACGCAGGACTACGGACCAAACACTAGTATGACAACAGAAAAATGCACAACCGATGGGAGTCTTAATCAGGTCTTTCATAAGATTATGGAGCTGGAATTATTTGAACTCTTTTGAGTTCAAACTAGTTACGGCTTCGATGCTAATATACACCTTTGTATACAATTAGGATTGAACTACGGCAGCATCGTTGCGTGCGTCTAACTCTCTCATGCAATGTCCATACCCGATCAAAGTGATCCGGCCCAATACAGGGCTAGATTCAATATGATTCTTCTCTCTGTATTTTAGCTTTTGTAACGCAATGTAGTACATAAAATCATTCCGCGCTGAGCATTTGATGATTCGTGTTTCGACAGCTTAATGACTCTCCAATCCACTTTTTTTTTTTTTTTTTTTTGCTTTTTTCTCTAAAGACTTGTGCTTGCTTAGGGGGTTTAAGGACTTGATTTCTCGGTCAGTGATGTGAGCAGTTCTATTGGTCAATACCTTACTGTCACTGTCTGCTCGGCGTAGCACCGTGGTAAAATCACTGTGAACCATAAGCGTAATATACTCGTGTAGTGGCGGGCTCTCTTAAGAATCAATGAATTGACGTGGCAGTAAAAACAATCTTGTAGAATACTATGCTGTTTAATTTCATAGTTTGTTTCAATTGATTTAGTGTTACTGATAGTAATCAGTCAATCATAACGAATACACATCTCGGAATAAAACCCTCTCTTTACTGCCACCCCCTTGTAAGGTGGGAATTAAAGCCGTAAGTGCGATGTATTCCCAGATCTAGACACCGACGGAGGAATCAAGGCTTAACATTTTGTCTACCTCCACTCACCCAGGAGGTATTACCCCCTCCCCTACTTCCCCTTCTGAGTTTACTGGCGACTGTGACCGCGTCGTTGCTACCGCTCGAACCCCGCTAGTGGAGCCAAGTATGACCCCAGTGACAGAGCCGCTTGTCCGGAGAAATGCCCTCTAGATTTCCAGATTCTCATGGACAGTGAGGGTGTTGACTACCTGAACAAATGCTTACTGGTACTTCGACAGTGCACAAAAGAGTTTCTTCATTACAGGATGCAATGATGACCGTCAAGTAAAACCATGCCTTTTGCAGGTAAAAGAAAACAACTTACAACTCTGAATGGTTATGATCGTGTTTAGTACTTAAAAGTACCACTTGTTTATGTGCATGTTATGTTTTTGAGCTGCGCTTTATTAGAACTAAAAATATCTGGCCCTACTTCTAAAACCTGAACAGCGATACTGGTTTTCCAGAATACAAAAAATCACATACTGGATGCATTGAGGTGAGTAATGATTACGAGTTCTAGCTAAAAAAAAAAAAAAAAAACTATTTCTATGACTTACCATTTTCAATATTTAGTTAATCTTTTGTATTTGTTTATCGTGACCCGATCTAAATGTGCTTGCCATCCGAGAAGTCGTCAGAACGGACAATATGAAGTTAAAATACTCTTGAAGAAGGTGCTAACTCGACATTTTGAAAGCACTTCAAACACACTCTCCGATAGATCAGGCCTTGATAATGCTAACTGCAGCACCTAGCAATCATCAAGGACCCGCTGTTTTAGTGACGCGCACGAGCAACTCGTGTTTATATGCGTTCAGCTTCTACTCCATGTATTCTCATTTCAACCGACTTGTTCCGAGTACCACAGAGTGAAAACGTATGGGAGTTTTACATGAGTAATTATCTCATAAATTGAAAGGGTGTGCGACGGTGCAAACACCTAGTTATCCTTAATTGTAATCGTAGGAGAACATCATTGAGAGAAGAGTAGTAGTATCAACCATTGGCATAAGAGCATTAAGGTCCCTAAACGAATTTGTAAATTTATTGAACGACCTCGATTATCAGATTCGTAGGGAGTATGAGTGTGTCCCAATGGATGCCGTGCCCATTTCGGCCCCGACATTTAGATGATCCCTAACGCATCCTTTAAAGTTGAAAACATCCCAGCAGTAAACAGGCCGGTACCACCCAGAATTAGGATAACTTTCGCCCATTTAGGTAACCACGGTAGCAAACGCTTACTCTTTGGCACCAGTGCCGGAGCGCCATTCAAGCGATTTGCAGAACTTGTAAATGCAGATCGAGGTGGTACGATTCTCTCTTCATTTGCTTTTTCATGCATTCCTCGGAGACGACGCGTTTTGATGTTGGATTCGATATGCTTGGCGTCAGACGCTTGAACAACGTGACTCAGGTCCGTTTTTTCGGCGTCCGTATAGACCATCAAGCTGAAAAGGGAAATGACAAGGAGTACGAACAGACCGAAGCTAAGCCGCATCCTTTGAGCTTGAGGTGTGTGTGGGGGGGGGGGGGGACTTGATATGTAGGAGTAAAATTCGTGAATGGCCAGCTCTCAGAATCTGTCTGCTAATAAGAGGTTATAGATAGCTTTAGGCAATAACACCTCAAAAACAAGACATTGCTCTCTATTATCTTGTTGTTCCGACACTAAACGGGTATGACCGACGATAAGAGAGCCGTACAGTTCGATGCGTATATACATGTACCTGTAGTACGCTTAATAGCAGAGGATTATGCAGTGCTGTTGTTGACGCGGCAGGTCACTGGTAGGAGAAAAAAGGTACTATGCATCTTATACAGTGCTCCACTCGTTAGCCGTCATGGGTCCTACTTCAATATTATAGAGGCGCACTGAAAGGAGCAGTGTCACAGACGCACCAGACCTTATCGAATATAAAGGGTATGAGGTAGTGGGTGCGGCTAACGAGGGAGAGCTCTGTACTTCATTATGTTTAAATTGACCAGTCTGTATACATTAAAACAGATGAATCTGTATTAGGTGATCTCGTATATTGTGATATCCTGTCGTAGTTGAAAAGATTTGATTCCACCGAACACAAGCCCATTGATAATACTGTCTAACTTGAAACCTGATACAATGTGATAATAGACAAAACCAGTCAAACGCTTTCAAAATCGACGGGGTTACCTACTCCTAGTAGTTGTCAGTGATACAAATCGACATAAAATCATATGCTCGTCCATTTTAAGCCGATTTCATCGGAAATCTGGGTCACAACAGACACCTTGGAAGTCTGGTGTATCATCAGATATATCCATAAATTTCAAGATTTGAAATATTTCGTTCGAATCCCACCAAACTTCAGGAATGTGCACCATATTAACCGCTTTACGATGGTCAACTTGCTATACTTGATCAATAGTTATTCCACGGCCTGTATTAGTTAAGGGAGGTTATCCTGTATTTCGAAGTATTGATTTACCTGGAAGAGCAATGAGCGAAGGAGCCCATAAACTGCACCATCCTTCTTGAGTCATTGCCCTTCCTTGAGCCATTACAATTTAGTGCGGTGTTTACCCATTTGTGAATATGGTGTATTCTCTTAGATCGAGTAATAGAGTATTTTGCACAGAAGGTAGCGCAGTGTTTACCTATTTGTGAATATGGTGTATTCTCTTTGGTCGAGTAAACTTATATTCTATACGTGGGACGACAGCTCTAGCTGGCTGAATACCTACTTATTTCATGGGTGGCTTCGGGGCCCAGGGCTTCATGTAATTTGCGCTATTGTTATTCCAGGTCTAATCCGACGATTTGGTCAGTGTCTGTAGCAACTTAACTCCAGCAGCAATCGAGCCAGCTACGATACCAATACTGGCCACAGCTACGAGAGCCAAAGCCCATATTGGAAGCGGCTTGTGGTTTGTAAAAACTGTGTCGAACTTGCGATGCAGTCGTCAAAGTTGTCGGAGACGTTGAGAGATCTGAATCTGAACGACGGAGCAGAGCATAATACGCGGCAACGGGCGGTGTCATCCTCTCTTGGGCTCTCAAGTTTCTCCAGGAACGACCAACCCCTGTATCAGAGTTGAAACGGTCGTTATTTGGCGTAGGAGCATTGTTGACAGCGTCGTCTTCCGCGCTGGTGAAGGCGATAGCGCTCGCAAGGGAGAAGGCCACGAACAAGCTAAGTGATGTGCGAATGCGCATATTCGTCGTGCTTTGAGTGAACTTCCTCAGTATGATCGCCTATAGATTGGTTGCACAGGTGTCGCGATTGTCGCCTAGAATATACAGGTTATAAATCGTAATCCTCGCTTCGCGATTATCGTCTAAAACTTACCGGTTATAAATCGTAATCCTCGTACGTAGGCGGTTAATGTGACTGACGATGGTAAAGGACTACCAATATTTATCCTGCTGTGTTACGACCACCGCCCAGCTAAGAACAGAAGAATAACACTTTGGTTAACTAGCATGCTGTACCTGTCGTAATGTAGAATCGGAATACAAATGGAGAGCCGATCGGTTAAGCTCGCACTAGCACACACATATTTTAGCAAAGAGATGACGTAATTATCTGCAATTTATTTTAGGTATCTCTGCAAACTGCGTTTCCGATCAAACTAGATGGAGCTCAAAAATCTGGAAACAAATTAGGGTGCTTCACTTTAGACGGAGAGGACTGTGGAAACGGAATGGGAGTATTTTGTTAGCTAAGATTGCCTTAACAGCATTAGTGCGTGCAAATAATTCTTCGCGTACATTGTTCTGTTTTCAAAGAAGTAAGCCATTAAAAAATCAACACTACTTTGCCTTTTTAGTCGTCTGTCCAGCTCATCTAGGCTCCCTCGTATTATTGATACGCTTAAATGGCGATTTTATCGTAAATAAGCCATTTTATCAGGGAATATATATGGAATTTATATAATTGTTGCCTTTGAATTCGCTTTCCGAAATTTGGCTGCAGACACGAAGGAGCCTGACGCTAAGCCATTGTAGCAGCAGCTTCAAGACCATGGTCGTCGACGTGGTAAGGCTCAGAACGCTCCACGTTACGTTGACGATGAGCTGTGTGAACTCATTCGCGACATCCAAATGACCAATTAGAGAAGCCAACACCGCTGGAATACCATTGACAGCCCTTAACGGTTTAATTTCACGACACAGCGTAACTCGCTCGATGTTATCTCGCTCAACAGTCAGCTGACATCAAAAAGGAAGCTGAACGTTGAGCAAAACTGGCATCGTTTAAAGCATATTTTGGGATCGGATTGTCCGTATCCGATTGTTAATAAGAGCTAACGACCAACGGCCTTTGATCGCGAACTCTCGCAGGACACATTTTCTCTTTGTAGGCGTCTGCAGTTTAATCAGCTTGGACTGGCGAGAGCATAACATCTGCCGTGAATATGTTCGGGATCACAAACATATAGAAGTAGCGCCATTGCTATGTCTCTACTAATAGTTCGTGTGTAGAATTGGTAACGAATCATCACCGAATTATATAAGCCAGCCCGGAAGGCAATCTTACCATTAATATTATCATTTTAAGCGGATGTACCTAGTGAAACTAGCAGGTAGAAAAACATTTTGTGGAATCTGTTCATCAATGTATATTTACTGTCAGTTTGACCCAATTATACCCTTACAGATGTATCACACATCAAGCTAATGAAGCATACGAACTTGACATGCTTCATTTGCTTTTTTGAGACGCAAGCATTGACAGTCGTAGAACAATACAAGGCTAACTAAAAGCGTAGTGTGACGGGGTCACACAGCACCTTGTGCAGAGGAAGTGGAAGTTTATTTCCTCTAGAGTATACAAACTCTAAGTGAACGACCGTTC
>NW_008648988.1:2712620-2716297 GCF_000247585.1 Phytophthora nicotianae INRA-310 | reverse complement strand
TTTTTTTATCTATCACCCAATTTATCTAAAACTACGCGATTTGACTTATTGCACTACTTTATTTGCGGTGCAGTTCAACCGCAGCAGCAGGAACAGCGCAAAAACTACTGGGCGTTGACCAGCGTGGCTGTGACTCTAGAGGGTCTACAAGCATGTAGTTGAGTTGCACATTGCAGAGATGTATGGTAGTAGCGTTTGTGGATGGATGCACCATACTTACATACGATTTCAAGGCTAGGTTGATCTAGTTGTAGATGAAGTTCAAGTGGGGTTGTTCTACTGCACTGGCCGTAAGCTAGAGCATGTCTAGTAGCTAAATGTAAATTACTTTTCCAGTTTCTAGTTTCCTGAGCAAGTTCCTCCTCCACGACAAGAAACTTGTTAAATTTTGCAGCGTGATTCCGTCTATGAACAACTTACGAGGGCTTGGTTGAATGTGCAGCAGTAAAAATTTCATGTATGTACTGAAAAATGGCCGAAATATCATTTTGTACCCGATCACATGGGATTATAATCCTTCCTGCAATCTGATTCGTTCTACTACCACCCCGGCTTGGCGACTTGAAGTTAGGGTATTGTGTTGCATGTCAAAGACGCGTTGGATTGACGGTTTTCAAGGAGTGTGAATCGATCTTATCTTTCTTATATAGTTTGCTTCCCATCGTGCCCGAACGTGATGTTGTCCATTGGCCCGATAGCACCTTGATAGAGCCTCAGAATTTAGGGTTCTACTAACAGGTACTATTATTGTTCTTAGTACATTCAAAACATGTACGCACGTGTCTGAATCTTTGATATCTATTTCTAGAAGTATTCGTTAGAAAAAGATGTATATCATATTCTGTTAGTGATACAGTCGTCTGCGACAATGAGGAGCAGCAGCATACATTGTCTAAAGACAATGATATAGTTGCTGGTGATGCTAGATCTCCTACTATTTTTCTTAGTCGACATCAATTATAGATAAAAGATTATGATTGCCCAATGATACGCTATCTTGGTATCGTTGTTGGAAGAGATGTTAATCATGTAGAGAGCTGTGATAGTGCCAAAACGGTTATTTCTGATGTCCATCAGTTCGAGCAGTAACTTGAATGTTGCTTTTTGTGTATTGCAAAACTGATACACTGTGAATTTGGTTAGAGCACCAATACCCCGAGTTTTATCGCGAAACATTGAATGTTAGTAATAGTCATATTTTATTCAAGTCGTGAACTCGAGGCTGCACGAAACAAGCACAGGAAGTTTACCCCCCCCCCCCTGTACGTCTGCGGTTCCAAGGAAGCTTAGAATTTTCAGTCAGTACATCTACGGGTCCAAACAAGTTCAGCAATTCTAGCCAGTGTGTGTACAGTATTGAGGATTTCCAGTCGCCAGTCTCCCAGCCAGCCACTAATATGACGGGGTTGAAATCGGATTGAGCCCAGCTCTTCATAACTGCACAAGCAACCAGTTTTGAAAAAGTGAAATGTGTGCTATTATATAATCGTTTCACATAATAAGCATTGCATTACAGTAATTTGGCTTTTGACCAATTATTGCAATAAGAGTTCTCACTTGGCCATTCTTGAAGAATGTCAATTGCTGTCGATCAGCACAAAGACCTACTTCGTTACAAATACGCATCCGAACATTTACTCAACACCTATGTTTAGCTAAACCTTGTAATTCAATACTAGCGTTTCCCGCAACGTTTGTCAACAATAAAAGGAAAACTTATAAATTAATTGCTAGAGGAAGTAGTAAACTTTAGAATAACTGGATCCCAATCCACTTCCAAGACAAGGAAACCAAGCAACTCAACCACCTCTTTTCCCGGGTCACGCGTATTATTTGCTTGCACGTGTGATTTGCCTACGCATCTACAGCAGTTATCCTGCGATATGTGTAGCGTATCGGCACCCCCCTGGTGTCAGGGACGTTAACCTAAGGAAGCGAGGATTTTTCGGCATTTTGGGTCCCTTCGGTCGCTCTGAGAGTTGTAGTCGTAGAAGGCCGACACTATCATTTTGACGAAGACGGCAAACGCGACAACAGTCTCGTCTACGTTTGCTTGCTTGAGCTGGTGAACACTGCTAAGGTAGCGACCACGACGGCAACGGAGACGAAATCAGGTTTGGAGAGCACGGCCGTGAAGAAAGAAATTAGTGTGGAGACCAAATTCGAGGAGGGTAATCGCACGGATATCCCCAGCATAACGATTGTGGACGCTGGTACTGCAACCGGCGAGTTGGTGTATACAGAGATATTTAGGTTGGAGTAGACCGACGGCACTAACAGTTTAGTTCTAGAGATTTCTGACCACCCAGGAGCTGGCGGTGTGTATGAACAGAAGAAGATGAAGCCCCATGGCCCGCTTGTTGCTTACAAAAGGCTTGCATTATAGCTTAATGTGATCAATCCTTCAAAGACCACGATTCGTTTGGTTTAGTATTTTTTGGGCAACACTGTTTTCTTCCGTGGAAAAAAGGTCTCGAACTAAATTCGATTCCAACTGACACCGCTTAACAGCGGTCGTGGTACTGACAGAAGAAATTGCTGGCGCTGATGGCGCCGACTTAGCCACACCCAAGCCATTTCCTTGCTGAGTGCTGGATCCTTGTTGCCACTGCTTGACCACCCAATGAGCGGGCCCTGCTTACATGGAATCCTTCCACATTTTAAAGATATGCTGCAAACCAGGCCACCGAAAAAATAATATCCGCGCAGTAATGACTTTATTGTTATCGGTCAATTATTTATTACGGGTTTTCATTTATTTCAGTGCAATTTACCATTGCTCCAATAATAGGTAATACAATATGTTAAAGGTCGAATTCACTGGCGACGAGGCTAACTCTGCTTGCAGCCAACGATTTCTTGGAGCTATGCTGCTCACAGCTCCTAGATGAAAGCACTTTCAAATACTCAAGATGGTTAACACCAAGGACATTTGCGCGTTCTTCTACGACGACCTCGGTTCGGGCTGCTACGCGTGCAGGGAGTGCGGTACTGCAAGGAAGCAGCAGGTTGGCAGTGGCTACTCCAATCTAATGTCACACATCACCACCAAGCACCCCCAGTACGAGGAGATGTACTCGGCGGCGACAAGCAGCGGCACCCTCCAGAGCTTTGGCTTTGTTTCCCAGGAGACAAACCACCGCTTCCAGTGGTTGCGGTGGTTTGTCGAGCGTAATCTGCCCATCTCCGAGGTCGACAACGACGTCTCGCGCTCGATGAGCAAGTGGCCACCCATCTCCTCCAAGGCGTTGAAGGCGTGCATGCATACGGTGGCCAAAAACGTGGGCGTCGTCATCGACCAGGAACTGGGTGTCTCGTTCGGCCTGATGTTCGATGGATGGTCTCACGGCTCTATGCACTACATTGGGCTCTACGGTGTCTACGACGTCATGGGGGCTCGGCGTGAGCGCCTGCTCTCGCTGTCACCTTTGGGAGAAGGAGGCCAAAGCGCTGAAGCGCACGTCGAGATGATCCGAACGGTGCTCGACGTTTACAACAAAACCACCGCCATGGTGGCTTTTATCGTCGGAGACAACTGCAACACCAACCAGAAGATTGCCACTCTCCTTGGCGTTCCTCTGGTTGGGTGTGCCAGCCATAGGTTTAATTTGGCCGTCAACCGCTTCCTCGCCAAGTACGAGCCTGAGCTAGCCTCGCTCAACAACCTCATGATCCAG
>NW_008648988.1:2695109-2711530 GCF_000247585.1 Phytophthora nicotianae INRA-310 | reverse complement strand
CTGGCGAAGCTGGTGCCGCCCACGTCGAATACGGTCGAGCGGCTGTTCTCGTCGTGCAAGCTTATCATGACCCCGCACCGCAGCTGTATGCTGCCCGCGAACTTCGAGACGATCGCCTTTTTGCGCGTTAACCGGGAGATGTGGAACGCTGCGTCGCTCATCGAGCAAGGTGAGTAGATGGTGCTAGAACACACAGCCGCGACTGCAATATACTAATATTGTCCCAGTCATTTATTATTGTTGTTGTTTGCTATTGCAGTTATTACTACTGCTGTTCATTTCCTCCAGTTCCGTAGTTTACTGTATTTTCCGAGGCCTGCTGCAAACTACCTTGTGCATGTCGTGTGCAGTGTCTCAAGTGTAGGATCCAGACTTGTGTATACAGTATTTCCTTCGTCGCCCGAGCCTATACCATCGTCCCACATACAATCCGTGTCATCTACTGGAGCTTGTCGTGCCACAGCGTCGCGGCACAGTTTTCAAAAGTCGTCGTGTGTGATATCTGATCTCGGGTTCTACCACCAAATTACGTCACGTAGACACTCTCTGGCAAGCTGAACTTTGTCCGGGTTGAAAAGCTTCATTTTGTGAAATCGTGGGTCTAGAAGTGAAATCCAGGCAAGCTCAATATTCTTTCCCACCATTTGCTTCTTGAAGAGGAGCAGGATCGTCTCACATACTTTGTCCATCGTTGCCATTAACTCCAATTTGTAGTGCTGACATCCGACAAGTGTAACCTACCTCGCGAATTTTGACTGATTACTGATAGCCAATTTGCTTCGCCGCAGAGCTAGTCCTAAGTTGGATAATAACAACCCCAAGTACCGTTACAACTGCTGCTATGGGATCAAGCAAAAATATTAACCTCTTCTCGGTTTTAGTATGTTGCTTGAATGTCATTTGGTAGTCTCTGCAATCCATTTAAAGAGAATAGATGTTTAGCATAGCTCTATTGAGCCAGCGTAGTGTATCTACCAAGCCGCTTAGAGACATCCGGAGCCTCCTCAAAGCATTCTGAAGGCGCCATTTAGCTTACATCGCCTTTTCCTCGGCTACCACTTGCTCGGCCTTCAGTAGCACATCTATATGATCACTCATGGCGTCGATACCTTTAAGTTATCTCGCAGCTGCGATTTCCGCATATGCAAACACAGCGTCTTTGGAGGTTCAGCTCTACTCGTGTGCTCGTGATGCACATCGTTATTATAAACTAAAATTTTACATCTCCTGCACTTGTGATATTATCATGATGTGCTGGTAGGGGAGTATGATACCCTGAATATCATAAATGCCTGAAATCTAATGCGAATCTAAAGGGTTTTACTTGGCTTCAGTATTGTGCATACTTAATGTGCTAGATTTATGGCACTTGTGATAACAAAATAATCACGCTTTTTTTATACGACTTTTAAGACTTCAACAACTGGAAATGGCACGCTCCAAGCGCAACAACGAAGCCCTCGCGCACTCCTAGACATCCAAATACCACGCACTACCGCAGAGCCTACTACCACAAACGGACAGCACAACTGGCAAACATGGTCATGGAACGACGGCCAAATTTGCAATAATGTTCCCAAAGACTGGGAATTTCCTGTGCGAGTAAACGCAAAACTACTATGGAATTTGTGGTTCTTTGGAGATAAAGATGTTGGAATCCGTCCTTACAGGTTGCTCAACAAACAATGCGATATTTTGCCGCAGCATCAAATGAGACATACTCGGATTAGAATAGTGATGGAGCATTTGGAGCAGCTTGCAAAAGAAGCTCAACTATTTCCTTCTGGATTGACTAGTGTGTCAGTGTTAGAAATTCCCGCGGATTACAAAGTTTTTCATACTTCTTTCGCGATGATGTTATCGAACTGTACACCAGAGGTTGTCGTGTGGTACGCTCTACAACAAACTCTGCCAGTATCGTAAAAAAAATACTATATAGTAAATACCACGTAGCCATAACAAAAAAAACATTGTTAGCCAATCAAAAGGTGCTATTATTTGTGATCTGATTCCTATCACAAACGCCGTTATTATATACATTTCCATCGATTTATGTGCTCGTGTCATTACAAACAATTTACTTGATTCTTCAATACGTTCGGGGAGAGATTCGGCATAAGCATGTACAGGAGCTGAGGGGAACGCCGCAGTGGTGTTGCCTTGCTTGTTAATGATAACGGATGGAGTAGGTTGAGGTTGGCGTGGAGGCAGGCCAGGAGTGTAAAGAAAATTTTCTTGAGAATACATAGGCGTTTGCTAAGAAACAATTCAGCTCTTGGTGGAACTGGACTTCAGACGACGGCTTCTATAGTAACTCGGTTATGTCTGTATCAGAGTTAGCCTCGAACGGGAAGCCTATACGACAGTAGTATGCAGCAACGTATCGCAGTTGGGTGATTCGCCCATTCTGACCTTACAAATTGTGCAGTTTTGAAGCCATTGCTTGCAACATAACGCTAGTTCTTGTGGGTCAGAGCAACACGTGGCGGCCAATTGTTGAGCAAGGCCGGTAACCCTAATGATAACGTATCTATTAAACCATTCGGGGTACAAGGGCGCATATTTCGCCCATTTAGGGTTCTGTGCAAAGACATGTTGGAAATAGTTTCCAAAAGATGATTTTTCGTCTTTTTACAAGCGTTCAAATGATCTGGTGCAAAACAAATATATCTAGTGCGATATGTAATCACCTAGATCAACTTTAATAATGTATTATTCTTGTAACTGATTATATCATTATAGCATTTATAATGCTTTGTTACAAGATACATTTTAAAACGAGTACCGTTATACTGGGAAAAGGGTTTAGGGTTTGTCCTATAAGAATAAATGACCTAGACTTGTTTAATATATATTAAAGGCAGAGAGTCGCAAAAGGCTTATTATGGTTGAACTAACGTTTAACAGCAAAACGTGTGGTTGCACTTAGCTGTCTACTCGACTGGATTCCTGCCTTTGCACGCTGTACGCACGCGTGGGATGTGGCTCTCTAGTTGAAGTGTGGGAAAATCCTGCGACCTCATTGGACCATACTGATTGTAGTTTGCATACTGGCTGGGATTTGCATGGGTAATTATGTACACAGATGCGAGGGTTTTGTGTACATCTCGCTGTTGTAAAACATCTCCCTGTTCCAGGGTACTCAACTACTGTACGCGAAGAGTTATGCCAGCAAGGAGGTACTAGGGGAAATGCCACTGTAGGATGAAACAAGCAGGACTAGTATCTTTAACTCAATTGATTTCACTTTTAGATTTCTATTCATCTGCGCACATCAACATGAAGCTTCGTTTGCATCGTCTTATACTCTCGCTTAAACGTTGGGAGGCCTAGCTCCAAAGGCGTGTGATTCTACAATGCTAATCCACATAAGATATCTAGCTAATCATGAGCATCTATTATTGCGATAGTTGTGTTCAAGTCGCCGATAACGACCTTCCTTATTTGGTACTATAAACTATAAATTTGTGCAGACGGGCATATTGGAGCTGAGCAACGACTCGCTAGAGGACAGCTGCGGGTCCTGACGCTGCAAAACGCGAACGAATAGCTGCCGACGGCGTTACGTGTACTTCACACAAAGGTGAAGTGTAAAATGGACGCAGGCAAAGACGGTCGGGCTGGCATTAGTTGGGTACGGAACGTGGGTAATTGCAAGTTGACGCTACGCAGACAAAGGCGCTATCTTGGAAGTAGAAGTATGTGATGAACATGAAAGGTAGAGGAGGAGAGATCATTACACAAAATTCGTAAGTAACAGCTGAAAAATCGTTCTTTCATGTGGGCGTGGGCGTCCATGTTGCTTGTCCATGTCGCCCATGTTGTATCCTATGTTGACGTCCATATTGGCTTCCACGTTGGCGTCGATGTTGCTGTCCATTTCGCCGTCAAGGTTGAAGCACAAATTGCTTTTAAGACTGCCACCAATGTAAAGGTCTTTGGGTCTGACGAAGCAGCCTCCCGCGTCGAAGCGCCGCTCCCACAACGGAGACGTGTCACTGTTGGTGACGTTCAGGTTGCTTGCGTGTTGGCGTTCAGGTTACTGCATATTGGTGACCGGGATGTCGCCTTTGTAGGCGTCCATGTTGGCCTCTATGTCGTATGCCGCTTCTATTGCCGTCCATTGGACGCCTTCCAAAATTGTATTTTCGGGTGTCAAATCTGCAGCAGATATGACGGGCTTTAAAAAGATATATGGTGGCATATCGGTAAAAGTCTCCACCGCAAATGACTTTGAACAGTAAGTCGTGTCCGATTATGACTGTCTCAAATTAGAAGTTAGAATTGGAATTTACAGCTGCTAGAAATGTATTTGTCACTTTGCACCGTACAGTGCAAGGGCGATGACCTTCTAAATGTCAGTACTTCGGAATTTGAGCGCGCAGGACACAAGTGGAAGTACGATGGCGGACTACGCCGCTCTCACTATGATGGAGGTCTTTGTTGCGCACGGCAAACAGCTGGACGCGGCTCTCCGCGAGGTGTACGAGGTGCTGGTGGAGGAGAAATGGAAGATCGCAATGCGATCCAGGCACTACCTGACCACTCAGTGCCTGGACACGCCAAGTCGCTGAGCGTGGATGGCGCTGTATACGTATGACAACGACGTTAACTTCCTGAACGCTACTAGCTTGAACAGGTATGGAAATATTTGAGGGGCAATGATGTTTAAACAGTGGTTTGTAACTAGTTCATGACCACAGGTCGGCTTACCAACAACTACTCCGTCGCTTTCGCCGCTATTACTACATTACTCGCCACACGACTCGTGCTAGCGATCGTTGAGGCGTTTCCAGAAGCACTGGAGATGACGTGGTCGGACTGCGGTACTGGCGGGATCCTGGAGGTGGAGACAGAGGTGGCGTGCTCGGCGGTGGAAGTGGGGTGCCCGGTAAACGCGCACTTTTGCAAACCCAACGACACCCACGGTGATGCTACAAACCCAGCGTCCGTACTGGACGATGAGCTCTCTTCCAGATGGTATGCAAACATGACGTTGGGAGGCGTAGTCACTTGAGGAATCGTCGACGATGCGCTGACGCCTACGGAGGACTGCGGAGTAGATTGGGTTCACCACGCTCCTGTACGACGCACATATAATTAGCAAACACTCGAACATACTTGAAATCATCGAACCTCTGCCGCTGCTGTATTTGCCTATTTCGGCCGCAGAATTAAAAGTGAGTGAGCTTTTGAGGAGGCGAAATATATATATATATATATATATATATTGCCTTCAAGTTAAGTCACTAGAGTGAGTGTGACATGCGCAGGAATGAAGCTCATCATAAAAAATACAAACTTCAAGATAAATTGTTAAGATGGCTACATGACATAACTTTAGGGGTAGGTAAATCTATTGGCACGAAATCTACGCCTCCGAGTCGGGGTATGCGCGCCTATGCCTTGACATATCTGCTGCAAATAAATCGGGCAGTTATGTGATATTTGGAAGGCGTCCATTGTGTTTAGATTTAATTAGCGCTATGGCCGTCACTCATGTTCCTGTCTTGGTTGGCATTCAGAGGAGATACGTGAGCAACCTCTCGTGTCCCACAATCCTGCATAGTGCGGGTTAAAGTGCACCGTTGTTGAATGTGACCAGCGCGTTATATGTTGACAGAAAATTCAGAAATGATGAGCACAGCGGGCGGCTGTCACTCGTTTTGGTGAGTGATGTGGGCTAGGGTGCGGGTAGAGGGATATTTTTCGTTTCTTGTTTTTATCTTTTAAGCTGACTTTTGATTGACCAGGTTACAACCTGACCAACGGTCATCTTGGCTTTGTAAAAACAACCTGGACAGTAGCGTTTTCGAGTACATAATCTACAATAGTTTATTATTGATATTTTTGTCCAACCTCTGTTAGCAATTGTGAAGTACTGTTTGCTCTCCACCGCTGAAGCAATACTGGTTGTAGCTAAAATCGCAGAGCAACATTTCCCGGATAGCACAAAAAACACAGCAATATATAAATAAAACTCAATAAAAACTGGTATTCCCACAGACGATCTAGTTAAAGTAACACAGATATCGATGCTGGTGACCATCACTATACTGTATCACTAGATATAATCGCCCTCCATGAATTTGTGTAATTATGCGAATAATACGCGAGCTTTTACTTCTCGGGAAATGAAACACCGAATCCTCCCTTAACTGTGATCGTTTCAATCTTGGGTTAAAAACTAATAGTGTTGTGTGCTCTCAGACTTCTTTGTGTTAGCTATAATACTATTAATACGTAGTACTACTAGTAACGCTCTCGATGATTGCATTGGTCAACTACAGGGGTACTTGTCGAAGATCGAGATGGTGCCTACTAGTCTTTAGTTCTACCAAAGGAAATCTAGTCCAATTAGATTGTCTTTGCAGAAGAATTACCGAATAGCTGTGGAGCTTCACTATTTACCAAACAAAACAAAAATAAACACCGTGAAGATGGTTTTATGTTCAATTCCTTCAATTTTTTTTACTGAGGAACATTCCTTGCCGTCTTTTCGTGAGCTGCCAGTCTCTTCTTGCAGAGATCTAAGCCTTGTTGATGAAATCTCGGAAATCCTTCTCAGTCGTGATAGGATGCCCGTTAACGGTCGTGCCTTCGGGCAGTAGCACATTCTCCAGGATAAACTCGTTGCGACCACCACTGCGAACCAATGTGTAGGTGGCCTCAAAGCTATCAACCTTTACGAAAATGTCGATGAGCGATGACACGGTGATCTTGGGGTCGTCCATGCACTCCGCAAATCGTTCCAAACACTTTTTCTCGTGCACAACGCCGTCGTACTTCTTCACATAACATTTCTGGGGGCAGTCATCGCTGTCGCTACTGTCGAGTGACTCGGGGTCGTACTCGGGCTTGCGAAGATTGGCGAAATTGCCGGCACTGGCGGTAGCGACGACGGTGGCCACAAAGGATAGAAGAGTGATGAATTTCATCCGAGCAAGAATGAGGAGAAGCGAGTGTGCTAATGGCTGAAAAACGAAGAATGACAAAGAGCTTCGTTGACAGGGAGTATCCTCGCCGAGAGAACTGTGTTGTTTAGATAGAGTACTGCATAATACCGTGTTGATGACGGGGACATAAACTCCCATCATCATCGCGGATGATGCGGTCACTCTGCAGTATTGTACTCTGCATATTCATGATACCGGGTATTTTAACCGGTCAGGTTTAATGTTATTATGCAGCGAATATTGATCGTATACAAACATTAGGACCAGCAATGGAGTCTCCTTGATCGACTCCAACCTCGCGTTTGTCCTTATCATGCGTTCATTTTGAAAAAAAATGCACGTCGAGCGACATGAGTTCACTAGTGCTGAGAATAAAATGATAGTGAGGAGCTACACCTTTTTCGCCCTACAGAAAGAACACGGGCTATTGAGCGGAAAGCGCATTAGGGAACTTGTTGCTGAGTGCCTTGGTTGTTCAACGTACACGGTAGCACGCGTAATTGCAGTGTACAACGCGAGTCAGAAGACCGACTTTGAGGTAGAACTTTATGCATTTGATATTTAGCAGTTACATATCAATTACCTTGAACATCTAATATTTTGGTGCTGTATTCCTAAAGCCTGTTCCGAATAGCCTCCATAAAGCGACGCTGATGTGTTCAAGAAGGTACTTTAAGGTCTGAAGGAGTGCGATGACGAGTGGCTGAAGGTTTACCGCCACGTCCAGAAGAACGAGGATGCCTACATCAAGCCTGATAAGCTTTAACTGCTAAAGATGCACCTTTATAAATATATACTTTTCATTCGCGATTTCATCTTGCTGTTGATTTGCACATCACGATGTGACACGAGTCGTACTGTGTCTTTCTCATGAAAACCATACGAATCTCATTATCAACCAATGATAGCTCTTATATTATGCATAACGAGGCCAGATCAGCCGACGAGCAATTTAGAACTTCAGATATCCTTTTATTTTGAGAGCCCACAGCGCTAAAACTACTGCGAATTAGCTAAAACCGACCTCATTTTCGGACGAGAAAACCCTATATATCTAGCTATCGATATTGGTTTTCATAGAATATCTATTGTGTGCTAAAGTTTGGTATTATGAAATATGCGGAGTACAATAGCGCGCAGAGCACCGCCACGTGAAAATTTTGTAGGACGCAGGACTACGGGCCAAACACTAGTGCTGTATGACAGCAGAAAAATGCACAACCGATGGGAGTCTGAACCAGATATTTCATAAGATTATGAAGCGGGAATTAGTATAGACTAGTTCCAGTTAAAACTAGTTCCGGCTCCAAGTGCACTTGAGACCTTTGAACACTCTGAGGTATAACCACTGCAACTTCGGTGTCGTGCGTCTAGGGTCTCAAGCACTTTAAAATACAGGCCTCGGACTGTATATGTTGAATATGAATTGTCGGCGACGAGACCTTCACAATCAATATTATCACAACTACAATAACCTTGTCAAAAAGCGTCTGTATCAATATAAACTTGTGAATATATATATACACTGCATCTAAGTATTAAACGACCTGCGCGCAAATTCGAGCTCGTTGGGTGCCAAATAAAGTCTTGTGGGGAAGCCAGATTCGTTCTCATTGTTTCCACTATCCTCAACAACAACAACAAAACTTTCCAATCTTCATTACCATCTTTAAAATCGTATCGCTGACATTGTCTGGACCAGAATGGGGCTGAACAGCTGATAGAAACGAATATGATGTAAACGCTAGTTTTTATTGACCAGCTGGTCGTAGCTACTGTATTCGTGTTAAGCTGATGTCATCAGAAAACAAAACAGATAGATATACGTGGCAAGCCAAGAATCTGTTGAATGGATGGAATCAGCTTTATGATTGGCACGTATATTTTATTAACTAGAATGAGTGTAAGTGTAGCAGCGGAGTAGAACGTGGACGTTTAGTCCGTTTGCTCCCCAGGGGGCCATGTTCTTTATTGTAACTTGATTTGTTCACAAAATATCGCACAAATATAAAAAAAATAGAATGCTATGTAAAATATACGTACAAACATGAGCAACACGATACATGGATATATACGACACGACTTAGGCAATGCATGGACTAAACATGAACAACACGAATGACCAAAACAAATACATTCGTAATATTTGGACATTACATGGACAGTTGTAGCGCCGAAGTATTTTGTCACTCGACGGCACCATAACATTTTTTTCATCGAAGTAAGTATTCTCTTTATTTTCGTCGTCGTTAACATGCCCGGAATTGGTTATTCTTGCACGTAAAAAGCGAACGCAATCGTAAACGTTTGAATGATGACATTCAGAAAGCGTTCTGAGCGACACTTAGGTAGAAAACGCCGTAGCAATGCTAAAGTGCCATGTAGATATTATAGCATAGAACTCCCGCTCTTGGTGACAACCACGAACAGCTCGCGTGTTGTTGGTGTTTATATGTGTTTTGCATCTACTACACTTGTTTAATCGAATCACTCCGAATATCAGCGAGTGGCAACTTAGATGGATATTACTAGATAACTTTGGTTTAAAATGAAATGGTGTTTTACGAGAAAGTGCTGGAAACATCGTGACACAACGATATTATACACATAAGTGCATCAAACAAACCCTTGAAGGCATAGCTAAATTTTATTAAACGACTAACACCAGACTTCTAGGTTCTCCCAATTGATGTCGTCCTCTTCCGCCCCCACTATTTAGATGATTCCTAACACATTCTTGAGATTCGAAATCATCCCAGTCGTTAGCAAGCCAGTGGAAGCCAGAAGTATAAGAAGTGTTCCCCACTTTGGCAACCACGGCGGTATAGATTAGCTCATCGGTACCAGTGCCGGAATTTTATTCGAAAGATTCGCAGAGCTTACGTACCCTGACAGAGGTGGCATTATTCTTGCTTCATTTTCCTTTACATTCCGTCCTCTGAGATGATGCGTGTTGCTGTTGGAGTCGATAGGCTTGGTATTCGACGTAAATACAATGCTGCTGTGAGGCTCGCTTTTTCGGCACTCGTAGAGGTCATCCAGCTGAAGATGAGAGTGGTCATATGCATGGCCAGAGAGAAGGTAAGCCGCATCCATCACGATCGAGGTGAGCTTGATGGGGGGGAGGGAGGGAGAAATTAAGGAGCCCAAGTAGGGAGCTCCCAAACATAGATAGAGCAGCTACTGACAGATAGCTACAGACAGATGCTACACGTCGAAGTGAAATATAAGATGCGAAGCAATATCTTTAAGTCAATCTCTATCAATAAGAGGGTAATCCCCATCAATTGTTTTCCGATTGACGGACAAAAAAAATTCGGGAAACTTACTCTGGAAAACGTTGAAAAATCGATCTTGCTTTTCCAGCCTCTACCTCATTGTCTGATTGACTGCCGAAGGGCAAATTGAGTGGGAACTTTTGTCCTAAGAGGGTTGTCGCGGCATGCCGTTAATTCCCCGTCAGACAATTAATGGTAAGCGACACTTTTTTTTTTATTCTTGAGCTACTGCGATATGTTTATTAACAAAAAATGTTGTTGATTTTTTTTAGTGCACTACCATAGCTTAATGGAAAAGCTCCCGAAATGGAAGAAGGGGGGTTCAATTCCCCCCGGTGGTATTATGTTTGCTTTTTTGTTCTCTGGATATTTATTATTATTAGGCTTCACTATTGAAATGAATATAAAGCCTGCGTAACCCCATGATGGCGGTGGAAGATACGTTGTACTATCGGTATCATCTTCCTAGAGGAGCGCTTGAAAAGAAAAATATTGTGGAGCTGCGTTGTGTAAGCGGTCGTCTTTCTCAAACCACGATGGTTCTCGGCGTGTGCTACTTACACCGTGACACGCCGTGTGTTGGTTTGGTAGCCTGGGTTTTCTGTGCCTGGTTTGCAAGTTGGCTGGCTCCAAAACACGGTTGTTAAGCCGAGCGTTATTTGAAAGTATCCGCCAATGCTTGTCAAACAAGATCTTCTGCTCTTCATTGGACTCGTAAATTTCCGTTAGTTGGTAAATACACGGTCTTCCATGGGTGCGCTGAAAGACCCCTGAACATGGGGTTTTGTCACCACCGGAAGTGACCAACTTGCGAGCGGCTTTCCAGAGCTGGTCCGTCTCGTCAATGCGTATGTTGATATAACTCGGATCACTGCAGATTACGGATCGTGTTAAAGCCTGTGAGGCGGTGTTGTGGCATCTTGTGTGGACTGAAGGCTGATGGCTTTAGCGGACGCGATCCACCAGGGAAGGAGCTTTACGAAAACGGTTAGAAGGTCCCCTCTTGAGATCTCGATCCACCGCTTTATCTTCGCATGGGTGCCTTCAACGATTGACGTATCGTGGCAACCAAAATGAGGAAATCGGTCAGTCCAAAAGTTGACAATACGGATTTTATACTTCCTCTATGTCCGATCAAGGTAGTCAGCGGTAATGCTACTCAGCTCTCGCAGTGAAGTGAAGTGCTCTTTGAATTCAGATTCGGATTCCGATACTAGGGCCTTGTAGTATTTTGCCATGAAGACATCCGTCTCCACAGAGTTCTGTTTCATCTTGCCATTCGGCCCCGATAGCGATAGACGTATGGTTCCGAGATCGTCTTGTACACGTGAAAGAACGTTGCGTTTGACATTCCAGAGATACAGGATCTTAGGAACTCCGCGGTATACAGCATCACTCGCATTCATGCATGCGAGGTTTCTGTCCGTTGCGATCAAGCGAGGAATGGGTACGCCATTTTGAATGAGAAGCGACTTCAGCTGGCTGAATGCCCATGTGTAGTTGGGCTCCGCTTCACCCGGTAGCCAACACTGAGCGAGAAGGAGGGCCTTGTTTAATCCGGTAAAGTATAATGATGTTGCAGGGGGGCAGTTATGTTTGTTGGTTTTGTATGTGCAATAAATGACAACGGCTCCCATGTAATGTCGAGCAAGTTCATAGTATCAGGGTGTGCCCACAAAAGATACTTCACTCGTCGCATTTCTGGGTCAACCTCGAATTTGTAGTGGAAACCATGTTCCGACAACGTCCGGAAAAGACCTTCAATCGCGGTCTCTGTTGCCAACATGTCTCCGCGCCGTGCGTCTTTACAATTTGCTATGTCTTTGGGAATAAAAAGAGAGGTGGTGTCGGACAGCAAGAGGGTAGCGTAGACTTTGGATACGGAAACGCCGGCTGCCGTCTGAAAAATATCAAATCGTTCACAGTAGCCATTTCTGGATTCATACTCTGTTGAGCACTGCGGCGTCGGTGACCAGAACGTACACGAACATCTAAGGAGGCTGGATGGTTGTGTATGCGGCTGCCATCTCGAGTGTGTACAATTTTTCAAGCCCCCTTGGCATTATTTTGATCAACAGCTACTATCTTGCTCCTCATAAAACAATTCATTCGCTTCGAACCACGCATTGTTCGAACACGATCCGCTTCTTGAAGATGTCGAGGGTTTTTTTGTTTTCCGCTTCTGTCACAGGGGTATAGCCTGCTTCGAATGTCACCATTCTTGTTTCTCTCCACCTTTAGTCTGGATACATGGAAGCGTCTGGACGAGGTCCATTGGTGGGTGGCGTCTTCGGCAGCAGCTTCTGAAGTGTGCACACCTTCAGGAGGAGGGTCGGTGTTGTAATCCTGTGCCTGGAGTGTCTGATCCGTTAGGGTATTTGGGCCAACGAGGTTTGCATTGGCATTGAGCATTCTGAGTTGGGGGAGGAGGTTATTGTAAGTACTGCTCCAGAATAATGTTTTCTGTGCCAACCGATTGATGAGGCGAATAATTTTATCTTTGAAAGAAAGTCTTCTTTATAACACTAAACGTTTCCTTAGATCTTGAAGCACATCCCATCAGCTACGATGCATCTGTTCGCTCTATCTGTGTTTGGGTGCTCTCTACTTGGGTGCTCCTTAGTTTCTGTCCTCCTTCCAGCAGAATCTCTCGCAATAATCATGGGCAGTATGCTCTACATTGTACTTACAGTCGCATTATTCAATCGCAGCAGCATTCACGAATTCCGACAAGCCTTGGTTCTTGTCAAAAGCCTCTCCCGAGTTCGCGACCGGTGCTCTGATCAATAGTGACTCCCGGAAGAAATTTCCTTCGGGTCGTTGATCCAGACGATGACGACTTGGTAGCCGCTGATGAAGAGCGCAGTAAATATGGGAGCCTCATCGAAATCATCAAGAAGCTGGACGCTGCTGACGGTTTATTGAAAGTGTCGAAAATCGAAGCCAAGAAAGCGGTTAACGCTGCACGCAAAGATGGTAAAATCACGAAGGCGGAGTCCAGCACCGTAAAAGCCCACCTGGGCTTGCCAAACAAATCAAGCTAGAAGACGAGAGCATCGAGTATAACGATCTAGGGAAGAAGTTGATAGTGATTAATGCTCGCTTAGGACATTTAAACAGATGAATTCCGATAACAGTGGTTTGATGGTCTCACAAGTAGTTGCTATCTCGATGTGTGACGTTCTGCTCGTTGCAATTAGATTGCCAAGTGGGTCTATCAGAAAGCGTTGTTCTCCTATTCCTATTCTGCTTTCCTCATGGGGCGCGGCGTGCGGCAATTGGCCACAAGCTCCGCTGCGCCAATCGTTGGTGCTTGATGGCGAAGTCCGCAGTTTACGAGCCTCTCAGGTGTCGGTAAGTGCTGGCGGTTTCTGGTGTCGGTGTCGTCCGTGCTGTTGTGCTCCAGTCGGCGGGTCGTCTGGGCAATTGACCACAGAATGAGGGGCCTCGGATCCCAGTGGATGAGGGTTCATTAGCAAAATCTTTGGTCATCACATCTATATCTATAATATGTCACTGCTAGCGGAATGGCGAATCTGTCGTACTCTGTATGGTGAATGCGACTCGAATACTAGACCATCGTACTGCTTGTACCGCAGGTAAACGCCATGATGGTATCATCCTAGCGTTTCTACGTAAACGTTCTGGCAAAAACTACCTCGTAATAACAGTAGTCTTGTCGCTGTGAATTGAAAGTGGTACCGCCGGCATACTGCACGATAAATGCGATTAAGGACTGTCGCTCTACCCGTTGGCGCTACCTGATAACTACTGGATACAAAAGTATTACAGGTTCAGCAATACTTCATGTTAGGACCCGTATTTGGTATATTAGTGCCAAAGATAAGGTGTACAATTAAGCTTTGCGGGAGGCCTGTTTTGGCACCGATACGATATCGGTATACTGGTGCGAACATTTGTTTAGATTGGGGTGTACTACACAGCACTTCGTTGCTTCCTATCTCAGTACAATCCCCTCGGACTGTTTAACATCATATCCTATCGGTAATTTCTGCTATGACATGATAGCTTTAGCTAGTAAGAAAACTCGATGGTTGCCCTTAAAAGGCAACCATCGAGTTTTTTTTTTTTTATAAACCATCGAATTTTCTAAAGCCACCAATTATCTCACTTACGTTAAAAAAAAATTTGAACAAACTTGCGCTCTTCATATCCATATATGATCCTGTCGCATCAATGTTCGAAACAGCGAAAAGTGTTACAACATTTATTGGGAATACCCATATTCGACTGTCAAACCTGTCTTTCGCACACATTGGACCGATTCCAGCAGCCATTTGATGCCTAATTTTCAGGTTCTTTGAATGAACCGCCCCCAAATCGCCCAGCGTTTACAATTCCGTATACTGCCCCGTTTAAGTATGAAATAAGGTCTTGACATGTGGCAAGAACAGACTCGGTGGGTTCTACTCAGAGCTTGGAACAATATCATTTTTTAAGATGGAAACAGGAGTTTGCCCTAGACAAGGGATATGGGTACATTTACCATTGTTATGGACAAAAGCATAATATGAAATTTTCGTGAGCACATTTCAGCGAGTTCAGTTCCTCTCGACAACGCAGACTACATCTAGCCCGTAAATACTCAGAAACACGAAGTAACTACATGTCGGGCGAGACTGCTTCGCGAATCTTTCACTTCTTTGGGGTTCTTGGCTGCTGCACAATCCACGGTCGCCTCATTCCAGAGAGCTCGATTCTTTTGCAAAAAGAGCAAGTTTTCAAGCGTTCCGGGTAGCATGGATTGGCGTCTATCCGAGTAAACCAACCCAGCCTGTGAGAATAAACGCTTGACGTCATTAAACGTCGGTGGAATCCACTCGACACCCACGTACGGCAACTCCACGGCAGTCACGTCAATGTCCACAAGTGCCTCATCCGCGAATGACAGCTCCTCGTCGCTCGACTCCTCTTCCAGCGTCTCGTTGTAGCCAAAGAACGGTTTCATAGCAAATTCGCTCACCAGATGTCAGATCTTGTTCGTGCCCGCTCAAAATCTTGACGGCGCCGTTCTGAAAGCTTGGAAGGCGACAATGCGAGCATTTGAAGCGAGGTGGCGCACACATGAATCCGGAAACTCGGCAAGCAGTTTGTCGAAGAGCACGCGCACGTGACGAAGCGTTAGCCCTTGTTCTTGTTGTAGTTTCTTGCTGACTGACTCAAATTTCTTAAGGTCTTTCAGAAGGGTGCGTAGGCGGTTTTTGTCCTCTGCGGACAAAAGGAGAGGTGCCAAGTATTCGTCCGAGTCGTCGAGGTGTGGTGCCAGCTCCAAAAAAACGTTTGATCATGGCAAATGTGCTGGACCAACGGGTGGCATTACGGCATGAGTAAATCCTCCTCGCGGAGAACTGCACGTTGCTTATCCGTCCTCAAACACTTCATCGCGAACAAGACCTTGTCAAACAGCTCAGTGTACGGCTGGAGGTGCTTCTCGGCGGCGAGGTGTAGATGGTGGCTAGCGCAACTCACGAGTGGAACGTTCACCTTCTCGCCGATAGAAACGTTGACGCTCGCGTTATCACCAACTAGAAAGCATAACTGAGACGCTTCAATTGCGTACATGTCAAGCAAGTCATCTAAAAGATCGATGGTGGCGTCTGCGCCAAAGTGGCGTGTCTTGTGGGGCTTAAACGACAGCAAGTACATTTCACGCTGGGTTGTGTCGGATGGATCGTCAGGCTGCATGACGACAAACGTCCCCACGAAATGATATCCGTTCTCCAACCAGCCATCGAAAATCAACCCGTGACGCTTCTCCGCCACCTTGTCCTTTAACTCTGCACGAACGACGTCGACTACAGCGTAATGTACTTCTTTAGGACCTTCGCGTTTGTGATTGGCAGCGACGTGTTTTTACGCGTTCTCTCGCTCTCACAGAAGCTTGATGGGTGGTTCTCCATCACGATCCACTCGATCCAATCATGAGTGCCCTTTGCGTGGGTACAACAGGGGTTGCAGTCCCATACCGAATAATGTATTGGTAGGCAGAATTGATGGTCACGCTCGAGTGTGCACGATGAAGATGGTCCACCAAGTTCGTGTAGTCCTTGCCGACTGCCTGAACGCGCTGTTTTGCGCAGATGCGGCAACGCCATTTGTCATCGACACCCGGTGAGAAGATCGTCCTCGTTAACTACTTGTTGGAGGACTTCCCCTCCCAGAAGAC
>NW_008648988.1:2654741-2694049 GCF_000247585.1 Phytophthora nicotianae INRA-310 | reverse complement strand
CCCCCCCCCCTGGAAGGAGGAGCCTTGTGGTCTTGAAAGCGAAATGCGTTGTGATACCCAACCTCTGGACGGCGGGCCAGTGGCCTAACCATTGCATACAATGACTGTCATAAATAATTCATGTACTTAATAAATAGCATCCTCTCGATCTGCATTATACCAAAGTAAACAAAAGAGTTAAATAAAAGCGGCTGTTATCCAGCAAAGCTGGGCCTTAAAATTAACTAAAGCACGGTGTCCGTCCTGTCAGCTTGCATCAGCCTTCTTTTCGCATGGCTACACTCTGCGTTCCTATTATTTTTATTCTGACTTCACCTAATTTTTCCGACTCGACTTAACTATGCTAAAACTGCAATTATAGCCCTGAATTAGGGTTTGTAAAGGTAACGCACCTGTCCTATGTACTACAAATCGGGCTCGGTAACCGCCTCTTCTTGCAAGAAAGATGACCTTGCGCAGCCATTGCGTCCGCTACATACATGTACAGTCGCACGGCTCACGAGACCTCCTTGATAGCTGCATGCTAGCACGACCCGTACTATTTACACCGATGAGCATCGACGATCATGCGAGAGTACTTGCATACATACACACGCAGGAAATTCGATGACATAGGGCACGCTCTAGCTCTTTAACAGGGGATAGATTTTGCTATATCCCCCTCCCTCTAAATCTTGGTCCTGGCTCCGGCCAGAGGGGAGGATGCATATGAAAGCGCTGGCTAAGCCTTAGGAATGCCTTGAAACGGAACGATCTTTATCTATTTTCCAGTAGATGGGTAAAGCGATAGTCAATTCGATCTTACAAACATATCTTCACATAACTTACTTTCCTTTGTGAGTCAAAAGCCTCCGGGCTGTAGTTGGCGACGCTTTAGTCATCGTGCGCCTTTGAGCTATCCCTGTATGTGTTGATGGGGCTTTAGCAACTGTATTTGCTAACATGATATAGGCCGAGTCCAATTTCTTTGTGTCTAAGTGAGAATTAAACAACTGTTTCAACATTTGAGTACAGTGGCGTGGCCAGCAACTGCGGTAGCTATAAGCCGGCACATTGCAGGAAAGTCGATTCTGAAAGTGCCGGAATTAATCTAATATAACACATTCCGGCATACGCCGGATTTAAGGAGGTCTGGGCTAAGGTCCTGCAAATTTGGTGGCGATTCTTTCGGCGATCGGGCATTGAGCGCGTGAGAAGGCCTTTCGTAGGACTTGAAGGGAACGAAACCATTGAGAGGTATGTAACCTAGCTTATAACGGACAACAAGCAGATAAAATATGAATTCAGAGTAGCTTAATCGATAAATGCTTTGCTTTATCGTACCAAACACGCATTACTTTTTCTCCGGGCTCCTGCACGGTCCTAGCGCGGATTTCCTTCCTTCTGCCTGCAACTGGTATGCACTGCATTTTCTAGCTGGTCCAGCTAGAAGTTTGATGAGTACCTACAGGATTTGCAAAAAAAAAATCTTCAATGAATTAGCCACCATCAACCTCAGATTAACTGAGGGGTCAACTCCTACGAAGGACTCGGCAAAATAACAGAAAGACACAAAATAATTTTATTTCGAGCTCTGACTTCCTCTAGCTGTGGTCATTCGTGTAGGTGTACTAAGAGATGCGTCGAGGGTGTCGGGTCAAGTCCGAGATCATCTTAGCATGATCGAACAGCGTGGTTTGACCGAGGTGGAATTGTCGCTGGCTCCGACATGGTAGCGATGACTAAGGCCAGAATCTATCAATCGACTTTCTTTTACGTCAGACGTTCACTTTAGATCGTCTCGCTCACTCAATCCGTTCTTTCTACCGAAATTCTGTCAGTCAATCAACCGTTCTTTTCCTTACATGCTCTGTTTGGGCTGTATTATCCAGCAAGTCGTCGCTTCCAAATCCACAACATCTATCAAACTCGGCAAGTTGGGATTTTTTTCTAGCATGTTTGATTAAGCGAATCCGTAACCCACACTAGGTTGTCGGTAAACCGTAGTTTCTTGATATCGCTGCTGATGCAAGCAGAAGCATGTTGTATTATCATCGTACTCTTTTGTACTAATTGTGCAGGATGGAGTAAAAACGAAGTACTTCATTTTAACATAAAAGTATTTGCGTTTTTGCGTATTAGTCACGCCATTAGTAATACTTATAGTACACTTCGTTCTTTTTGTGTGTTAATTGTTACTCGTTGGAGATTAAATACACAGATATAAAGGCACTACATGTATTGAATTTTAATACATGCTTTAGAATTATAATACCAGCCTAGTATTCTACTACCAGACTGGTAGTTCTAATACCAGAAGTGTAGAAACCAGTCCCAACTCCCCATCTTGTTGCACGCTCTTGTCGTCGACCGTACTGCATCGTGAACGCCGTGGGATCACTGTGTACATACATTAGTTGCTTACGTCCTATTATATTCCTTCTGTGCCGGTACAAAATGCGCTTTGCGTGCTTCCTGGCCCTGCTTGTGCCTACCTTCACCGCAAGTGACAAGGGCATCGCCAGCGCCGTCGAAGCTGCTCCAGGCGATGTTGTTCGTGTGCCCGACATGAAGCGCATCGATCCGGACAGCAAAATTCGCCGTCTCAGGAAGAGGAAGAAACCGGAAAGTGAAGAACGTATGATCGTACCTCCTTACGCTGCGATGATGAACGTGATGCATTCGACTTCGACTACTTCCACAACTTCGACGCAATCATCTCAGATTCTTCACTCGATGAAGGACCATACGCCGCTGCCCAAGTGGGCGAAGGCTCTTGTTGCTGTACTCAGCGTTGCGGCGGCAGCCGGGATCGTTGTTGGCGGTGTCAAGTTAACACAATGGCTCAACCAATCACTCCAGGGTGAATGAGTTTGTTGTTGGGCGATCGGAAAAAAAAAAATAACGTGAGGTGTCACCTCACCAAAGACGCCTGCATTCGTCTAGTTATCTTATTTTGGGTTAGAAGGCTAGCAACAACAAAGACACCTTGCTTGAGTTGCGTTGACTGAGGTCTTGACGTACCATTATTGCAAGCGACACTTTTTCAGCAACTTGGTTACCGCTACAACTAAGAAAAAGAAGAACTTCGACGGTGCGTTATACTTGTATTTCAGTACATATTCTGTGCTGAAAAAATATTGCGCCTTTGACGCAAGAATAATATCACCATTGAGTAGTGTTCCCCGCGTAACTGAGCCTTTAACTACTTTGTCATCTGCAAAGTTGCAATAATTAGCTTCCTGGCCAACTGCACTAGAGAATTTATCAAACCGATCTTCACAGCGCCAACGCAGTCGTACGTTGCCATGCGAAAAGGACAGGAACCCTGGAGAATATCAGACTAACCGAAGATCCCCTGTAGCGGCAGATTAAAGCTCGTAACAGGCTGAGCAGTTCGACGGTCCACAGCTAATGACAGCACTGCCACGCAAAAACTGCTCCATCTACTCCCTCGACATTGGCGATGATCCCGTATGTTGACATTGGACAAAGACTCGGCCGATGCTACAGTAGCGGGTATGTCGGGGTCTAACACCGTTGGTGGGCTGATGCCAAGGAGCGTTAGCTGTGAGTGTAAAGTTCGGAGTCAGGGCTTTGTGGAACAATACTAACCGAACCAGCACTTCAACAACATATACCAACCAACGCAGGACCATGAACCGGGAGTCATCGTATTCCAGTAGCCATTTCAATTCCAGTAGCCATTTCAATTCGCTGGCACTAAAGATTCCACCACCTAGATGGGATGCAAAGTCACTTTCAACGTGGAACGCATCACCAAGAATCCCGGATAGAAGTCGCACGATACCATCCTCGTGGACGGCGATGTCGATACGGCGACGGTGTTGCCGTTAAGGTGACGTGCGATAAAGCAGCCAAGAATCAGCTCGTTATCGCACATAGCAAAACGCTAATCAGAGTGGCGTCTTGTACGACAAATGCATCATCATCGAAGGCAACAACGTCATCACGCATTATATCTTCATCGCCACGCTGAACCCGCGTCATGTCTTGGAGGTGACACCACCACCATTTGTGAAGCGGGTGGACACACAGCACCGTCCGCTACGTCAAGATCTTCAGCACTTGCTAACAGGTTGTTGTCAACTTCTCCGACGCCTTGAGTCTCAGAATGAAGAGAAAAGAATTCCGTTTCGACCGTCCTAATTGGGGTTTCTTGTAGGCGAGACGACGCAGATCAGTCTTTTTAATACATACTTCATGGTCAGTCGCCTTAGATCGACGGCAAAGCGGTTCAGGGTGTCGTGGTGCAGGTCAAACATCTACGACAACTCGGGTAATAGCACTTTCGATGTCGCAGCCCACATACAGGTTGGCGGAAAGCAACCACAATCCAGATGATGAGGACGGCAACTGCTTTGTGCCGACTGGGAGTCGAGCCTGGGTCGCGGCTGCGAGTTGAATGTGCTGGCAGATAACGGTATCCATTCAGGCTGCAATGAGCACGCAGTGACGAGCATTCTGCGCAGCTAGAAGACGCAGGTTGGTGAATATGCGACTACAGCGGCATCCCACTTCAGCGCCACTATGGGGTGAGCACTAGCGTAGTTTGGATTCGGTCTAACACGGACGTGCGTTAAGTTGAATGCATTAGCGCGTTGAAAGAAACCCGCGCAATTGTTGACGTACCGGTAGTTTAAGACATTTGGTCGGTCGCTTTGGTCGAGTGTTACGTGCTATTGGGGCCCTGTCCAACCTGCAGGATTGGAGCACAGAATGATATGTCGGCTCCTGTGGAAGACCAGAACACCGTCATGGCTTCAGAATCAAGGGTAGCAGCACAATAAATACCAGCCATCCCATCATTGCAGCT
Source organism: Phytophthora nicotianae INRA-310 (assembly GCF_000247585.1). Lineage (NCBI taxonomy): Eukaryota > Oomycota > Peronosporomycetes > Peronosporales > Peronosporaceae > Phytophthora > Phytophthora nicotianae. The sequence goes on along the minus strand of NW_008648988.1, from coordinate 2,689,233 downwards.
CTATTTCTTTAGAACGTACTCGTGCACTGCGTCGCAGAATAAAGGCGACCGATGACTTCATATCTGCTGTCACCTCTCCATCCATTGAAACTGATTCAAAGCTCCTGCCCATTGTCTTTCATCATCATCTACGCCGCTGCTTTCTTCTTGGGTCGTACCTCCGCGTCCTGCACCGTGTGAAGGAAGATCGCGTCGTTCGGGTGGCTAAAACACAACACCAATAAACAACCATTAGTCAAATAAACCCAATGCACCACCCCCACCTCATCACGTACTCTTTCTCGCCTTGTTCGTATGTGTACGAGGCTGCAATAGCCAGCACCGATCCGTCGTGATTAAAGTCCATAGCCGCGATGCTGGTCGGGTACTGCCTCAAATGCGTGATCCTCTTCTTATTAGCGCCGTCCCACAGATTCACAACGCCATCACAACCTCCCGTAGCGAACGTTCCATACGTTGGATGGAATGCGATGCTGTTGACAGGATACACGAGCGTCTGGTCGTCCACTTTGCCTCGGTGGCACTTAAACGCATAGCTGCGTTTGTGTGTAGGATCGTCCTCTAGATACTCTAACGCCACTCGACCCTCTACAGATGCCAGTGCGTATCCCGTGAGGTCGGGGAAGACACTGACACAGCGCATCTGGTACTTCAACGGGCTCTCCTTGCTCACGACTGGCTGTGAGAAGTTCCGGAGATCGTAGACAGACACTTGGCGCTCAGATGTGGCCGCTACGAGCAAGTGGCGGCGCACATCCAGGCCGAAGACTTTGCCGGGCAGTTTAGCTTCGTGGATCTGCGCGTTGTCTCCATTGCGGACGTCAAAGACGCGGATAGCGCCGTCCCAGCCGCCGCTGACCGCCAGTCCCAAGTCCGAAGAGTAGCCAACGTGTCTCACAGCCGCTGCGTGTGTGCCTAGCGTCGTAACCTGCCGCGTGTTGAGGTCTATCTGCTTCACGAGGCAGTCCAGACCGCCAGCGAAAGCTTCAGAGTCGCTCTGGCCATAGCTACAGCTCAGCACGGGAGCCTGTAGATCCACGCTAGTGCGCAGCTGCACGCCATCATACACACGAAGCTTCGCGTCCCAAGACGAGACCAACAGCTGCGAGCGGGAGCCGAAGCGAAGACACGAGACGCCGTCGCTCGGCGGCGCCTGTAGCTCTAGGTCGGGAGTTGCCATCTTGCAGAGTGATTGTCATCAATGAGGAAACCTTTGTATTGGCATAATGAAACCTTTGTAATTGCATCGCATTCCGCATTGGGCCATACAAACGTCAAGTGCACTGTCGAGTCCGCAATAATGGAGGCCAAGCGCCGTCGCCGCGTGTTCCGCACGCTGAGTCGCATGCAGGTCACGGGTTCCACATCGTCCCCGCAGACGCCACAGTGGAAGCACGAGAGTCTTCATACGGTGGCAGATCTGCCAGCGCCTTTCGCTTCGTCCTTAGACGTCGCCGATACGCGCGATTATGAGAGTCACGCCACGTTTCACGGACGTCGTCAGAGCTTCGTCGTGTTACTGCGAGAGCTCTACAAGTTGCTAGATGGCGTATCGCAGGACCGACGTAAGCTGCGATTGCTACTACAGGAGTTAGTGCAGCGGCTACTGGACCCTAACGGCGTCCACGCCGAGGAGGCCGGGCCGATTCCGAGCGAGAGTGTTGGTCGCTATGTTGCTGCTGAGCGAGAAACGTTCCTGCGACTGGGAGGTGACGAGTGTTTGCTGCGTGTACTACACGCGCTCCGTCTAGAGGACGCTGAGAAGCAGCCAAAGCGCCGAGACGACATTCGAACTCTATGGGAGACGCCTGTGCCTGTGACTATCGCGCCGGCCAAGAGCGGCACGGACGCGTCGCTGCGGAAACATGCGCTGAACGACACTATGGCGATCCTCAGAGAGCTCTGCTACTTCTCGGTGAACTTGGCCGTGCAGCTCTGCGACAAAGATGGTCTTGTGGTGTATTTATTCCAGCTCATGGGCGACGTCCGGTTCTTTGACAACGCGTCTGGGCTGGTGGAGGAGATTTTGGCTGTTAGAGATGAGGCGTTCGACCTCACTCGCGTCCGTAAGTGCCGTTATGGAGGTCTCTGAGGGAAACAGAGGCATGATACTGACCTTATGTGGTTACTGCAGCTAATTTCCACACAGTAATGCAGTCTTTGTCGTCAAGGCAACTGGCATTCTTCTGTCGAGTGCTGGCGCTTGTCGTGTTTGAGCCAGAGGACCGACGACTGCTAGAGACTGCCAGTGCGTGAATAATGTTTAATATGGCTACTGTTAATGCTGTTTCTAACTCTTTATTTGATTGTGCAGAGGTGATCAAGTCGCTGGAGCTGCTGAAATTGCGTCGTAATCGCATGATGCGTGCAGACAACATCGTGGATCGCAACCACGCGCTGATTTTCAACTCGCCACTGATCCTGCAGCGGCTGCTGCGTGTATTACAGGTACAGAACTTCTACTTCGCGTTGAACCCAGTGTACGAGCCTTTCTCGTCGGAGCTCGCTACGTCTGCCGAATTCGCGACTCTCCTGTACCACACAAGTGATCGCAGTGACTGGGACACGATTGATCGGCTCGTGACACACCCAGCGCTCGGATCTTCAGGAGATCTAACGATTCTACACAGGCATCACCAGGCAAGAGCAGCTGCGAACTCCGCAACAGGAGATGCTAACTCCAGCTCGTCACATCAGCACCAGCACCCGTTCTCTGTGGAGACAGCTATCCTTCGAGACTTGATCTTCCGTAACCGCTCGCCAGACCAGCGCGCACGAGAAGATGCCGAAGCGCAGGTTATCATGAAGTCTATCGTGCTGGCGCCGTACCGCGTCGAGGTGCTTTTTGTACTCTGCACCTTGTTGAACGGCAAACGCAAGGTCGACTTCCAGGAACGACTGGCCGAGATGGGACTGGTGAAGACGCTCAACCTCATGTTTGACAAATTCCAGTGGAACACAACGGTGACGCCCAATCCAGCGCATGAGCCTTTGCACGGACCTGGCTGCGACTGCAGTCTGGATGCTTCGTTGAAGATCCAGTTTTTGCGATTGATCCACAACTTTTGCGATCGCGACTACAGTGACAATACCAGCAAGTTGCTGTTGCTTAGTGAGCAAGAGATCCAGTTGATGAATGAAGGCGGCTCCACACCTATTAACCTCGACCACCCAGACAAGGGACTTCTATCGAAGATCATCCACGCGCTGATTGAGCAACCAGTTGACTCGATCTATCGATTCTGGTTGGCCTCGTGTGTAGAAGCATTTTTGCGACGCGCTGCTCCGAGTGAACAGCTCTTCGTAGCGCGAACACCTTTGCTGCAGGCACTGATTACGGAAATTCTGAGTGGAGGCGCGTACCGTTCGCAAGGTAGCTTCCAGTCGGCCTTCGACTTGTTAGGAGAGATGACGAAGGGCAACCGAGAAACGTTGCAGCTGTTCCATGGACTTCTGAGCAATACGCAGTTCGCAGCTTTTATGGGTACGTTCAATTTCTTGTCATTGCTGGTGTTTAATACTTTTAACCTGCTCCTTTTTTGCTCTCGGGTTTACAGAAGTGGTAATCTTGAACCTGGTGGACTCGAATGTGTTTATTCGTTCGATGCTTCTGTCCTCTGAGAAGTTTGCAAAGCAGCCGGAGAGCGGAACATTCGGTATGGCTGACGACTACGAGATGGACCGCATGAGCGAGTTCCTGACAGTGAATCTGGTGCGACTACTTCGTGATCTCATGACGATCGTAACGATGGACGACATCAACCACGAGAACATTTGCTGTTTGAACACAGCCATCGTGATCCTCGTGTTTCAGCATCGTCGGAAGCGACTTCCAGCGATCCTAGAGGCTCTGCGCGACCATGAGGACGTGTCAGGCAAACAAGGCTATGTGTGTGATAACTTCCGTGGTTTGCTGTGGTTCTGGATCCAGTACTACACACCACGTGGCCGTGATCGTCTTGGACTGGAGCATTCTAGCGAGGTGAAGTTCGAAGAGTGGCGACATGTTGTGTCGCTCTTGTGTGCTGACGATGGATCTGAGACTGCGTTGCTCTCGACGCCAGCGCGCCTTCCACCGTCGCCGTACTCACGACTGTATGCTACCCATCGAGAAAGGCGCTCCTAGATGCTTCGCTACAATCTGGACAGTGCGATTATACCTTGTGAACTCGACATGTTGAGACATATAATGAAGAGGCATTGATTGTCCGTGTCTTTCACTGACGTTCGTGTGACCAGTTTTGGCCAATTTCGAATGCTAGACGTTCATGATCATGCGAAGGCTTGGTTATTGTGTGAACTAAAGAATCTTTAGGGCACACATGCGGCAAAAAAAAAAAAAAAAAAAAAAAAAAAAAAAAAAACGGACATGCCTATGGCGATCGGATCGCTACCAGTGCGTGAGGTCTTAAAACAACATTGTCAACAAGTACTTGTGTCACATCGATGCCGTAAAAAAAAACTCAAATTCGACTCCCCTCCCATGATTTAGTCACGACAAGGTACACAGTATCAAGTCGTGAAAATTGACCACACATCTTCACCGCGGAACGTCACTGAACAAATGGGGTGTAGGAGTATCGTACTTTGAAAGGACAACTTCACTGATCGCATCATTCACTAAAAATATCCCTGATCTTGAATACAAAAGCTCTAGACTTCGCTTCTTCGTCGGGCGTGTCAGCTACGCTTGTCAAACTGATCGAGTATCGGATAGTTGCTCTGAGCGATGTCATCGATGACTACTCTAAACCAAGCGAGGAAATGTATGAAAGGTAAGAACAATCACTGATAAGGTCCTGTAACAGTTGACACCTTCATAAGATGACTAACTTTGTAGATCTGGATCGATTTAACGAGTCAATGGGATGGACTTTCAGGAACCTAGACGATAGAGAAGACACTGGTAAGCCGCTCTCGCATATCATCACCAAACACGAAAGAAAAACTGATAATTAACTATCTGTGCCGAGCAGGGCTCTACACGCCAAGTGACGAGAAAGATACATGTCGTACAGCGTTCGGTAACGTCGTCGAGATCCCGAGCGACTTTGTTGCACCAGACATCGCTGCTTCTAAGACAAGAACACGTCATAAATCGACTAGCAAGCCCTCTCAATTTTACCGTAAACGAGCAACAGGCCTAACTCCATCCTCGTCAGCGAAAACATACCCTGTCGATGATCAGTTTGTATGTGATCAGCAGCCACCACTTCAATCCAAGAAGCGAGGGCACAAGACATCTAGCAAGCCAGCAAAGTTACAGACAAAGCCTGTTGACTATGTCTACGACATCAACGTACGGAGGAAACTTCGCGAACAAGTCGATGCTGATCGAAGAAATAACTTACTAAAAGCCAAAGCTCGAGAAGCCGCGCTTCGAGCTGAGAACAAGTGGGTCTTCGACAAGCGCGACAAGTCTCCACCAAGAAGGCAGCAAGCGTGGCTGTCTAGTAGTCCAGGTAAACAAATACCTATCAAGAGCATTAGCTCCTCCACACGCACAGAGTCAGCTTCGAGCAAGCGTCCCAGCAGTAGTTGCAGTTCCAGGTCGACCAGCACCTGCCACTCCCAGCGACATCGTACCAGAGTTCCCTACACAGACGACACCGACGACGTCGAGATCTCCATCCAAGACTTCGAGCGACGCCTACAAACTCAATGGAGTCTCCATGTTGAGTAGCTTAACCTGTATCAATACACGTTGTCAAAAGAGGGAGGATAATGGGCTTACACTCTCGATATGAAGAAAGCGAGATCAGAAGGAATAGAACAGGTGGATACTGTAGCAGCTTTAAGAGGTCTGATGACTGTATAGCGCTTAGGTGGTGCGCAGCGGAGGCGCCACGAGGATCACGACGTCTCCTCTGACGAAAAGCATCTCGATGGTGCGCTTGGACTGCTTGATAAGCTCCTCGTACGTCTCCGGGTCCAGCTCCTGTACCGTGATGGTCTCCTCCACGTCGCTCAGCACCATGTTCAAATGCTGGTCGTACGCCTGTAGCACGCCGCGCAACTCGCGGTCCCCACGGCACTTGACGTAGATGCGCTCGGCCACGCTCAGCTTGATCAGGTCCAGCGGCTCATCGATCGACGCCATGACTGCAGATGGATGCGGAATTGGGCCAGGAGTGATGGTTGCCTCTCGCTGCTCTTCTAGAGGAACTTGGTCAAGGTGTATTATAGAGATGTGATATTTTGCCAATCATCCTTTGTGACTTTGATCATTTTAACCAATGAAATTGATTGACACCGTTTGGGCCGCTTTTGTGTCAACCATTGGCAGTCGAGACGTAGCGCAATAAGGCAAGATGCGGGGCGAGAACGCAGGCGTGCTGGACGCCTTCAGCGACGTGAGCGAGTCATCAGATAGTGACGAGGAGATACTGCATGTGATGGACCCATCAGATCCGCGCGCACACCGTCCGGCGCCATCCGTTGTGCAACCGACGCGCGTGAAGGAAACCAAGACACCGCAGAATCAGGCGACGTCGCGCTGGGACTCAGATGACGACGTGGGTGAACCAATCAGCGTCGATTCAGACTCGGAGAATCAGAAGACTCAGACACCCATCGTAATCGACGATGATGATGCCAAGGAGACTCCGAAGCCGAAGATCGGCGTGACGCTATCCAAGTGGGCTCAGGCTCGCTTCCTGGTGCCTGCCAGCCAGCGCAAGATCCCGATGTTCGAGGAGCCGCCGCTAGAGCCTTTGAACGACTTCATTCTCAGCGACTTCAGCTCTCGACACCGCGGCAACACAGGCGACGTGGAGGTGGAGAAGGAGATTAAGTTAGAGGATGAAGAAGAACAGGCCGAGAGCAACAAAATGCAGGTCGGTGTGCCTCTATTTGACACCAACTCGAACGATAAAGAGAAGGAAGATGAAAGTCAGGACGAGACCAAACCTAAGGAAAAGAAGAAGAAGAAAAAAGAGGACGGGCGCAAACGTAAAGAGAACAGATACTTCATCACAGATCTGGCTACCAAGTGCTTCCACTGTGGAGAAGTGGGGCACGTGGCCAACGTCTGCATGAACGACAAGCTGCAGAATCCTTGCCACTACTGCGCACTGCGAGGACATCAGGCGTGGGAATGTCCCAATCTGCCGTGTGCAAACTGTCTACAATTGGGACATCAGGAGAGGGTGAGTTTTCTTGTGGAATTAGCTGGTTAGTGACTGCAATACTGACACTCTACATGGTGTGACATAGGACTGCAACAACCGGACGGTGAACATCGATCCGTGCAGCATTTGTGGCCGCCCTGGACACATTGACGAGGACTGCGACAACGTTGGAGACCAAGCAGAGGTGACGTGCATGGTGTGCACCCAAGTGGGTCATCTGCACTGTGTACCAATCCCTCCACCTGCCGATAGACGCGTGTATTGCCCCAACTGCGCTGAGAACCACACACTTGACCGATGCCGAACGTACATGGAGCCTGCTGCGACCAACTTTGCCAAGCGAACGGCCAGTGGTCGCACCGTTCAGACGTGTTTTGTATGTAACGAGGCAGGCCACATTGCAGCCGAGTGTCCCGTGCGTTCAAATGGCTATGGACGTGGTGGAGGCAACTGCTTTAAATGCGGGAAACCTGGTCACTTTGCTGCCGATTGTTACGACTCGGGACGACGAGTTACGGGACGCAAACGTGGTCGCGATGTGGAGGACGAATACCCGGACTACAATGGCTACGACTACGACGAAGATGAAGACTATTACTCGTACGACAGATCTTCAAAGGGAGGGAAGAAACATCGCAACCGAGGTGGCTCATCGAGGGCTAGAAACTTTAACAAAGGGTACGCACGGTTGAACGAAGCTTTGCCCACAAGACCATACAGAAACAACAATAGCTATGGCGAGCGCAGACGCAACTCACGCAGGTAGATAGGGAGATCTGGACACAATTGTAGCGTTGTATACACAGCTGAAGATGACACAAGGCGGACTTTATTTCCTCTTGATGAGCTTGGACACATTATCGTACAGCTTGAGATCCGTGAACTTGGTGTCGAGACTGGCGAGGCAGATGGCGAACCCTTGCAGTGGGCTCAGCGGATACTACAGAGACGGTGGGTGAGATAACAGGCGAGTAACCGGGTGAAGCAGAGTCTTACCTTGACATCCATAGTGAACGTGCTCTTGTGGCAATTGCACTGTCTTCGAGGTCCTGGAGGTTGACAGGAAACTCGGCCGAATTGCAATACTGTGGCGTCTCCGAGAGTCTGGATAAAGAAAGAGTGAGTATCACTTGTGAACTCTTGGAGTGCATGAGTAACTTACGTCACACATCATCTGGAAGTTCTTGATGGAAGGCATAGTGACTCGTCCCCCAAAGTCCAGCACGTGGCCACCCGTTTTCTCGTCGAAATGAGGTCGTTTATTGTGTAACATCATCAGCCTCTCCGCGTCCGAATTACTTGCTTCAGTTGGTTTATCTTTCCATATTGATGCAGTGCCATTCGACTGCACGTGTGGAATCTGCACAGCCAGTCTTCCTGGTCCCATGTCGTCGTAGGAGAACTCGACAGCACCTAAAATGTTGCGAACATTCGCTTCCAGAGCAGTTTTACTTGGACTCATGCCGCCATCGTACACTGTGTACTCGGAACCGGACTAAACGTACAAGACGAGGTCTCAAGGGGTTAAAATTGATTAGATAAATATAAAACAACAATTGTTGCGTACCCAGTTGGCTCGCAGCTTTCCTACGATGAGATTGCTGCGTCGAGTGGTGGGATTCTGTTCCATTGTGAGCAGATAGTTCGACGTCTTGCTACTCACTCGCTTTTGCGCAGACAACAAAAACTGCTTCCCGGACTCGAGATAGAGACGAAAAACAGGATGTAAGCGGTTGAGACCTTGACGATCGCGTTCAACGTAGCACTGCGAACCAGAGAGATCATCACTATCAATGTTAGTTCTCAGTTACCAATATTACAGTCGATAACTTTTTCATACTCGAATTGCAGCGGTGCCTTGTGCAGGTGCTCGCATCACGAATGAACGCAACGCTTTAATCTCCGCTGGACCAGATAAGCCCTTATCAATGATACAGATGCTTGCTGCTCCAAAGACTTCGCTATTGGCATTGACCACAGGTGCTACAATAAGAATTCACAAAAATAATCAACAGTAACTCGCTGCGATTATTGGACATTGTTTACCTTCATGTTCTTGATCGGAATCGTCTGAGTCGTTTGGGATGGTGCCTCCGGAGTTATGACTGCGACCGAAGCTGCTGCTATCGCTTCTCGACGATGGTTTCGTGTTTGAGCTTGGGAAAGAAAGCCGTCGTCGTCTGGAATCCCTGTCCTTGGCTTCTACCTCACTACCCGTCGATTCAATGTGCTGCTCGTCCTTCTTGCGCGCACGACTGGGCTTTTCTTCGGGTCTTGGAGATGGTGGCGTCGCTCGCTGGTGTCTTTCAAGAGCGTCGCGTTTCCTCCGATCTTGGCGTGGCTCTTGATATTTTTCTTCACGCTCGTCTTCGTCGGAATCGAGCTGCAACTCCGCCATCATCTGGTCATACGTCACTTGTTGAGCAGGTTGACGTGGCATGATCTTTTTAATAAACGAGTTAGATTGCTCAGTCTTGCTGCTGCGTGCGTTTTGGACCACTCTACCTACAGGTTGAAGATGATGGAAGCGTGTTCTCAGTTCGGGAATTTTAGGATGCAAGCAACAAATTCAACGGCGAGCGAGCCGTTTCAAGCAAGATGAACACCGCCCAGAACAGCTTTATCCACTCCCCATGCTACATAGAATCCATACTTTGACATCTTACATGTTAGCCAATACATGTATTTCCAAGTCTATACAAGTCCATGGAAATTGATCGAAGAGTGATGGTCGATTAGTTGAAGTTGAAGTGATTCAAACTGACGAAAGAGTAGCCTGGCCAAAAAGGGACGGCCAAGGTCAGTGCTGTATTTTGCGCTTTAATCTCCGAAGCTAGTGCTTAAGTGGGAGTCGGTCGCCGAGAAGCAACGACATTATAATAAGCAAGGAACTGATTTTGATTGCGGGAATCCAAGAGTACACTACCTACAGTAACCAGCGCTGCCGTCTAATTGCAGCTTTGACTGTTTGAGACTTCTACGCTCTTAATGGCTTGGCTTACATGTAAGTTACACAGCGTGTCTGGACGAAGTGTGCCGAGTTTGTACATGAATGCACGCCATTCCATCTAAACCCATGAGCGTGATACACTTATTAGAAAAAGAAAACGAGTCTTATTAAACCGAAAATGAAAGCTTTTCGCACTGCCGCACTGTGTACTTGCCAACTTGCAAGATCTCCAATTGTCTGGGGCGGACCTTGTTGGTGAAGCAGCTACAATACAAACACAAAAGCCAGATCGCACAAAGCCTCCGCAGCGTAGCATTCGAAATGTACAGCCGGTGAATTTGACAATTTTTAGGAAACAATTTCAGATCTGATAATTTAGCTGCTTCCTAAAACAAACTTAACGCAACATAGCGTCTTTAGAGCAACGTAATTCTAAAAAGAGCAACTCAAGATCATCATTGCTTACGGTTCCTCACCAGCATGGGATGCAGATGGCTAGGCTCTTGCCTCCAGTTCACCAGCCCATGATCAATCCTATGCTTTGATCCGTGCCGAATCTCCCCAATCCCAGTGTTTCCAGTGTTTGTATCGCCCATTCTCCAATTGGACGCGTGCTGGGAACCACCGTTTCTCTGTGTTATACCCCCTCAAACAACTCCACTAGTACAGCTCTACAGGAACTTTCGACAGGCAAATATGCAGCTCCTCAAGACACTTTTCATCGCCGCCGCGCTCTGCGTGGCCACAGCTAACGCCGGTAACGCGCACCAGCAGGAGCAGGAGCAGGAGGAGCAGAACGGCCATCAGTATCAGGTCGACAGCGACTCGGACTCGAAGTCTGGTTCTTCCACGCCCTCGCCCGTCCAGAAGGGCTTTGACGTACACCAGGTTAAATTCACGACTAGTGACCTAGAGCAAGAGGATGATGAGGAGTCCTCGACGGATTACACGGGACTCTACGTGGCTCTTTGCGCCTGTGGCTGCATCGGTGTGTTGGCCGTCGCGTACCTTAAGCGACGGAAGGAGGACGACAAACTGCCGGGCGAGATCTTCACTATCGACGATAAGAACTCGGTGCTGTAAGCGTGTTGGGGCCTCGAGGTGCTCTTGTACAACCACGCGCAGAGGCCATGTCTTATTACGTTGGTAGCATTAATTGACAATTTGAAAGTGTGTGTGAACGAAACACGACTTGGGTATTGTACGCTGCGATGATTAGCGTTGCGAGTGGGCAGAGATGGATGTTCGTTAGTTGAGAAACTCGTTGCTAAATCGAAAATCATAGCGATGTTACTAGCATGTTGCGGTGAAGCTAACGTACACAACTGAATGAAGTTTGTTTTGTGGTGTACGAGTCCAACTTCGACATGGCCCTTCAGCGTGGGATGTACCAAAAGGGCAAAACGTAGTCAAAATGTTACCAAGTCTCACACACAGAAAAGCCTCGACTCGAAAATAATGATAGCTAGACGATCTCCAATGAACTGATGAAAAATGTAAGCCTTCTACGTCACATGACGAATTTTCGAAAGGTGTCAATACGGAGCTACACGCACACTTCATGCTGCTTAATCTTAACGCAACACGGCTTCCTATCTTACACAAGTCCCCGCGATGGTGAAAAGCACGCTACGCTACCCATGTACGTATCGCTACTGTATTACGGTGTCGCGACATTTTAAAATAACTGCATCTGTGCGGGAATCGAGGACCTTGATCGTTGGTTCAAGGTACTGCGATAGAAGGATGGTTGTCCTAACTGACTAATAAACGGACTTTTAAATGTGAAGCGATGCAGTACATGCAGTACAATCCATCGAAGTCTAACCACGTTACAATGTGGTACGAATGGTGTGCAGCATTCGCAGTCGATATGCTCGTCAACTCGATCGCTCCCGTAAACTGAAAGCGGCTTATGTTTTTGAGTTACGAAGTGGTGAAGAACGGGTAGTAGAGCAGAATACGCGGGTGACAGTGAAGACGCAGCTTATGTTGCGATTTCTAAGACCACCACTTAAAACGCATGGCTGACGAAAGCTGAACAGTGCAGACAAAATTAATATTATTTAAAAAGGGTATTGTTACAGTCATTTCAAAAAAATTAAATGTGAGTTTTAAAAAAAACCAATTTATTTAGCTTGTACAGACGAGGACACTTTAATATGACGGACACTAATGAATGACACGGGGTTTTTTGTCAATAATTTCAGCCAATAGAATGTCAAAAACAATTTTGTGGCCATGAGCTCACTTCGAATCGTGCCATGGAAGAGCTCGAGCTGCGAATGCTCCAGTGGGGCATCCGCGATGGTGCCGGAGCTGCCGACGACGAGGATGACGCTGCTGAAAGCGACAGTAGCGGTGGCGGTGAGGTGATCTATCAGCTGAATCTACCATCAAAAGGTCGTCGTAGTACGTATTCAAACGAACTAAGGCTTCGAGTCGTTGAGGAAGTTAGAGCAGGCGGCAAAGTCGCTGCTGTAGCTGCTTCCAATGACGTGCACACTCGCACAGCTGTGTACGAGTGGATAAAGAACGAGGATAGACTTAGACAAGCGTGTGCAAACAAAAAGAGCTCCAAGACCACGTTAGGGGGCCAAGGCCGTCACTGCGTTTTCCCATACGCAGATGAGCTCATACAGTGGATTAAAGCCATGCGTCGTGATGATTTTGCACTAAGAACTAACCACTGTGTTGCTTTTGTCAAGGAAGAATACAGCTCATGGGCTTCGGACTATTTGCTGACGCGTCAAGAGGACAGTCTACGACGTGCAATCCGTCGCGTAGCACTGAGTCGCGGCTTTTCGTTTCGTCGGGCCACCAAAACTATCATATCGACCCAAGAGCTGCTCACAGAGCAGCAGCGCTTTTCGGCAGAGGTTGGCGCCGAAATCAAGAAGGCGTATCAGCGAGAGTGCGTCTTCAATGCTGACGAAACCGCGGTCTAATACGAGGAAGACCCCGGCATCATCCTTGCCGAGCGCGGCCAAAGCAAGTCCGCTCGAGTCAAACGACGCCGCCGTTCGGATCGAGCGAGTGTGCTGCTCACCGTTTCCGCGGCAGGAAAAAAGCTAAAGCCGCTAGTCATTTTCCGCGGCCAGCCAGGCGGCACAATTGAGCGTGATATGAGGGCATACTCGAACCAAGTACTTGTAACCGTCCAACAAAATGGCTGGATGGATACAAGGGTTTGGAACGAAACGTTTATCAACGGTCAGTGGGCAGAATTTGTTTGTGACGAATTCCCAGACCCTCTAGCCATCTACGTCGACAATCTGAAGTGCCATGTGTCCGATATTGCGCAGGAAGCATTCGCGTCGTGGGGGACAGAGCTTGTGCCTCTACCAGAAAACACTACTGCTGTACTACAACCTCTGGACGTGGGCATCATGGGCCCGTTCAAGAAGAAGCTACGCTCGCTGACGCTATCCTACAACTTAGCCTCCATCCAGAGGAATGGGTTTCTGCCTCTGCGGGAGAGGCTGCTGGCGCTCAAGCGCATGTCTGCAGATGAGAAGAGAAAGCTGCTTGTAGACAGGGTAGTGACAGCGTGGGCGGCCATCAACGAGCGCTGCATCAAGCGGGCTTGGGAGAAAGCTGGACTGTAATACATCTTTACAGTTGATTGGATAAAAATATTAGGATTTGAAAGCATAGTTAACGAAAAACCTAAAGTGTCATATTAAAGTGTCCTCGTCTGTAACTTTGATTTTAAATATTGTATAAACCTATTTCAAGTTTAATATTAGCTGTTGGGGTATCAGAAGTACTAGTATCATACAAAAAAGAAGGAAAAAAGGGGTGTGTGTGATTCGGGCGACTCCAAAACAGCATTTTATTAATGTGTGTCACTATACCCTCGCACAGAGTGTTCTTTTCCATTCAAACTGATTGCGGGTCTCGCGTCGGTAGCTGCTCAAAGTGAGCATTTGACATCACTTGATCCGATTTGAGAGCAGTATCTAAATGGACATAAATTGACGGGCACCACATAAACATTCACTCTACCGCACAAACTGCAATCCAATCGGACAAAGTATCATTGGGATAGTCAATCAAAAAGGCAGCCAGACCAAAATCACCTTATCGCAAAGCACAACTACGAATTATCAAGAATTACAGCGTTTGCATTATTCCTTGATTGGGGCATAATTTTAAGGACATATGCAGTAGATAAGCTTATGCACGAGGTGAGTGGTCCACAGACACACACACAAATCAATCAGCTACACCCAGGCGCCTCGACAATGGCCCCCAAATATGTCTGGACAAGTCTAGGCAAGAAGCTTGAGACACTAGAAGTCAACCGCTGGCTGGATCGATCCCGCTCCTTCAGAACGCCGACAAGCCATGCTGCTCGCTGTCAATTATGCCCCATCAACTACGACGACCACGCAATGAGATATCAAATGCTTGAATGCGCGTCCGCGACCTGCAAGGTGGTCCTGGGTGACGGCTGCGAATGACGATAGATGATTCAGACGTGCGAGGTAGTGATATCGACCAGCACGGCCGACACCTCGCTGATATTGCCTCTCCTCGTTAACCAAAGCTGACAAGAGAAATGAACTCGTACGCTGCACCACTAATTGCTATGAGAATGAGGACAAACCGTATTTACAATAACGTGGTCGATCATTTCGGCTACATAGAGTGGGAGTCTCCTTTACTGCGCCAAGTTCAAGCATACGTTGGGCACTTTCGACAATCCACTTTAAACGAGACCGATTTGGTAGAAGACATGGTAAAGCTCGTGAAGAGAACACAATTTACACCAGACATGCTGGATGATAATGCATTCACCTTTGGGTACAATGTAAATGAAGACGGAACACCTGCAATCGGAGAAGGCGTGGATGACGACCCAACTATTGTTGGACTTTCAACACCGTATATGATAAAAATGCTGGGCTACGCCGCAAAGTATGTGCTTCAGATTGACACGACCTACAAACTCGATCAGTCTGGGTACCCAGTTCTCGTCCTTGGTATCTCGGACCAGTCCCGGTCGTTCCACCTGGTAGCAATGTTTGTGACATCCCAACAGACTGGGGGTCTAATAAGCATGGCGCTCCAGAGTGTGTTTGACGTTTTCAAGGTGATCACTGGCAACTATCCGGATATTCGCTACTGCGTGGCAGACACAGATAAGGCGCAGTATAATGCGGTAATGGATACTACGTCGTCCAAACGAAGCCGCAGTAGCAACGGAGCTTTGACGTATTTGATGTGTTTTTCCACGCCGTCAAGAACGTGGCTGACCGCGTATCCAGTTATCCAATGGAAGTAGTGTCGTTGGTGTTTAAAAATCTGTACATGATGCATTACTCGCGAGATTCGGCAGAGTTCAATACCCACAAAGAGGTTGCGCATGCAGAATGAAAGGCGTATCCAGTACTTAACAGCTTTGCGGTACACTTCAAGATGCAATGGATTGATTCTCCTTTCAGCTACTGGGGTTGTTACCACACACCAACAGGATTTGCAACAACAAGCAACCCCGTAGAGCAGTTCAGCAACGCGATCAAGAAGGACTACTCACAAGAACACTAATCAAGCTTGTAGCACTAGCGGAGCAACTGTTCCTAATGTACCGTCACCGATCAAGAGGCACGTTTGTATTCACTGTGGAGTCGAAGCCCAACCGAGAGATGCAAGATCGCTACAAATATCTGCAAAAAAATGGCCGACTTAGCGTCATACAGTCGCACAAACACGGGTTGGATTTCCTTCTTGATGGCCCAATCGAAACACACATAGCCTATGCGTATCAGCTTGGGGCTCAGCCTCGACTCCCCACACCAGACACCGGTTTGGAGAGGAAAAAGTTAGGCAAACGCAATAAACATCGCATGGAGACAGCGGAGCAACCGGTTGGAGGTTGGAGAGTCGACATGGAAGAAAAGTCTTGTCCGTGCCGGTCGTGGTACAAGTACCGACTGTGTGTTCACGTACTTGCTGCATTATATGCTTCGGGGAAGCCCATTCCTGGTGAAAAACAAGTCAAGAAACGGTTTGTTAACAGAAGTTGTAAGCGAAAAGGTCGGAATGCCGCTGTCAGCCCCGTACTGTCGTACAAGTAGGGAAATTTTGTTGATATCATCAATGGTTTTTGCTTGTTATCCGTCATTGCCGAGACTGAATTGTTATTGGCGTCGACTGCGTGGTCATTAGTGATCACTGTGCTGCTAGAAGTGCCCGAATTCGAATCATCAATATGCAGGCTGCTTGGTATTTGTGGGCGGGGTGTCAGAAAGCGCAGGATAGATGTGAATTTGTTTTATGAACTTGTTGCTTCCGAGGTCGTCCAACCGGTCGCTTTGATTGCACGCCTACAGTTACTTTTCTCTTCGTAGTTATTGCACCTTTGTTAGCGTCACTAGGCTCGTCCATATTCTCGCGGAATGCTGATTCATTCGGATAGTAAGCTAAATACTCGGCAGGAATCGAGAAATATTTTAACGACAACAATTTGAGTTTTTTCATCGTCAGTGGAAGAAGCGGTTGCCTCGGTAAACGAACGCTATCGATAGTAACAGTGTCAAGATTGTATCCATTTCCAAAAAGATCTGTAAGAAACGCGGAGCATACAGCATTATGATTGCTGGTGCCGATCAGCGAAAACACTTCAGAGTGCGAAGACACTAAGTACCGCATTGTAACAACTCCAAAGTCAATCTCGAAAAAAATAGTTACGTGATAGCTTGTTGGCATCTTACCAAAGTACTTCGACAACAAGCCTTCCCATCCACAGAAAAAACACTTCTGCGATGATCTAGAAACTGAGCCCGTACAGAATTAGTTTTATTTACTTCGGAATGTACATATTTGTACCCTTCATTTTGTTTCTGCACCACGCTACTACACGATCGGCAGCGTTATGCGAATGACCGGGAAGGAGAAAGAGTAGCACCGCTTTGGCATGTCGTGCCAGCATCGTCTACTGTGACAATTTATTTGCTTTGGTTGCCCGCATCTGAAAGTTTTGACGCCTCATGCTCTTGATTTCCATATTCGAATCGCTCGAGAAGAACAGCATTGATGTTAGCTGGTCGGACATTATGTTGGTTAAGTCGCCTCTGCGCATTGCGTTCATCCCTTTTCACCTCCAAGCGCCGAAGGTATCCGATTCTAGCACGTTTCAGTAGTGCGGAGTCGGGGGCCGCACATATTTTCTCTTCAGTAGCCTGGTCGCGCATTTCAAGTAGCTCGACCTCATCACGAGGACCTTCTTCCTCTTCTTCATCAAGACCGGCGTCGTTGTAGTTCTAGAACCTTGCGCACAATTGCTTACCCGCTGGACTCCTGAGGAAGCGTTCATCTT
Organism: Phytophthora nicotianae INRA-310; assembly: GCF_000247585.1. Classification (NCBI taxonomy): domain Eukaryota; phylum Oomycota; class Peronosporomycetes; order Peronosporales; family Peronosporaceae; genus Phytophthora; species Phytophthora nicotianae. Next base: position 2,671,829 of record NW_008648988.1, on the reverse strand, counting down.
GTACACCACGTTCCTCAGCATCTAGTTCCTGACGGGACCACACATACTTTTTTTACTTTCTCGTCTCCACGTCTCCAGCAATAGACACAAAAGCGAGAGACCATGATATAGTCAAATTCACTGTGATAAGCTCCTTGTTTCATCTTCTACAGTTACGCCTATACAAAATGACTGGACAACGTTGCGTACTGTACTATTTTGTCAGTCACAGAACTCATTGTAACTCACGGTACTGCCTTTGTAGTTTTGGTACACCCTCAGAGTACCGTGATTTGGCTAGAGCACCGTAAATCCTCTCGAGTATCGGGTCGTACTTAACATAATGAAATGAAACTGTATTCAGAAAGGATACACTATCTCATCCACTACGCTACTTTCTTATGTTTGGTGCTGTTTCTTTTTCGCGATACCTTTCCAACACTCAACGCGCCGGATAAAGTTGCACCGGCGAATCCACTTTAAATTTGCTAGAGGCTCGCTGTAAAATTCATGGTCCTCCCCTCCTTCGTACCAGCGGTCGAATACTTGGCGCTCCAGATGACCTCCGTGTACTCGAAGTACGAAGCAGTGCTTGAGTCTTCGTGCATCAGACGCCTCACCCACATAAACACCAGGCTGAAGTGGATATTTGCTGAGGCCCTCCAGGTTGTTGACCGAAAACGTGACCTTGTTTTCCGCGAACACATTCAAAGGGTGCTCGACGGTTGCGTAAGAAATCCAAGAACAACTTGATATCTCCAGTAGACACTCCTTCCTTTGGACCCTTGGCTTCCATCACCTCTTCAAACTCCTTGATGTGCGCAGAAGCGACGATTATTATCGCACCATTGAACCAAATAAGACTCGTTCGATTTTTCGTAATTGGCCCGGTCCAGTATCGCAACACTTCCCAGCGACTATTGGTGCCATATCTAACGCCGGCCGCCACGATATTGGGCGCCTTGGTGATTGGGTGGCATTGGGGTGAAGTCGGTAGCGGTAGCTGGGGAGACGGTACCGATAGCGGCGGCCAACCCTCTATTGGTGATGGCATCGGTTCATATTCTTCCGTCTCCTCTTCAGAATCCACCGCAATTGCATTTCTTAGTTGGTCACAAGTGCGGTACGACCGTAGACGGTGGCGGGCGCGGTACAGCGTCGTCGTAATCATTCCATAAGCTGGATGAATCAATCTCGATAACAAACGGTACTGTAGTCGACTCAATAGGTTGGTTTTCATATTCGTTGGTAGGTTCGGTAAGATCCTCTGGCTCCAATAGTGCTGTACGCGTAGCTGGCACTGGGATATCGACGTCCACCGCATATGTAGCTGCTGCACCGCTTAGTGAGGCCTCATCGGCTACCGGGTCCGTTGCGTATAGCGCTTGAGGTAGCAGAACCTGCTCTAGAGTTGTCGGCTGTTCATACAGGAATGGATTGTGCACGTCAAGCATCCAGTCGCCTTCGCAAGGCCAAATGAGCGCCTTAGGTGCGGGTAAAATGTGGCCGGCCACCTCATATCCTAGCTCCCTATCATCTAAACCGTCCAATAGCGCGAGCCACTCCTCCACCTCAGCAGCGCCCGAGGTGCATGCAAACCGTCGAACGGAGGGCCGAGGAGGGGAAGACATCGGGCTTCTCTTCAGTTACGCTAATTCGGGAATGAGCCATTTATTTGGGAGTCGTCGTCTGATAGTTTTAGGTAACCAAAACTGCGACAGTGTGTTTTGACGACTCGTGTCCGAATGTTTGCATTTTGTGTCTATTTGTATAATTCCCTCATCCTATTTGGCTTTAACTTTCCGATGTGCGGATTTTTTTTTTATCGCGTCCGATCCAACGAAGGAATCAGGCAATTTGACGAGGTTACATCGTCGTATAGCCTTATACCAGTGTTGGTACGATGGCAGTATCATTCTACTGATTTAGGGGGTAGGAGAAGAGTTTGGCCTAAGCACATGCTACGTTTTAATTAAAAGGAGTTTGTTTAAATATTGCTGTTTGTCGTTAAATACCGCTGTTTGTGATAAAATAACATATTTGTTTTGCTCTGGCCGAGAGAGTCAGAAAAGGCCTTCTACCAGGGGTTCAGGCCATTCCGGCCCGGCCTGTTTCGACCATAAACGAGTCTAAAGGGCCTAAATGACAACTCTACTAATACCATACGGTTATAGTGAGAAAAAGATAACTTCATCGACGTTACATTTTGCTTAACCCAATAGTTGTACACACAACCTCAACTGGACGAAACGCTACAAGATAAGCTGCTTCTGCCAGGTTTTTCCGGGAAGTAGTCGCTTTTGATTAGTTGTAGCTACAGCATGACATAGGTTAGCTCTGCTTATGAGGCCATCGCATCAGAGAATTTCAAACGCATCTTTTGCTGTGTTAAAATCCTATTTTGCGTTATGACACTTCGATTTTACAAAAAGGTTGGAGCCAAAACTGACTTTTTACGGCAAGGCAAAAGCCAAAGCTGTTTGTTGGTGAATCCCACCTGGTACGACCGGTTCACAAGAAAACAATCAAGCCCAGTCGACTAAGACTATCATTCCTACTTTGACAAATCAATCATTATGTCCCGTTCCCGCGCCATTTCAAGGTTCTTCTTCACGGACTGCGGTGGCGGCAAGTTTTCCTGCAAACCCTGTGAAACAGCCCCTGGATCAGGCTACATGAACCTGATTAGCAACCTCGCAACGAGCCACCTGGACTATAGTGAGACCTACGACGTGAGCTAGCATACCCACGGCCAATCACTTGAAGCCCACGGGTTTGTGAACCAGCGTACGATGATGATCTTCACGTGGATGGAGTGGGTCGTCGCTTGGAACAAGGCGCTTAGCGAGGTGGACGACCCGGTTACGTGTTCATTGGCTGCGGTAAGCCCATCGTCTCAAAGACCTTACAGCGGTAAATGCGCCACGAGGCTGCAAACGTCGGAGAGCGGATCGCGGAGGATATGGGCGACAAATTTTGAAAAATGTTTGATGGCTAGATCACGGGAACGCTACACTTCATCACCGTCTGCATCCTCTTTGGTGAGAACGGAGAGCTTCAACAAGTGCTGTCGAAATTCCTCCTGGAGAGTACATCAAAGGGACCGACGCTCACATCAAACTGATTGATGCCATCCTCGGTATCTAGGAGAAAGATACAACGATGATCTTGTTCATCGTTGTGGACAACTATGCGACGAGCCAAGCAATTGCGTCTCGGCGTGGTGTTCCGTACGTAGGTTGCGGGAGCCACCGTTTCAACCTGGTGGTTAGTCGCTTTCTATAATTGTACCAACCTCTCATAGCCAGGTTCAAGAGCTGTGTCCAGCTGTGTTACCTCAGCAACGCAGCGGAGCTTGCTCACCATACACAGTACAAACCTTTGAAAACCGGTCTTCAGCCTACAGTATGCTGACTCGCTACGTGGAGATTCGAGACGCCATGAAGATGGTTGCTGCGGCTGAGGAACTTATCCCCCGGCCGAGTACACAATCAAAACCGTTGAAGTCCGGGCTTCGCGGCGGCTGGTTGATGATCTTAATCGACCAACCGTCGCTTTTTTGCTACTGCTTTCACTACAGTTCGATCCGTGGCACGATGGGGAGTGTTATTTCCTGCAGTATGATCACATGCACCTCGGCTTTTGCACAAATATAAACAGATAAAACAGCGCAAGTATGTTAATATTATAACAATGATAATAAATTAACAACCACCAGTAATGCAAAGATACTTACCTGGCCAAACTCGCTGGATGGCGGGAATGACATCTTGTATTAGCATGCGCTCATAAACATCTCACGTCATCTCAAGCAGGGTCATTACTGGAGTGCACTTCGGTCGGGTTTTGCTGTTGCGAATGGCCAACTTAGTCCCACTACAGGCCAAACTTCCACCTTGCTGTCAAAAATCATGCGCTTGTGGCAATCATACCGAGGACGCGCCACCGCTACCAAAAACATAAAACCTTTTGTGCGGTGGTTTTTGTTCTTGGTGGAGCAGCGTCATCGCTGGTAAGGTAATACGTGAAACGGTTTTGGTGTACGTAAAACCATTTTTCGTCGACGTGCACAACATTCTGCATGTCATCGAATTCGTATCTGGGTTCTTCTAATTGACATAACAATACACGATAACGTCAGAGCACCTACCTAGTGGTAGGTGCTCTGACGTTATCTTGGCAGTCAAAATCTTTACCAGAAAATTTTAACACAAATGACCGAGCAAACTCGCAGCACTCTGCCATCTGCTCAGGCGTCAGCAGCGGTTTCGGTACGAACGGTTCCACGCTTGAGGATGCTGCGCTCTTTTAAGTGCCGAGAGAGTTGGGTGCGTGCGAACCTCGTTGGGGCTGCGAGAACACGCAGCGTGATGTGACTCTCCAATGGTGCCGCCTCAATCATGGCCTTGAAATCGCCGTCGGTTAAGGCGCAGGGACGACCATGGTTGCTCGCCGCTGGACGGCAATATAGGAACGGCCACACCACAACTTGTTCACGGTGTTGTGGTGACAACCGAAGCGTGCTGCTACGTCCAATATAGCCCCCGCTTCCCACAGGTGGCCCTATCAGAGAGGAACAATTCGATCTCCAGCCGAAGAAGATCCTTGGCGTTGGGTAAGCGGGGCATGTTGGGTATTGGTGCGTTCTTGGTCAGTTCAAGAAAATATTTTTTTTGGCGCGAGTTTTGGCGCCGTCCAAACCAACATCAGAATTAATGGCATCTAGCCAACGAACTGAAACGTCTAATTTTGTCCAATAGAAAAGTGATTATTGTCGTGTGGACACATCAACGTTGAAGTGACCATTGTCTTTCGGACCGGATTCTGGCACGTTCGCATGGATTTTTACGAGGTATCGAGCTGCGGAGGGAAACCCATACATGGTCGAATTGACTTAGACATTTTTTTCTGGGTTCTATCTAATCTGATGCGTTGGATGCACCTGGCCCGCGTTGTTGTTGTTGTAGCTGTCCTTTTAGACACTTTAACTGATCCGATGCAATTCCGCTCTCTTATACTACAACGCTATATTATGGAATGTACTAGGCAGTAAAACGACTATTTTAATGCAAAGTTACACTAATTCGATGGGTTAGCGTCCATACATATCCTTGGATATGCCATTTCACGTCGCTTATCTCTTCGACTGGCATGTAGTATGGCAGGTGCATATCGTGCTCAATCCACCATGCTCCTGTTTGTATTGGTTCGTATAAGGTAATTTGAGTTCGGCTAGTTCGGAGCGGTGGCAGCAGAGGTTTTTCTTTTGGAGAGTGGAGTGGCTACCGCGGTTCCCAAAAAAGACGACTACACTCAGCTTAGAACAAACATGATGGAAGATTCCAGATCAAGATTCTCTATCTTTCAAATTATGACTTGGTTGGAAATATTGGCGAGAAATGGAGAAAAGAATTCGATGAGTACTGTGATTTTCCGGTTTATCACGGCTTTCTGGGGTTTTGCATCACTGCAGACACCGGCCCCTTTGCCGCCGGGTATCCGGAAGGCTTCATACGCGTGAAGTCTCTTGTCGGTCGCCACCATCTTCTACAGTGTTCTGGCCCATGTATCTCTGTGTGGCCACGGCCCGGAAGCCCCAGTGGTGGGGTTTGCCCCACTCAACGTGGAAGGGGCATAACGCGTTGGGCTTGCTAGTGAACGCGAGCTTGCGGTGCGGGGTGGCCTACAGGAAATAACCCGTTGCCGGGTCCGTGAGATACTTGGGCGCGTCGACCGCGCTTCGACTGAAAAGATGGGCTGGTTAGCAGGGTTGCTCAAAATATCATTGTTACCTATTTCCATCTCCACAGACAATAAGTAGCGGCGAGGAACTCCAAGGACTGGCAAATAAATAAAGTGAAGTACCAAGATCAACAAATAAATAACTAGTAGGTTCACCGAGTGAGGTCGTGTTCGCAGCGTATGAAACCTAGATCACTGCATCAACCCGTCGTGACGTCCCAGTACTTGCTGTTCATCTTCAAAAACAACAGCATCTCTAGCATCAGCGGTGACAAACGGTTCCTCTCGTACCGGAGCACCATTCGCGCCATGCTGAACAGCCGTTCAGCTGCATTGGACGTCGACGGGATGGCATCCAGCTGGCCGTACGCGCTCGTGTCATCTTGAACCTTCCTGCGCTTCAAAATCCTGTCCGCAAACCTCATTTTGGTCGTCTCCGCGGTCGCAGCTATGGTGGTCTGTCGTTCAAACGATCTTAGCGCAGCCTTTTCACCTAGCGAAAGCTGCTTCGCTTGTCCCTCCAGGACCTTGATCACGGCGCTCTCGAACTCGGGAGCAGCGACGATGTCAGCGTTCGGGGCTGCAAAAAATATTAGTAAAATGAGCAAACCACCAAATGTAGTAAACTCACACCCACCAAAATAGCGATAGAAGCTTGGCTTTACCTCTAGCAGCCCGTCAAGTAGGTCGCGCGCATCCAACAGGTTAAGCTCCACGGATTGCAATTTCATCGAAACCGACTCGACATCTGCCAACTCGAACAATAGTGCTTTCAATCGCCGGTTCGCGGCAGGAGATGGCATCAACTCGGCGAGGGGAGATGGCATCAACTCGGCGAGGTCTTCGTCATCAGCGCTGATAAACTCGCGCAGATCGAAGTAGCGTGCAAGCATAGCGTAGGTCGATCCCCACCTCGTCTCCTGGCGCAGCTTCGGCCTGAGAGACGTCTTCAAACTTCATATAAAAGTAGTATATAAAAAATAAACAAATGCTTACCGCAACTTGGCTGCCTGAGTCAATGTCCGAAGGCGCTTCATGAGGGACTGGACTTGCTCCAGATCGGCTTCACGCGGCTCGAGCAGTGTTCGAACGGCGAGGTTCAGCCGGTAGCTGGCACAGCCGACCAGCGGGATGCCCATGAGCCGAGCGAGGCGCTTGTTCACTGCACAATTGTCTCCGACCAAAAAGATGCAGTTAGATAGTTCCTTCCCAAAAAAGGTAGAAAAGCAGTCAGCGCAGCCATGTGCGTCTCGGCGTCGAATCGACCAGCAGAGTCGACGACAATCGGAGCCAGAGAAAGCAGAGGGTACTGCGGACCCGAGGGTGTCTCGTAGCACGCGAAGACACCTAGGTAGTGCTCCGCTCCATGGGACCACCAGTCCAGCAGTAGACCGAACTTGTCAGGCATCTTGTCGCCGATCTTCTTCTCCACCGCCTTGGCGACGTTCTCCATGTTGTCCCACAGTGTGTTGCGACACACCGGGGGTAACTTGGTGTACCTAACACAAAGTACCCAAAGTGTTAGAAATTAGCGATAAATAGATTTTTTAAACCAATATGAACCTTCGCGTGGATTCCATTTCAACAAATGAAAGAGGGAGGTTTCCGCTGATAACCCACTCAAGCCAGGCATACCGGTTGGATGCCTTCTGGCGAACCCACGGTAGCAACGACCCCGTGGCGGCGATGCTGGCGTCCTCCATCTCCAGCTGGAATCGGGGGTGCGCCGACTTCACGTGAGACACCAAGTTGGTGTACCCCGTCTTGGGGGTGTGCTTGCGCGTCTTGCCGCAGGCCTTGCAAATTTGGAAGCCGGTCGGGTCCCCGTCCTCCGTAAGGAAGGGCTTAAAAAAGAAGGCCGCGATCTGCTTGGGGGTGAAGTTGGTGGGCTGAGAAGCAGCCAGAGTCTCGGACATGGTGGTGGTGGTTGGGGGGGGGGGGGGGCTGGAGGTCGCTGTAGGCTAGTACTGGAAATGCAAAATGCAGAAGGGTCTTAGTTTGTTCTTGCCAACTCGACAGCGGACAACAGTCCACAGAATCGGTTGGTTCTCGAGTGGGGTGGTCTTTGTTGGTCCTCATTGACCCAATAAATTTTGTGAACAGGAACATAAAGTTCTGTAAATGAATAGTATGATTACAGCACATTCCATAAATAAATTATTTACATAAGAAGGTTTAAATACTTTTTCAATAAATAGATTTGTGAACAACCGTGCTAATGTTTTCCGTTTAAGTCGCAGACGATATTCTATATCATATAGTGTTTTTACTCAGCACAATCTCCTTTAGTGTTGAACCGGCGTCCACCTCATCCACGCAGAACCCCACTCCGCATCAAAATACAGAGACTCACAGTATTACTCTTGCGACGAGTAGGTAGATTTAGTACACACTTTCAGCATCATGCTTGAGGCTTGGTGCTTTGGTACGGGTCTACGAACTAATGGCCCCGTTGATACTGAAGCATTAATTGGCAACTTGATATGTTTATGAAGGAAGTTCACCTTGGGCATCGTACGCTGCGACGATTGGCATGATGTGACGAGTGTAAGGCCCAAAACGCTCGACAGGATGGATTGAACAGTATACACAGCAGTCCACCATCTCCACTGCAACAGTCGAAATGAGGGACCACCAGAACGGTTTGCTTTTGCACGGCAACCGGGCAGCGAAGAACACGTTGAAGTGAACATGTAAACGAATGGCGTACCATAGTGGACAACCGATAGTCACGTCAACTTGATTGCCCTTCAACGTCTGTCGAGTGTTTCCCCGTTGCTCGATCACAGCTATCACCCAAATGCTCACCCTTCTGATGGCCTCTATGAAATCATCTGGGCCGTTGAAGCTCCTCTTCACAAGGGACCTCGCAGTATCGGAGACTCTCACCCGATCTACACTTATGGCCGGGAAGATCTTCGTCTCATACCATGCATGCAGAGTTGATCCTCGTGGGACCATGTCAGCATTGTCAGCATGGCCAATAATGCCGTCATGGACACTGGAGACAGCTCGAATCGTTCCGGCAAACCATTTCGCCAGACGACTGGAGCTCTCGTAATTGCGAGGTGCACTTTGCGCCGGGCTCAACACGCTGCGCTCGTAGAGGTCCGACGCTGGGCGAGTGTAAGCCGCTGTTTTCCAGAAACTAGTCGAGTCCTCCTCCCATCATGGTTGCTACTGATCGCATCGTCGTAAATTGATCAAAGACTCTTTGAAAGAGGGCTTGGGAATTCACGCGTGATGACCAAAATGTAAAGACGGCAAGGGATCAATAGATTGTGTAGATACTTTGCCCAGCATTGAGATTGGAGTTCGATTTTGGTTTGAAGTATTTTCGTGCGAGTGAATGAGGCAGTACCGCTCCGGTGGTCTGGCCGCGTCTTGCTCATGCTGTGCAAGACGCCCAGACTGTCCACCTGAAACTTTGCCGTCTTGGTATCGTGCAGGCACAAGCATCAACAAGGCAACCGTAAGATGTTGTCCGCACTTGAAGAGATGACAAGAAGATGGTATGCTTTGCTCATAGCGCACTAATGGCGCTCTACGGGTAGACTGAAGCTTAGTATGTGAGTCAACGCCTTCAGCTCGTGAGACAACAGCCCGGCATCGAAGGTGTTCGCGCAGTGAAAAGCTCTGAGGCCCACGACACCACGCTCCAGAATAAATGCATGCTGCGGAGCCGTCATGGCTGCAAAGTGATCGTAGCGCCAACTGATCCATGCGCCAGCGCGTTATTGCGGCCATGGAGACGCCGATAGTTGCTGCAGCACCGTCTGGGTGCCGGCGTTCTCAGAGTAAAGTAGCATTTCCAACAATTCATTGACGCCATCCAGTGAGCTCCAAGCTCACAGCCAAACTTTGCGTTGATACAGGAACCGTGGTGCTTGGATCCAGATGGTGCATTAAACTCAACTTCGCTAGAAAGAGAAGTCTTGATGAGGGGCCAGCGCTCACGAAACGCTGGCGACTAGCCGGCTGGCCGACGGGCATCCATCGAATATAATACCAGCTTGATGCATGTCGTTGCTGTTCCGCCGCATCCGTTGCTTCACACTTCGACGTATTTTGCTTTGGTTCCGAGGTTATCATTCGTGGCTTGACGGTTGCCAGCCACTCGCCTTCTCCGACCACTAATCGAGACTAGAAATCCTAGCCTATCTAGTGACTAGAATCATGTTTTGCTATCGTCACGCCCCACGTCTTCAATCAACAAGGACACGTGCATGAACATGTCGGTAGGTGTGTAGGCGATGTATCTTCACCAAGACCAGCACGTTCGCCCATAGTAAAGTCACTGCACTACAGTAAAATGTTTCAATCTGATCGAAGTGTTCGCGCTTGCCAGCCGAAAGCTTTGGGTGCTGATTGTTCTCAATTGCCAACAGTGCACGTTGGGGGGAGTTTTATGCCCAGATGTAGGGGGCCGGATTCTACATTTCCGGCACTGAACTCAATACAAAACCGTTCAATCGCGAGTTCGCCAGCACCACCTGTCCGTGCTCGATTCCACCCAGCTGGGCGCCCAGACGCAATGCCTGACTCTCTGTACGCCGAGTCCCAGCCCAGGATGCCGGAGCTTCTGTGGCCTATCTCGCAAGCCGCGCTCGCTTCTTCATTTTCCGATTAGACTCCTGCTCGTGAGAACCGAAGCGAAGAGGTCCGTGCTAACAGTTCAGGCCATCTCAGAGCAGTAGAATATGAAGGTCGCCAAGAGTCTGGTCCTCGCAGCCGTGCTCTGCGCGGCGAAGGTCAACGCCATCGACTTCAACGAGCCGAGTCTCACCAGCGGCAGCAGCGGCACCGTCTCGGGTGCCGATCAGACGCAGCAGCAGTCGCTGCCGGAGTCGTCGGCCGCCGGGTCGGCGCCTACTTACTCGTCGGCCACATCCACCGAAGCCTCGGCAGGTTCAGCAGCTACGTTCTCTTCCGGCGGATCCACAGCCGCCTCTGGTGAGTCGCCGGCCACGTTCTCTAGCGCTTCTTCGACGGAGGCTTCGGCCGGTTCAGCCCCTACGTCCCCGGGAGAGGGCAGTGCCGCCGGCACGGACTCGGCTTCGTGCAGCCAGGAATTCTCTACTGCCGGAAGCGAGGAAGCCGACACATCATCGGACGTCGGCGGCGCAACAGATTCGGCATCGTGCAGTCAGGAGTTCTCGGTCGCCGGCAGTTCTGACACCGCCGACGACTCGTGCAGCCAGGAATTCTCTGTGGCTGGCAGTTCCGATACAGCGGATGACTCGTGCAGCCAGGAGTTCTCTGTCGCAGGCAGCGATGACTGCTCTGAAGGATACGACATTGCCGGCTCCGACGACTGCAGCGAAGGTTACGACATCGCCGGATCGGAGGGGATGACCGAAGGCAGCAGCACCGGCACCGGCACAGACACATCGACCGAGACCGGAACCGGAACGGAAACTGGTACTGATACTTCGACGGAGACCGGAACCGGAACGGAAACTGGTACGGACACCTCGACGGAGGCGGGCACGGGTACTGACACCTCTACCACTGGTACGGATACTTCGACCGAGACCGGCACCGATACGGACACGTCGACTGAGACCGGAACGGGAACTGAAACCTCAACCGAGACCGGTACCGAGTCCGGCACTGGTACTGACACATCGACGGACACGACTCAGCAGGAAATCACGAACTCAGGTATGTATCTGCTTTCACCTACCTCCTACGGTAGCGCTACTTTATACAGAAATGACGTCTCTAACTTTTGTCTGACTCTTTTACAGGAACCCCTACTGAAACTGGTGCCTCAACTGGTACTGATACCCCAACGGAAACGAGTACCGACACTTCTACTGAGACTGGCACGGGTATTGAGACCGACACTGGTACCGATACTGGCTCGGGTACTGAGACCGACACGAGTACCGAGACTGGCACGGGTGGCACGGGAACTGAGACCGACACGAGTACCAAAACTGGCACGGGTGACTCTGGCACGGGCACTGAGACCTCGACGGAAACCGGTACTGGCACCGACACGTCGACCGAGACTGGAACGGGTACCGACACCTCGACGGAAACAGGAACCGGAACTGATACCGGAACTGGTACCGACACTGGTGTCGATGCTTCGGCCGGGTCGGACTGCTCTGAGGGTTACGACATCGCCGGCAGCGATGACTGCAGCCAGGAGTACGACATTGCTGGCTCCGACTGCTCTCAGGAGTTTGACATCGCCGGCTCGGAGTCGTGCAGCCAGGAATTCTCTGTCGCTGGCAGTTCCGACACTGCCGATGACTCGTGCAGCCAGGAGTTCTCAGTTGCCGGCAGCAGCGACACCGCTGCATCTGCCTCGTGCAGCCAGGAGTTCTCCACCGCCGGAAGTGAGAACGAAGAGTCCTCGGCCGCCACATCCACTGAAGCTTCTGCTGGCACCTCGACGGAGACTTCGGCCGCTACTTCTACGGAGTCTTCGGCCGCCACCTCGCCCGGCATGTCTGAGGCCACGTCCACCGAGTCTTCGGCCGCCGGTGGCTCCGAGGCAACCTACACTGGTGCGTCCACGGCCTCATCTTCTCCGGCCGAGTCTTCTGGCACCGAGTCTTCGGGCTCTGACTCGGTCCTAACTTTCTCGCCCTCGGCTGCCGGTGCCTCCTACAGCAGCAGCACCACAGCCGACCAGAACCCCACCCAGCAGCAGACGGCATTCAGCGTAGAAGCAGTCAAGTTCAAGTCCGGCACCGACGACGAGAGTGCCGGCAACAACCTTGCCGTTCCTCTTGCCTGTGCTGGTGCCGTGTGTGCCGCTCTGGCCATTGCCGGCACAGTCTACATGAAGCGACGGAGCAAGAAGTCCAAGAAGGCGGCGGGCGACATCTTCACCGTCGACCAGAACTCGGCACTGTAATAAGTGTCCCAGCCTTTCCGACTTATGTCCCGTGCCGTACAAAGCGCCATCTCGAATGTCGTTGGTTGCAATGAAAAGAGAGACGTTGGAAAAAAGCCCCCTCCATCGAGAACGAACCGAGAGGAAGTGAGTGTGAGTGCGTGTATTATTGCAGAAGAACGTGGTGGATATTTCGCGTATTTTGAAGCTGACTTGGGTCTCTCCAGTCTCTGCTCTGCTCTCCCGCTCGCTCGCCGACCGCGGTCGTGTTTTGAGTGTAGGTCGTCTTCTCCCATTCTGCGCGTAACCGCGTCTTGGACTGGCGCGTGTGTCTTGTGAGTGAGTAGTGAGTGAGTTTCCAGTTTGTTTCCAATAGAAAGTGCCTACCATTAGCCTCTTCCTTCGTACTCATCGTTTCATTCATGCTTACTCGTCGTCTTCATACCGTCACTAACATCACTAAAAGACCAAGAACCGTCACGCTGCCGTCGATTCCTGCCGGTCTGATCGCCTCTACATACAAAAATTCACATCGCACATCCGATCAGCACTTACAAACAGATTTAGGCTTTGCGAAAACGCTTTGAACGCACCGTTCCTGGTCCCTTTGGCCCACACTTCCACCTCTCGGATGCCGTAGACCACGCGTTCGTTCGTGCTGCTCGTCGTCTCGCTTACTCCATCGTCTGTGCACGAGAATTGGTCGCTGCAGACGTTTGGGTCGCCTATGACTAGGCGGAGGTATTTGAACTTGGACGTGAGTGTAGTGAGCCCTTCCGTGTGGTTATCCACTCGGTCGTAGGCATTGCTGAGATTAAAGACAGCGAGGATACTCGTGAACTCGATGCCGTCATACGACACTCGGATACGGTAGCTCCTGGGCGACAGGTAGCCGTGCCAACGCACGACGATCCGAGAAAGTGTCGGAGCTAACGAACTCATATTAACCTGCCAGAAAACCTGCTCTGTTGCGTTGTCACCGGCCGACCACCAGCTCGTTTTGTCGGGGAATCCGTCGTTAGCGTTGCTAGGGACGAATTCCGTGTCGTGTAGAGCGTTAGGCGCGTAGTTGTAGTAGCTACTGGCGTGTGCCGGTTCTCCGACCGCGGCATTGAACTCCACGCCCGGGAAACTCACCTCACCCTGTACAACACCAACCGATAGCAGCACGACGAGCACTATACGACGTACGATACTGAACGACATGAGCTCTTGCTCGCGGTCTAATTTTAAGGGGTAAGAACCACTTAGTGTCGTTTCGGAAGTCGTGCCGTGTCGGGCAACAATGAGCGCGTCTGCGGCCGCATCGGCCGAACTGCACTTGAAAATGTGCAAGAAGGTGGCGCAGCTCACGAAGGTTATTTTCCAGCTCAATACGCGTAACGAGGACTATCAGGCTGAAGCGGAACATACTCGAGAAGCACATACAGCTGAGCTCCAGAAACTTACACAGGATGCCGCCGACAAGATGAGGATGTTACAGGGTAAATTGCAGACCCAAGCGGCCACTGCAGCGCAACGAGAGCGTCAGTATGCCGCGGAGAGGCAAAAATTCATGACCGAGACGCAGCAGCAGCAGCGACGGACGCAAGCCGGTCGTATCGCTGCGGAGGAGGCGTTTAAAGTTAAGGTGGCGGAATTAGAGACGGAAGTACTGGACGCTAAACGACACTTTAATGAGCGAGTAGAAACTCTAACTCAGTTAGCTGCAGAGAAAGAGAAACAGCGAGCATTGAGCTCGCAAGAAGAAGCTGTGGCGTTAGAGGCACGACTGGAAGAGATGAGGTTGAAACACGCAGACGAAGTGGAGCAGCTCGTGACGACCTCTAACGCTAAGTATAGCAAGATGCTGGCCGAGCAATTGCGGGCTCAAGACACTCTAAAGGCCGATCTGGTTAGTGCGAAACTCGATTATGACAAGCAGAAACAGGAGATGATAGCGGAGTATGAGCGTCAAAGATTGGCTCAAGAGATCAGCGCTAAAACCAGTTTCGACGAGGTGAAACACGAGTTAGTGACTAAAATCGAGGCACTGTTACTCGATGTTGAAGCACTCCGTGGGAACGAGACGAAACATCGAGACGAGAAGGAAAATTTCGTGAAAAATCAACAAGAAGCGGCTCGGACGATAAAACAGTTGGAACTACAGCTCTCTAAGGCCCAACAAGACTCGCAAAGTGTGCGCAGAGATGCCTCAGCCCACTCAGAGGAGTTACAGCGCATGCTAGCTGTTAGTACGGATAAAATCGACGAATTAGCGCAGGAGCTTACGACGCTCAAGCAGACACTGCAAACACGAGATCGAGCGCTAATACAGGCACAGAAAGACCTGGAGATTGCCCAGTTAGAGACTTTACAGCAGAATGCCACTGCGTCGGAACTACAAGCTCAGTTGAAACAGCAGCTTCAAGAGAACAAGTTACAACTTGCGAACAGTAAAAGCGAGATTCAACTCGCTTTTCAGCAGGTTGAAACCGGTAAAAACCAGATCCAGAAACTCGAAACGGAGCTTACAGCTGCGTTAAAGTCAATTGCAGATATGCAGACGGAAGGCTCAAACAATGCTCTAACGCAGTCGAAATTAAAACAAGAATTAGAGCATGTCCAGACGGAGGCGAAACAAGTTAAAACCGACCATGAGCGAGCGCTGGAGACGTTAAAACAGACGTACGACAGTAACATCCAGCAGTTAATAAGTTCTCACACTCACGAGATGGAGACGCAACGATCTGGAGCGAAGAAGCAGCTGGAACAACTGGAGAAACGTATGAAAGAGGCTTCGGAAAAAACTTCTGATGAAAAGATTTCGGAGCTTAAACGCGAGCACCAGCGTGTTGTAATTGAGCACGAAGTTGCGTCTAAGACAGCGCAGGCGAAACTTCGGGATGAAATCGTCAAGTTAGAGTTACAGGTCAAGACGTTACAGGATCAACTTACGGTACAGACGCTGCACCTTACAGATTTGCAGAAGAAACGCGCTGATTTGGTTCGGCAGCTTGAGAACTCACAACAGCAAATATCATCGTTGCAATCAGCTAAAGACGCGCTTCAATCATCCAGTTTAAAGTTTCAAAAAGAACGAGATGAAGCACACCAGAAGCAGATTCGAGAACTCGAGTTACAGCGTGAGAACTCTATTAAATCCCTAACGGCGGATAGGGATCAATTAGAGCAGGAACACTCTAAAGCACTGATCCAACTGATGCAAGCGCACGCAACAACACTGCAAACTACCACTGAACAGCTTGAAGCTCAGAGGTTAAAAGAGCTTACATTTCAAGAAACAACGATGCGCGAGCTGTATGAGCCACAGCTGTTAAAGCTTCGCGAAGATATTGAAAGTTTACAGCACGCCCTTAAAGGCTCTACAGAGGAAGCGATGGAGACGCAGAGGGCAATGGAAGAGACCAGACTGTTTGAGCAAGAGCAGGTTCGAAGCGCTATAGTCCGATACACTGAGCGTACCGCAGCAGAGCTCTCTGACGTTGAAATAACAGCTCGACAGCAATTAGAGAGTCTACAATTGAGACACTCTAACCACGAATTAGAGCTGGAAAAACGGTTGAAGGACGAGATGAAAGCCCAACTTGCCAGTCACCAGGCCAAAGCTGACTCGGATTTCGCTCGCCTAGCAGCGGAGCATCGTCAGGAGCTCCAAATATCCGCGCAAGAGCACGCTGAGGCGATGAAACTCCTTCAAAGCACCTTACATTCCGGCCAAGAACGAGCAATTCTGGCCGAAAGAGCCGACGCTGCGAAGCAACTTGCAGAACTGAGCTCTAAGAAAGACAAAGAGCGATCTGAAGCGCTTCTTGAAGCTCAACATGCGCACGATCAGCAATACGGAGAGTTACGGGATCGATTAGAGTCAACAGAAGAAACCCTAACGAGAAAGACTCTGGACTGGGCCGGTGCGATGCGTGAAGGCCAGAACTTAAGCGCTGCGTTAGCTGCAAAGACCCAGGAGGTGGTAGTTAGAGTAGCTGAGTTAGAGAAGAGTTCGCGTGAGCAAGTGGAGACTCTAAAACTCGCTGCGAAGCGGGAGATGGACAAATTATTGGAGGAAAATCTGGCCGAGACCAAGCAATTGAGCGACCAATTCGAAGAAACTCGACGTGTTATGGACGAGAAAGTGGCTAGTCTCAAGGCAGCGATCGCTGAGTGGCAGGACAAATACGCTCGACGCGAGAGTCGTCCTGAAGACGTGGCTCGAATTGTCGAACTGGAGCGTCTGGTGGTCGAGAAAGACGTGCTGGTACGGCGGACTCTGGACGAGATGGCCTACTTTAAGCGGGAGTTGCTGAATCGAGAGGAAATGTACAACAAGACGTTTGCAAGAACGCCCAATGTGGGGATGTTGCAGGTGCTCAAACCTCACGTACAAATGCAACAGCAGATGCAGATGCAGCAGTCACTGAATCCGATGCAAGCTACACCTCCGCCAAAGTCTCGAGGGAAGGCGAAAACGTTTGAACAACCTCAAGATTTGCAGCGTAGACGCAGTGAGCGCAGTG
>NW_008648988.1:2653912-2654631 GCF_000247585.1 Phytophthora nicotianae INRA-310 | reverse complement strand
AAGCAAGAAGCGGAGCTGGACATGTTCTATCGGGGCGAAAACTATAAACCAGTCGATATTTATACAGCCATGAAGTGGTGCTCAGAAGGCTGGTCGGGTGTTTCGACGAAGACAATTAGAAACTGCTGGAGTAACAGCGGAAAGTTGGATCTGCGATTTCTACTGAATTAAAGTAATAAGAAACAGTACACTTGGCCCATCTGCGTTCCTGAATAAATTTTCGCCGTTGGCAGACTCTACATGGTCCAAAACGAGGTGCACCACTCTATACAAAGTTGAGTAGCCCATGTTCTATGAGAACTATATTAAGCTCTCTGATATTTATTTAGAGAGGATCCGACAGGGGGAATGATTTTCCATAATTAACTGTAAAACTTGGTAGTGTATTCGGTCTGACAGTGTTTAGAACGAAAAGGTTTAATGCAAACTTCACGTGATACATGAGTAGTTAGTGAAACGAAATCCGGTAATCTCATAAATTTCATGTGTGTCGTTCGAACTGCCCACTACCGGCCAATGATAAGCGTGACTATAGTCGAAGGGAGCTTGATCAATCAAGAGTTTTCAGTTCTAGCATTTCTATATCATCCACTTGCATTGCACAGACCGATCCGAGTTCTAGTTGATGAATGACCACTGGTGATTGTTTTAGGTCTGCCACCACGAGGCTACAAGGCCAACGGTGGATATTTCGCGTATTTTGAAGCTGACTTGGGTCT